>NC_056429.1:76671043-77005210 GCF_018296145.1 Oncorhynchus tshawytscha | reverse complement strand
ATTTTGACCCCACGTGGTGAGAGCTTGCGTGGAGCCCCAGATCGAGGGAGATTATCAGTTGTCTTGTATGTCTTCCATTTCCTAACAATTGCTCCCACAGTTGATTTCTTCAAACCAAGCTGCTTACCTATTGCAGATTCAGTCTTCCCAGCCTGGTGCAGGTCTACAATGTTGTTTCTGGTGTCCTTTGACATCTCTTTGGTCTTGGCCATAGTGGAGTTTGGAGTGTGACTGTTTGAGGTTGTGGACAGGTGTCTTTTATACTGATAACAAGTTCAAACAGGTGCCATTAATACAGGTAACGAGTGGAGGACAGAGGAACCTCTTAAAGAATAAGTTACAGGTCTGTGAGAGCCAGAAATCTTGCTTGTTTGTAGGTGACCAAATACTTATTTTCCACCATAATTTGCAAATAAATTCATTAAAAAGTCATTAGTCATTATTCGCTGCAGATCCTCTCAAGCTCTGTCAGGTGAAGGTGAACCTTTGCACCAGTCTGAGATCCTGAGCACTTTGAAGCAGGTTTTCATCAAGGATCTCTTTGTACGTTGCTCATCTTTCCCTCAACCCTGACTAGTCTCCCAGTCCCTTCCACTGAAAAACATCCCCACAGCTTGATGCTGCCACCACCATGCAGGTTTCCTCCAGACGTGACGCATGGCATTCAGGACAAAAAGTTCAATCATTGTTTCATCAGAACAGAGAATCTTGTTTCTCAAGGTCAGAGTCCTTTAAACTCCAAGTGGGCTGTCATGTGCCTTTTAATGAGGAGTGGCTTCGGTCTGGCCACTCTACCACAAAGGCCTGATTGGTTGAGTGCTGCAGAGTTGATTGTCCTTCTGGAAGTTTCTCCCATCTCCACAGAGGAACTCTGGAGCTCTGTCAGAGTGACCATCAGGTTCTTGGTCACTTCCCTGACCAAGGCCCTTCTCCCCAAATTGCTCAGTTTGGCCAGGCGGCCAGCTCTAGGAAGTGTCTTGGTGGTTCCAAACTTCTTCCATTTAAGAATGATGGAGGCCACTGTGTTCTTGGGGACCTTCAATGCAGCATTTTTTGTACCCTTCCCCAGATCTGTGCCATGACACAATCCTGTTTCGGGCTCTATGGACAATTCCTTCGACCTCATGGCTTGGGTTTTGCTCTGACATGCACTGTCAACTGTGGGACCTTATATATACAGGTATATTTAATCCATTTTAGAATAAGTATGTTTAAGAATATTTTATTTTGTATACTTGCATTATTTCACTCTGTCAATAAAGTCATTATTGTTTCACAACAATGTTGTTGATCCATCCTCAGTTCTCCCATGACAGCCATTGAACTCTGCAACTGTTTTACAATCACCAATGGCCTCATGGTAACGTCCCTGAGCAGTTTCATTCCTGTCCTGCAGCTCAGTTCAGAAGGACGACTGTTTGTTTGATGTGTCTGGGTGGTTTAATACATAATCAACTGCATAATTATTAACTTGACCATGCTTAAAGAGATATTCAATGTTTGATTGGATATTGTGAACGATCTACCAATCACTGCCCTTTTATGAGGCTTTCGAAAGGCTCCCTGATCTTTGTAGTGTAATCTGTGCCTGAAATGCAATACTTGACTGAGGGACCTTACAGATGTTGTATGAATGAGGGACAGAGGAAGGGTTAATCGTAACAAAAATGATTACAAACCCCTATTATTTCACACAGTCTATGTAACATATTCTGTCATTTGTTAAGCCAAATTTGACTCTTGAACTAATTTAGGCGTGCCTAAACAAAGCAGCTGAATACTTATGAAATTACTATATTTTAGTTATCCAATTTGACACTACAGAGTATTTTGAGTTCATTGTTGACAACAAATCACATCTAAATCCATTTTAATCCCACTTTTTAACACAATTTGAAGAAATACAAGGGGTATGAATACTTTTGCAAGGCCCTGTATACTTGATCACTGTACCTGTGTGTACCTGATCACTCAGGTAAAAAATAAATAATTAAAAACAACTCCAAGTGTATTTTGAATGAATATTCTAAACTACAATTAAAGCGTTTGAAGTTGAAGTACAGTTTTAATGAGTGTGTTTAAGTTTAATGATAGTGAACATATAGTATACTAAAAGACTGAAAAAACATTGAATATAAAGTACACTTAAGTCTGTTTAGAGTGTAATGATATTATATTTATCGTATACTTCAGATATAATATACATCTCATATTATAAGTATATTATTCAAATGTTTTTGTATATTTAAGTATACTTTAGTATACTTGTAATATATTAAAATATATTTTTAAATCATTTGGGACGACTGAGAAATCTTTGGAGGTATTGATTGATTAAGGCTTTTTTCAGCTCTCACTGCTCAAATCAGAAGCAATTTAGAAGACGTCCCAGTAGTGTGGGTCTTAACTGGAGCAGTTTTCAAAGGCAGTAATTAGAGTCAGTTTTGGAAAACAATTTTTTCGTGCAGATTTAAAACAACAGAACTTCACTTCCAGAGCATTACGAGAAATAGGTAATGGCTGGATAGAATTCTAGTGTAGGGCTAAAACACTTCCTAACAAATACATTCTAAAATAGTTTGATAAACTGTAAAGCAAAGAAGTCATTTATGCTTTTGGTGAAACATCTGAAATGTATCATATTGATTCATGCTCACCCTCACACCGGGGAAAGGGATGATTCCATTTTCTGTTGATTCCATGTTGGCATGTGAGCACAGGATGTCCAATCAGAACGTATCCAGGAAAGCATTCAAAAGTTATTGATTGGCCAGCATTGTAGTCATTATTAATAATATATCCATTAGGGAATTGAGTAGGGTCTTGGCAATTCTGCAATTCATATGCTGAGAGAGAGAGAGAGAGAGAGCATAATTATTATAACAGGAATATACATACTATCACCACAACAAGACAGTTTCAAACAAATTCTGTGCTCCACAGGTGACTCATCCCACTTAACCGTTTGAGACAGTACTGGAACACATGCCACCTGTCAGACACATTTCCACCAAATGCCACAGTGACATGTGAATTCCAAGCATATGCCATCAACAAAGAATGGCCATCAGGAAATCATCAAGCTTTTCTATTTCAACTTACAAATAAATTACCATTCAAAAGTTTGGGGTCACTTAGAAATGTCTAATTATCAACTTTTTTTTTGCTTTTCTTTCAAAAACAAGGACATTTCTAAGTGACCCCAAACTTTTGAACGGTAGTGTATATCAGCGTTACTCCAAAAGCTAATGAAGCTTGATAAAGCTGACAATTGACATATACAATTAACATTGCCTGACGACTCAAATTGAATTATTCCGCTGTTCTATGTTAGCTACAGGCTTCAGTCTGAGAGTGCCATCGTTGAAGTCGTTTGTGGTGACGCCAAAATGAGGGGTGTTATATAAATGTCATCAGTGATTGGATCATTTCTAAACCAATCAGAGTATAAATGCCAATGAATCATTTTCAAAACACTGCTTTACCCCGGTTTCTGGGATCAATCAGAACGGTTAGAATGTGTTTGCGTTCTAGAAATCTTCGGGGAGGTATTCAGATCCAGACTCATTGCGGAGACTAAACTGACATTTGGCCAGAGAAAGGAGTTTGGGTAGTCAGGCAACAATGAACTAGCCTGTAAGTAGCAATTGTCAAATGAGATGTAGTATTCTAGCCATATGGTTGTTTTTGTCTGCTAAGAGGAGAGGAGGGAAAGCCAGAATATGAACCTACTGGCCTAGAAGTGGGAGAAGAAGACATACAGGGTTATCTCTTGTAAGGTGGAAGCCATACACTCAACATCTAAATGCCACTCAACATTGATTCTGAATGCTTTATCCAGACGGGAGCAGCCACATAATGGAGTAACCTCTCAATGCTCCTAAGAGGGCAGATTCTCAGATAATTTAACTGACAGGCACTTAAGTCCTTGAATTTGACATTCCATCTATTTTGCATTTAACATTTAATCACTCTGAGTTGCTTCCTAAAAAGAGAGCTAGAGTATATCAACAGAAGATAGATAAAAACGGTGACAATAAGGATTTCACATCAGCCTTTTCCATAGATTGTTTTCCAGATGTGGCACAAAATCCCCCAAAACAACAACCAAGTACCAAAATTGTCAATTGAAACCAATAGAGACCAAGCTCGTTTAGAAGAAACGGAGCTAGACGGATAGGGAAAACACTGTTTCACATGGTTGATGAAAACAGAGTATACCTCACCTTGGTAGGCCAGTTTGAATCCCTGCCTGTTTTCGGAGTGGTCACTGTAGAAGTGGATCATGGTCTCATGTGTTGTACTCAGCAGGTTGGGTGGCAGCTGACTTCCGCTGAACTGTCCAATCAGAGAGCTGCTGTGCTGCGGCCCATTTCGCACCTCTAAAAAATCATGGTTGTCTTCAGAGGAGAAGTTGAAAAACTGAATATGAGCACCTGTAAAACACAGAAATATTATATGAGGTATACTGTATGAACAATGTTCATTTCATAATCAAAACAAGCATCAAAGTGTTAAATGGTTTAAGTCCCATTAACCTAAAGCGTTAACTGTTAACAGAAATTGTGGCACGTGTGCACGTGTTGTAATCATTTAATGCATTCAGCAGACATTAGCATGGCTCATTTGATGTGGTTTATTTTCACCTATTGTGCTAGCCTATTTTTGTCAAGCTACATATCGGCATGTTGAGAGAAACTATTCAACACATCATTTGTTATGATGGTACAAATGATTCCGCAATATGACATTAAGATCAGCTCGTGTTTTTCCAGGGGAGAAACAGAAGTGGGAAATTATTATAATAAATTTCAGTGTGTTTTTCTGGTAAGTTGTGTTCTGTTAGTTCAAGGCCTAATGCTGGAGGAAAGCATTTGCCACTTGGTGATGCTTAGGACAATCCATTGAAGGATAATCTTGTAGTTATGCATCCATATACCACTTTCTTACAATGCTTTATTCTACCCAGTCTGTCTGTCCTAAAAGCTCAAATCAGCGTCTGCAGAAGCATTTTTTGTGTCTTATAAAAAATATTGAGCCGTGTAAACAACACAAACGTATGCATTGTTGGTATACACACAGTACAAAATTATTGTTTTTATTCTCACTTGGAGTGGCTGCTTGATAAGGCAGAAAATTGCTTTTGTATATCTCGATGTGTTACAATATTTTTCTTAGGTTGGGTAAAGAACATTTTTGTGCTCAGAGCCTGAATAGCTGAATAGCTTTTTAAAATCACACACAATTACCTAACATCTGGAATGGTTACTTTGTTCTGGACTCATTTGAACTATGAAGAACCACCAATATGTGGTCTGCAAACAACAGCTCTCTTGTCGAGTTGCTGTGACTTTGTTTTGTTTTTACATCTGATTTTCGATAAATATAACATTTTAACGACCACTTTTATACAAGGTAATTTGATTAGTATACTTTACGGATTTTTTACTCACAGCAAAGGTTTAAAAAAATGTTGATAAATAAAGCAAGAGGATAACTAAGGGGGGACCCACTATCCATTTTCCTAAGGAATACCTTTTGTTAGTTCCAACAAATTGCAAAAAAAGAAAGCCATTATCGCTGACCTTGTTAACATTAGCCATGGCTCCTTATCATTATTGTTA
The DNA here is from genome assembly GCF_018296145.1 of Oncorhynchus tshawytscha. Lineage (NCBI taxonomy): Eukaryota > Metazoa > Chordata > Actinopteri > Salmoniformes > Salmonidae > Oncorhynchus > Oncorhynchus tshawytscha. The sequence continues at coordinate 76,999,586 of NC_056429.1, read as the reverse complement.
CCATAGCAGGTTCCTCACCATATCCAACTGGTAAAAGAATCCTCCATGTACAATCCAGGTTACCAGGGTAGTTGCCAGGGAATCCAGGACTTAAAATAACATTGGTCAAGTCATGTACTGTTCCACCACACTTTGCTGGAAAGGAAAAAGCACATAATGCGTGGTACACATTGTAAAATAGTGCAGACAATGAATAGCACTGAAACTGTCAAAAAGAGCCTTGAATGTGACTATTTCAAAGTAAAAGTTCTTACCAATGCAGAGTGGGGGAGGGTAGTTCCAGCGCCGCACGGTTCCTGGCATACATGATATATGGGAGTGGCCCTGGAAAAGAGTTTCCCAGCAGAAGTAAAGGCAGGGGGTTTCTCTCTAAGCACACTGAACTCAGAGACAAATCACTGTTTGCCTCTGTTACTGAGTTTACCATGCATACACGTGACTCAGCACACATCTCTGCATATTTACTTATTGAATAAAGCTTTGCATGTTGACATAGCAGTGGGAATACAGCAGACATGATTCTCTAAAAGACAAAAGCTCTCACCTGCAGCATGTATCCCGGTTCACAGCTGAATGACACTACTTCGTTGACCATGTACCTGTCCCCTGTTTTGATCCCGTTGGCAGGCACCATCGGCTCCGGACAGGTGGTGAGACCAACGGCTGGATGAAGCAGAGAGAGAGAACAGGTGTCATCATGTCTGGTTAGGTAGAATACTTAATGTTGCACATCACAAGAATGTTTGGTCTTTATTCCTCAGTTTGGTGATCATGTTTTGAGACTTATGTGTTTCAGAGTTGCACAGTAGTTATCAAATCTGGAGCAACAAGAGGCAAACACATTGGAGAACATTGCAAAGCCAATTGGATGTGATTATTGAATGCTGTGAACAGGCTCTAGTATAGCCTATAGCTAATTAAATAGAGAAAATGTAGATTGGTTTTGTCATGATGACGTAATGATTTTATTAAGTTTAAGTTTTGTATATTCAAATAATTTGTCATTTGGATCAAGGGCGAAACAGTACAGATGGGGGTCCTCCCACTGATTTTTTTGTTGTTGACATTTAAAACGCATTTCCTGTAATTCTACACAGTTTTACATTACTTATTGTGCCTCTGAGGGGTATTTTAAGGGGTATATGGAATGGTATTTTGAAAACACAGTATAAGTGGAAGGATAAGTGGAAGGCTGTCCAACAGATGTCTTTTGGGGAAAACGGCTAACTTCCTGCATTTTAACACATTTGGCCATGGGGCAGAGAGAAAAATGTGCTGTTTTATAGCTTGTCTCCTGCTATTCTTCACAATTTGCAATTAGGATGATAGAACATTTTGCAGATTTAAAGTTAATTTCCTGCTACTCTACACATTGTTCCATGAGGCTGAGAGAAAACCTTGTAGTTTTAAAGTAACTGTCCAGTGAAAATCTCACTTTTAAAAGTTTAAATTCTGCCAAGGCAGCAGCTACTCTTCCTGGGGGTCCAGCAAAATTAAGGCAGATATACAATTTTAAAAACATTACAATACATTCACAGGTTTCATACCAGTCTGTTGTTGGGGTAAGCCCACACCATTCCAACACAGAAAATGTGCTTTTTTAACATAGCTTTTCTTCCCAAAATGATTAATTATTTCACTCATATCGTAATTAATTATATGTCATATTTCATAGAAATCTGGAAACACTGGTTGACCTTTTGAATAAATAAAAAATTACGGCTTTAAACTGTATAACTGTTTAATGCACCATCATACCAAAATCATTTAATGCTTAAAAACAAAAATGGATGAATAAGATATTTGCCTACAGAAGTGACATTTCTTATTGATCCTTACAGAACCGTCCAAAAACAAATCCTGTGAAATGATGTCAACACATACTGGAGGAGTTACTAGCTAGCTACAAGTGGCTAGCTTAGCTAAAGAATTAGCTACAGTACGTTGGTCGGGGTGCGCATGAACCACCAAAGGCACACCCCATTTCTGTTTGAAAATTGAGAAAGAGGAAGAGTTCAAATCAAATCAATCTAATGTTATTTGTCACATGCATCGTAGACAACAATTGTAGACTACCAGTGCTTACTTATGGGTCTTTTTCCAACAATGCAGAGTTAAAGACACAGTGAATAACTAATAAAAAATAACGAGTAAAATAACTTGGCTATATATAGGGAGTACCAGTACAGAGTCGATGTGCAGGGGTACGAGGTCATTGAGGTAGCTATGTACTGTACATATAGGTAGGGGTAAAGTGACTTGCAGCAGCGTATACGGTGAGTGTGAAAGTAAGTGTGTATGTGCGTGTGTGTGTGTAACAAACTGTAAGTCACTCTGGATAAGAGCATCTGCTAAATGACTAAAATGTCAACGTAAATGTGTGAGACGTCAGTATGCATGTGTGTGCATGTTATGTGTGCATGGGTGTATGTAGTGTGTGTGTGTGTGTGTACTGGGGTCTTGGTGTAAGTGTGTGTGAGTGTGTGGGTAGAGTCCAGTGTGTGTGTGAATAGAGTCAGTGCAAAAGAGTTGCTGCAGGGTCAATGCAGGTAGTCTGGGTAGCCATTTGATTAGCTATTTATCAGTCTTGTTTAGAAGTCTTGTGGCTTGGGGGTAGAAGCTGTTGAGGGTCCTGTTGGTTCCAGACTTGGTGCATTGGTACCGCTTGCGGTAGCAAAGTGAACAGTCTGTGGCTTGGGTGGCTGGAGTCTTTTGCAATTTTTTGGGCCTTCCTCAGATACTGCCTAGTATAGAGGTACTAGATGGCAGGGAGCTTGGCCCCAGTGATGTACAGTACATGGATCGTTTATCGTGCCCAAAGTCGACCGCTAAAGCTAATTTCATGCAATTCTAATGACGTGGTCTTATGCTATCTGTGGGCCCCTGACCTCCAATAATATATTTTTGGATTTTAAAGAAATAATTGGGGGGACACAAATCGATCTGTTCTGAATATTGGGGGGAGACATGTCTGCCCATCCCCCATGGCAATTTCACCTATGATTTGGATGGATAAACCCACAGTCGTGGGAAGGTAATGCTGATAAATGACTACAGTTGGGGTACCCAGGTGCACAGGTTATTGACAAAATGATGAAGCTATAAGTGCCATTTCTGCTGTGTAACCTTTGTCTCTATGCTTTTGAATTTAGAATGCAAAAGCTGTATTGTTAAAAAAATCAGACAACAGCATAACCACTGATCTGCGTTATGCAAATACATTATGTAATTAAACATCTTTAAAGCATCTTTCAGTAGGTTAAAACTGTACACACTGCAGTATGAGGCGGTGAGAGAGCATGTTGCCATGACAACCACGTTAGTCAAGCCAATGAAAGGAGAACCTGTATAAATTCGCCTTGTTTGGATATACGACTCAGCAGATGGCACTGTGCCGTTGTGAGTGTGTGTAAAACTGCCTCATTGTTTCTCTCCCTATCAATAGCAAAGCACTTTCACATGCAATGCTTAGTCCTACAATACCAAACACGAAAAAAGGTAAACTGTTTCAAACAGGGAAGCCCAGATGGCTGTTGGGGGATGGGGTGAGACTATGGAGATTAAACATTAGCTTTGGTTCCTGGAGAATTCACAGCAGAATTCAGAGCAAGTTACTATCAATAGATTTTAAGGAGCGTGTGCTCATGTTCAGGAGGGGGTGAGTGGAGATTAATACAACTGTTGAAAAACCGTTTGAACCACAAAAGGAAAACTGGGTATTTCTTTAAATGCTAAGGCACTAGCTTATACCAAACTACTAGCACATCATTTATTTTTATCAATATCACTTGTTAATTCCAATTCCATCTAGCTGACACTCACATTACACATACCAACCATTTTAAATGTTTTTCTGCAGAATAAATCAATAAAATGCCACATGGCCATATTCTCTCAGATGATAAATGATAACCCTTGAGCATAAACAATCTGACATTTTCTCCACAAGCACAGAGGACTGATCCAGGCAGGAATTCAGCCTTCAAGATCTAGAAAGTCGAACATTTGATACACTTGTCTCGTCACCCGAGCTCTAACTAATTCACCATCTTAATAGGTAATCAAAACACGTGCCATGAATCTCCCAACTGCATAATAACTTTGGCACTTCGCAACTACTGCGCACAAGACAGATTTAGTCTCGGATCATTAAGATGCAGCCACAGTCATCCGATGCTAAACATTAAGAATGAACCTAAAGGTCAATGACAGCCATGTCCGTGCAAATATAACAAGCTGCTTTCATTCTGATTATATCTATTTTTACAGTGCAAGTAGCTCTGGAAATAAAAGCATTTGGACAGTGTATGTCCTTTACATACATTTCTTTCCTCTCTTCTGCAGAACATTGCAGAAATGGCATGGCTTTATAATGCATAACGCTTCCAGGAAGACATCCTGACAATTATGTGTAATATTCAAGAGAACTGGCAAATAGTATATATTAAATTGGCTTAAACCATCTTAATTTGGAACATCATGACATTCTCAGCAGGTCTTAGTTTTGTCCAAGTCTATTAGCAAGGTCGGGATAAGATTTTTTTGCCCAGCATTTGCACATGCCTCCTTGGTCTGAACCTGCCTGTTCTGTATTCTTTTATCTTTATTTGACCAGGTCATTTTCATTTATACATGTAACAGCGACCTGGAAAGGGAAGTGTTGCTATGGAGAGATGAAGGGTTAAACAAGTCAATTCAAAGATAGATAAATCGGTTGCTGTTGCCATGTTTGAAGGAGGTTCCAGGTTGGCAATTGAGCCAGGACTCAAAGGTTAATATGCCTAATCTAGCATGTAGGTTTGTGTTGTGGGGCGTGTACCCACTGGGCTCAGGTGTCAATTTAACGTGAAATGACATGGAAACACAGTTGATTCAACCAGAGTGTGCCCAGTGGGTAGTGACCAGAAGGAGTCATGACCTTCGTTAAATATCTCCTCTCTGTCTGTGTGTGTGTGTGTGTGTGTAAAACTTAATAAACAGAGTTTTAAAAAATAAAAAATAATTATTCTCCTCTCCATATACAGTGTGGTCCGAATTTATTGAACCCTTGATAAAGATGAGCAAATATGATTGTATAAAATAAATAAATAAAACACTGAGCTATGTTGTATGCTCAAAAACATAGTATAAATTAATATAATTCCCCTAATACAATTGTTCAGAGAATGTTACGGTTTTCTTCTGTCGAAAGAGAGTCGGACCAAAATGCAGCGTGGTAAGTTAGATACATGTTTAATAAACGAATAAACACGAAATACAAAACAACAAACGGAACGTGAAAACCTATACAGCCTATCTGGTGAAATACAAAACACTGAGACAGGAACAATCACCCACGAAACACTCAAAGAATATGGCTGCCTAAATATGGTTCCCAATCAGAGACAACGAGAATCACCTGCCTCTGATTGAGAACCGCCTCAGGCAACCATAGACTTTGCTAGAACACCCCACTAAGCCACAATCCCAAAACCTACGAAAAACCCCCATATATAAACACAACACAAAATAAACCCATGTCACACCCTGGCCTGACCAAATAAATAAGAAAACACAAAATACTAAGACCAGGGCGTGACAGAACCCCCCCCCAAGGTGCGGACTCCCGGCCGCACACTAAAACCCATAGGGGAGGGTCCGGGTGGGCGTCTGTCCACGGTGGCGGCTCCGGCTCGGGACGTGGACCCCACTCCAACCAAGTCTTAGTCCCCCTGTAACGCGTCCTTTGATTGGCGACCCTCGCCGCCGACCTTGGCCTAATAACCCTCACCAAGGACCCCACTGGACTGAGGGGCAGCTCGGGACTGAGGGGAAGCTCGGGACTGAGGGGAAGCTCGGGACTGAGGGGAAGCTCGGGACTGAGGGGAAGCTCGGGACTGAGGGGTAGCTCAGCACTGAGGGGAAGCTCAGCACTGAGAGGATGCCTAGTACCGAGAGGAAGCCCAGTATTGAGAGGAAACTCAGGCAGGTAGTCGGCTCTGGCAGATCCTGGCTAGCTGGTGGTTCTGGCAGATCCTGGCTGACTGGCGGATCCTGGCTAGCTGGTGGTTCTGGCAGATCCTGGCTGACGGGCGGATCTGGAAGATCATGGCTGACTGGCGGATCCTGGCTGACTGGCGGATCTGGAAGATCCTGGCTGACTGGTGGATCCTGGCTGACTGGCGGATCTGGAAGATCATGGCTGACTGGCGGATCCTGGCTGACTGGCGGATCCTGGCTGACTGGCGGATCTGGAAGATCCTGGCTGAATGGCGGATCTGGAAGATCCTGGCTGACTGGCGGATCCTGGCTGACTGGCAGATCTGGAAGATCCTGGCTGCAGACTGGCAGCTCTGGCTGCTCCCTGCAGACTGGCAGCTCTGGCTGCTCCATGCAGACCGGCAGCTCTGGCTGCTCCATGCAGACCGGCAGCTCTGGCCGCTCCATGCAGACTGGCAGCTCTGGCTGCTCCATGCAGACCGGCAGCTCTGGCTGCTCCATGCAGACTGGCAGCTCTGGCCGCTCCATGCAGACTGGCAGCTCTGGCTGCTCCATGCAGACTGGAAGCTCTGGCTGCTCCATGCAGACTGGTAGCTCTGGCTGCTCCATGCAGACTGGCAGCTCTGGCTGCTCCATGCAGACTGGAAGCTCTGGCTGCTCCATGCAGACTGGCAGCTCTGGCTTCTCCATGCAGATTAGCAGCTCTGGCTGCGTTGAACAGGCAGGAGATTCCGGCAGCGCTGGAGAGAAGGAAGGCTCTGGCAGCGCTAAACAGGCGGGAGACTCCGGCAGCGCTGGAGAGGAGGAAGGCTTTGATAGCGCTAGACAGGCGGGAGACTCCGACAGCGCTGGAGAGGAGGAAGGCTCTGGCAGCGCTAAACAGGCGGGAGACTCCGACAGCGCTGGAGAGGAGGAAGGCTCTGGTAGCGCTAAACAGGCGGGAGACTCCGACAGCGCTGGAGAGGAGAAAGGCTCTGACAGCGCTGAACAGGCGAGGCGCACTGAAGGCCTGGTGCGTGGTGCTGGCACTGGTGGTACTGGACCGAGGACACGCACAGGAAGCCTGGTGCGGGGAGCTGCCACCGGAGAACTGGTGTGTGAAGGTGGCACAGGATGGACCGGACCGTGAAGGTGTACTGGAGAGCCTGAGAGCAGGACTGGCACAGGACTTGCAAGGCTAGGTAGGTACACAGGAGGCCTAGTGCGTGAGGCTGGCACACTCTTCACCAGCCGACTAACACGCACCTCAGGACGAGTATGGAGCGCTGACCCAGGTGCCATCAAATCCCCGACACGCTCCGTCGGACGAATATCATACCTAAAGCACCAAACTAGCAACTCCCTCATAACTCTCTCCTCCACTTTCCCCATTAACTCCTTCACAGTCTCTGCTTCACTCACCTCCAACACCGGCTCTGGTTCTGGTCTCCTCCTTGGCTCCTCACAATAAACAGGGGAAATTGGCTCAGGTCTGAACCCTGACTCTGCCACACTCTCCCTGAGCCCCCCCCCCAATACATTTTTGGGGCTGACTCTCGGGCTTCCATCCGCGTCGCCGTGCTGCCTCTTCATACCAGCGCCTTTCCGCTTTCGCCGCCTCCAGTTCTTCTTTGGGACGGCGATATTCTCCAGGCTGTGTCCAGGGTCCTTTTCCGTCCAATATCTCCTCCCACGTCCAGAAGTCCTGTGATCGCTGCTCCTCACGATAAACAGGGGGAGTTGGCACAGGTTTGAACCCCCCCCCCCAAGACATTTTTGGGGCTGACTCTCGGGCTTCCTTCTGCGCCGCCGTGCTTGTCTCTTCGACTCCATTCTCCTATAGCCCTCTTCGCACTGCTCCAGCGAATCCCAGGCGGGCTCCGGCACTCTCTCTGGGTCGACCGCCTACCTGTCTATTTCCTCCCAAGTCGTATATTCCAACCCTGGTTGCTCCTGCTGCCGCTGCCTGTCACCACGCTGCTTGGTCCTGGTGTGGTGGGTGATTCTGTTACGGTTTTCTTCCGTCAAAAGAGAGTCGGACCAAAATGCAGCGTGGTAAGTTAGATACATGTTTAATAAACGAATAAACACAAAATACAAAACAACAAACAGAACGTGAAAACCTATACAGCCTATCTGGTGACATACAAAACACTGAGACAGGAACAATCACCCACGAAACACTCAAAGACTATGGCTGCCTAAATATGGTTCCCAATCAGAGACAACGAGAATCACCTGCCTCTGATTGAGAACCGCCTCAGGCAACCATAGACTTTGCTAGAACACCCCACTAAGCCACAATCCCAAAACCTACAAAAAAAAACATATATAAACAACACAAAATAAACCCATGTCACACCCTGACCTGACCAAATAAATAAGAAAACACAAAATACTAAGACCAGGGCGTGACAGAGAAAGAGATTTGGCTTAACAGTAATAATTTTTTTCTCAAAAAGCTACGAGTAAATATTATTGACACCCCTGTTTTCAATACCTTTCAATAACTCACCTTCAATAACTCACCTTATGAGGATAACAGATAAACATTTTATGAATTGGAGAACACATTGGAAGAGATCTTAGACCATTCCCGGTGGTGGAAATAGTACTCAGTTGTCATCTTTAAAAGTAAAGATATCTTAATAGAAAATTACTAAAAGTGAAAGTTACCCTGTAAAATACTACTTGCGTAAAAGTCTTAAAGTATCTGAATTTAAATGTATTTAAGTACAATGGTGGAAAAAGTACTAAATTGTCATACTTGAGTAAAAGTAAAGAGTAAATTATATATATATAATTATTATTTTTTAAGAAACCAGATGGCATGATTTTATTTTTACATTTTTATTAATGGACAGACCGGCACATTCCAACACTCAGACATAATTTACAAATGCAGTACTTTAAAGTATTTTTACTTAAGAGCTTTACACCACTGACAATTCCACCATACAGAATCCTTTCAGATCCTTGATATCCTTCATCTGCACTTATGGACTGCCCTCTTCAATTCAGGCGTTAACATTTGTTGGATGACATGAAAATATAGCTCTTTGGCCACGCACACCAATGGTGGGTTTGGCATCGAAATGAAAATGCATGAGCAGAAATGCATGAGCCCAATGCTAGTTGATATATAGGGGGGGTCTGAAATATAGGGGGGCAGGGCAATATGGCTGCTGGCCTCCGTATTAAGCTACAGCTCATTCAGCAGTGAGAGAAATAATCTCTCGGGTCAAGATAAGAGACTGAAAACCCTCTTTATGACAGACCAGAGCCTGGTTTCCCGATAGCGATGGAACTTAGGCTTACAAGTATTTTAACGATGCATCTTTCCTACAGGGAGCACTGGTCTCGGGTCAGCTTCTCCATTCAAATATTTGTAATTATTTCACAATACAGACGACGGATCAGCTCTTAGAGATATTACCACTTACGGCTTCAAATATTGAGGCGGCTTATCATAATGCTTACCCAATAAAAATGCACAAAATCACAGATTTCATTTCGCACATTATCCTTAAATATACTGAGACAAATTACAGACAGTAGCCTACAAGTAGCAAAATAGAACTCAAATGATTGAACATGAAATGTATTTCAACATGTAGTCATCTCAGTTTTCATTAGAAGCATATTTTTATACGTCGCTTTGTTTGTATCAATTGCAAAGACATTGGCCACTTTGTATTTGTAGTCGACTTTGTTCTGAAGTTATTGGCAGTCACAGAGTTGGATAAACCATGTTATTTTATGTTTAGTGGAGACCTTCAGTGTATAAAGTGTCGTGGGAGGACAAAAAAACCATCTAGCGATGCACTTCGCTGTTCTATGGGTGGTCTGAGGCAGGTCTTAGATTGCGAGCATTTTTCAAGCACAACGTTAATAAAAATGTTTTTGGTAAACAGTTCTGAGATTTAACGATCCTCCTACAAAGGTTCTGAAAATTAACTTTAAGATGTTTTTTGAGAAACCGAGAACAGGTTATTTAGTTGTAAAGCTCAAATACAAATTTGGTAGGTTTCCTGGTTAGATCTACTGTATATCACATCGCACACTGGCTGCAAATAGGGCCTATCCTTCTAAGTGGACTGAGAGAGAGTATACATCATGACATGCCACAGCAGCTAAAGGGCACTGTTTATTCTGTTGAGACAGAGCCAGGTGAGGAAAGTCGACACAGAGACAGAGGATCTCTGATGCTATCAGGGTCCACACAGCACAGATTGGGAGCCCATTTCAGAATAAAAATAATGAATTCACATCAGGCTCCAGGAGTCAGTGGTAAAAACCTGTCTCCAACCCATCTAAAAGGCAGCGGTAAAAACCTGTCTCCAACCCATCTAAAAGGCAGTGGTAAAAATCTGTCTCCAACCCATCTAAAAGGCAGTGGTAAAAATCTGTCTCCAACCCATCTAAAAGGCAGTGGTAAAAACCTGTCTCCAACCCATCTAAAAGGCAGTGGTAAAAATCTGTCTCCAACCCATCTAAAAGGCAGTGGTAAAAACCTGTCTCCAACCCATCTAAAAGGCAGTGGTAAAAATCTGTCTCCAACCCATCTAAAAGGCAGTGGTAAAAATCTGTCTCCAACCCATCTAAGAGGCAGCGGTACAAATCTGTCTCCAACCCATCTAAGAGGCAGCGGTACAAATCTGTCTCCAACCCATCTAAGAGGCAGCGGTACAAATCTGTCTCCAACCCATCTAAGAGGCAGCGGTACAAATCTGTCTCCAACCCATCTAAGAGGCAGCGGTACAAATCTGTCTCCAACCCATCTAAGAATACAAATCTGTCTCCAACCCATCTAAGAGGCAGCGGTACAAATCTGTCTCCAAACCATCTAAAAGGCAGTTGTAAAAATCGGTCTCCAACCCATCTAAAAGGCAGTGGTAAAAATCGGTCTCCAACCCATCTAAGAGGCAGAGGTAAAAATCGGTCTCCAACCCATCTAAGAGGCAGCGGTACAAATCTGGATCCAACCGATCTAAGAGGCAGCGGTACAAATCTGTCTCCAACTAATCTGAGGCAATGGTAAAAATCTGTCTCCAACTGATCTAAGAGGCAGGTAAAAGGTGGAGACATTAGATTTTAAATCATCCAGTAATCTTTGTATTTATTTTTGGGTTAACAACATTTCGGTTGTAATGCACTTGTCCTTATATTGTAAAAAGGTTGGCACTTAATCTAGCAACAAGGGTCTGTGTATGTGTAGATTATGTATTATTTGATCCTGTTAAAGTACATTGGTTTATACAGCACAGTAGAGATTCAAGAGGGGGCAATTATTTGGTCTACGGTCTTTTGTTGTTCGAGTGAAAGTAGTTGAGTGGGATGGCATCCAAAGGCAAGCTGACAACCTTCCAAAGCCTATAATTTTCCCTTAGACAGGTTACTGTATTCAAATCAGTCTTACTCAGTAGGCTACAGTAGTGAGTTAATAAACAGATGGACAGAATGCCTACTATGATGACAGCTTTGGTAACTTTTCTTAAGCTTTTACATATGTCTAAAATCCACAAACCTCACCCAGAGCTTCTTAATTCTGGACATACAAAAGTAAAATGCCCTGTTGAGAGTTTTTGATCATGATATTTTTAACTGCACTTGTAGGTGATACTACAAACCCACTACATGCACAGAGAGAGAGAGGGGGGATGGAGATAGATTGTTTAAGCTAAATGTAATTTGCAAAGGGGAAATATTGTGGATTCCTTTTTTTCCGTTACAGTGGCAGAGGGTATGGAGATAATTAACATTTCACAATGAGACACACTGTACTCACTTTTGTACTCAAGGTGGAATCCAGCGGCAACAACACTGATATCACTCTGGAAGTGAAGGTAGAGCTGGTTGGAGGTACTATTCAGCAAGGCTGGAGCAGTTGTACCTGAAATGCATCACAGAAGAAATCCACTTTCATCTCACTGTTGAAAGAAGTCCATTTGCACTACTGATTATATATGGATGTTCTCTTGAGGATTGGTATGTCAAATGACTACAGTTTATATTGATTGCCAAAACAGAATAAGGTGAACAGCTGTTTGCTATTCTATGGACATTTTCCCTCCTTTATAAAATACAATCATTTTTGGAAGACAACCAAAGGAAACAAACAGGAAAGGGAGGAAGAGGAATCCAAAATATGCCGATAAATTCTGACAGGCAGTGGCCATTGAAGTTTGTCGCTGATCTTCAGCAAGAACTGATCTCCCAGGGGAGAGCTCTCATCAAATCAAATCAAAGTTTATTTGTCACGTGCGCCGAATACAACAGTGTATATTACAGTGAAATGCTTACTTACAGGCTCTAACCAATAGTGCAAAAAAGGTATTAGGTGAACAATAGGTAGGTAATGAAATAAAAACAACAGTAAAAAGACAGGCTATATACAGTAGCGAGAATATAAAAGTAGCGAGGCTACATACAGACACCGGTTAGTCAGGCAAAGGCAAAGGCTTCCAAGGGGCAGTCAACCATCTGACACTGTCAGGGGCAAAGTACAATTTAAACACCCACAGCTGCTGAAAGACGATGCCCAGAGCTTACCCATGATGTTGCGCAACGATTTAAGTCAATAAGTCATTGTTTTAGTCAAAGTATGATACATTTGAACATGATGTTGAAAATTCATGGAAATCCGTGTCAATGCAATGTCTTTTCCTATGAGATGACATGCAAATACTTATCTGACTACGTTCCGTTTCAGGGCTGGGTTTTATTTGAAAGTTACCATCCACCAGCATGGCATTGTTAATTAATCAGAAACACCTGCAATGTTCTTCCTCTTCACGAGGCATGATTGAGCTGAGCCAAATAGCCTTTCAATGTCCACTTGGGCTCCTGAGCCATGAAGCATATAAAAATAGCACCTCCACTATTTTTTTTACATGAAAAGGATCAAAAAGTTAAAAGTTTCACTTAATTTTTGAGCTCGCTTGTATTACAAAATATAAACTGTATATACAGTGCCTTCAGAAAATATTCACACCCCTTGTTCATCGGGAGCTTCGTGAAATGGGTTTCCATGGCCGAGCAGCCACACACAAGCCTAAGATCATCATGCGCAATGCCAAGCGTTAGCTGGAGTGGTGTATTGCTCGCCGCCATTGGAGTGATAAATAACATGTCTCTATCACAAACCGTTCAATACTTAACCATATTACCGGAGCTTCATCGCATTCTTTCAAACTATTTCTAAGGTGGATTCGTGGCCACAATTTATGGAAGAAATTTGGAGATAACAATAGATGTCAAATATATTGGTTTCCCTATCCATCTGTTGCAAAGTTTCCCCAAAATGATTATGACAAATCCAGTTCCAGAACCAGCCTAGTTGGCGTTTTTTTAAATACGGTGTATAAAAATAAAAAACCTAGCAACAACAGATAACATTAGCTAGCTAGATAAGGTTAGCAAAATACAGGTTACATGTAACTGCCAAAATAAAGGAAACACTTCAGTAAATGAGGGATACAAAGTATGTTGAAAGAAGGTGCTTCCACACAAGTGTGGTTCCTGAGTTAATTTTGCCATTAACATCCCACCATGCCATGTATAATGGTCATGTATAAAATTGCCCATTATTTTGGCTACCATGGCTAGAAGAAGAGATCTCAGTGACTTTGAAAGAGGGGTCTCAAAGAAGCATAGGGGGTTTAAATTGTGTGTGTGTCTTAGTCACCAACACCAGATCTCAACCCAATTGAACACTTATGGGAGATTCTGGAGCAGCCTGTGACAGCATTTTCCACCACCACCAACAACATACCACAAGCATTTCGCTACACTCGCATTAACATCTGCTAACCATGTGATTTGATAACAAATGATGGAATTTCCCATGGAAAATGGTGTCGCATCCTTTCAATAGAGTTCCAAACACCTGTAGAATCTATGCCAATGTGCAGCTCATGGTGGTCCAACGCCCTATTATTACACTTTATGTTGGTGTTTCATTTATTTTGGCAGTTACAGTACCTATCGTTAGCTAGCTAGATAAGGTTAGCATTCTAGCTAGCTACACTGACAACTGTCAGTGCCCTAGTGTTGTTTCTCCACTTCACGTGGAAATTACCATGTTTACATCCCTAATTCGTGAATATGTATTAGGAGCAATACGTCATTCTTCGGAGGTAGAACCTATACAAGCATTTCCTCTCTAGGACAGGAATTATGTAGAAATAGGGGCGGCAACGTCCTCTCAAGGGTGCCTTTAAAAAAGTCTACAGAGCTCACAGGAGGGTATCAAGGTGGTAGATTAATTAATGAGTGGTATCCTTTGTTTTGGGATGATATCCTTTGGCTCAGGCTGCTAAAAATCAGAACATAGTGTTCACTATGTGTAAGCAAACATGCTGTTGAAAAAGAGTCTGTTGTTATATAACCTGAAACTGTGTCATTCATCACTTGTATCAAACTTTATAATAGCAATACATCTCTGGTGTCTTCGGCATCGGTCAGTTTAATTAAGAAATGTTGAAACTCCCCTGGGCAGTTTAAAGATACAGTAACAAATTCTGTTGATACACCAGTTCACTAGCAGGCTTATATATTATGTTCAAACCCCAGCTCACAAGTTCTTTGACATAGTTAAAGAAAACAATAATTGTTATGCTTTTCAACAATGTCAAACATATTACATGTTTATCCTCCAATCGAGCCATTTTCACAGATTTTAGAGCTATGCTATGAGATGGCAAAATACCCTTTACTCACTCATGACAAACTGTTGACTGACCAAATACTAACAACGTTTATATTCATTCACATTAATTAATCTGATAAAATGAATAAAGTTCTCCTGGAAAATACTAACTTGATAGATATTAACATATGGTCACCTGCAAATCATGTTAGTGAGCCACCCACTTTGCAATGAGCTTCTGTAATGTATTGGGATCCAGCATAGCATGACAGTAGAAGAACGGGAAGGTATAAGATAGTCCATTATGGTGATGATTGGGGTCTGTAAAATTCTTCTTTACGCTTGAATGACTTGACTAATAATTTTGGGATTAAGTTTGACAGCTCCGTAGAGCTCATCCACTGTCCAGCTATTCAGAGGTCCATCATTTATATTAGTGAGACAGGCATCTCCAGCATTTCTAGAGCTTGTCAGATAAGTCACATATGAGCTTAAAATGTATTTTGTGGGATTAAATCTGGCACATTTAGAACGTGCATGTGATTAGGGAGTCTAGAACCGTGCTATGATTTAAGATTTTCTTGATGTGAACTTTCAGCCAATGTAACGCTCGTCAGAAGAAGGTGCAGCGTGTTCATGATACTTTATTTAATCTGAACACTAAACAAAACAACAAAAGAACAACGAACGTCACATTCCGTAGGCTACGCAGAGCTAACAAAAAACAACATCCCACAACCTAAGGTGGCAAAACAGGCTGCCTAAGTATGATTCCCAATCAGAGACAACGATAGACAGCTGTCCCTGATTGAGAACCATACCCAGACAAAACATAGAAACCCAAAACATAGAAATAAAGGGGACCGTCGCTGGGGGCCCCGGACTGGGGACCGTCGCTGGGGGCTCCGGACTGGAGTCCGTCGCTGGGGGCTCCGGACTGGAGTCCGTCGCTGGGGGCTCCGGACTTGTGTCCGTCGCTGGGGGCTCCGGACTGGAGTCCGTCGCTTGGGGCTCCGGACTGGAGTCCGTCGCTTGGGGCTCCGGACTGGAGTTCGTCGCTGGAGGCTCCGGACTGGAGGCCGTCGCTGGAGGCTCCGGATTGGAGGCCGTCGCTGGAGGCTTCGTGCCATGGATCATCACTGGGCCATGGAGACGCACTGGAGGTCTGGAGAGCAGAGCTGGCCAAACCCGTCCTGGCTGGATGCTCACCCTAGCCTGGCAACTGCGGGCGTTGGCACAGGACGCACTGGGCTGTGAGAGTGCACCGGAGACACTGTGCGTAGAGCCGGCGCAGGATATACTGGGCCGAGGAGGCACACTGGAGGTCTGGAGCGTAGAGCTGGCACCACCCCTCCTGGCTGGATGCTCACCCTAGCCCGGCAACTGCGGGGTGCTGGCACAGGATGTACTGGGCTGTGGAGACGCACCGGAGACACAATGCGCAGAGCCGGCGCAGGATAACCTGAACCGAAAAGATGCACTGGAGGCTAGATGCGCTGAGCCGGCACCATCTGTCCTGGCTGGATGCCCACTCTAGCCCGGCCGGCGTGGGGAGCTGGAATATAGCGCACCGGGCTATGAGTGCGCACTGGAGACACACTGTGCAGAGCCGCATAACATGGGGCCTGCCTAGTCACTTTCTACTCATGGTAAGCACAGGTAGTTGGCTCAGGGCTATAACCTGACTCCGCCAATCTCCCCGTGTGCCCCCCCCAAAACAAATTTTGGGGGGGCTGCCTCTCGGGCTTCCGTGCTAGCCGTGTCCCCTCGTAACGCTGGGCCCCTTTTCTAGCCGCCTCTGCCTTCCTAGCTGCTTCCACCTGTTTCCATGAGGCGATCCCTTCCGGACAGCATCTCCTCCCACGTCCAGGATCCTTTGCCGTCCAGGATGTCCTCCCATGTCCAGTTCTCCTTACCACGCTGCTTGGTCCGTTTGTGGTGGGATGTTCTGTAACGCTCGTCGGAAGAAGTGGACCAAGGTGCAGCATGGTATGTGTTCATGGTAGTTTATTTAATCTGAACACCAAACAAAACAACAAAAGAACAACGAACGTCACGTTCCGTAGGCTACGCAGAGCTAACGAAAAACAACATCCCACAACCTAAGGTGGCAAAACAGGCTGCCTAAGTGTGATTCCTGAATCAAAGACAATGATAGACAGTGAGAACCATACCCGGACAAAACATAGAAACCCAAAACATAGAAATAAAGAATGCTCACCCAAATCACACCCTGACCAACCCAAATAGAGACATAAAAAGGCTCTCTAAGGTCAGGGCGTGACAGCCAAGAAGCAGGGAAAATTAATTTTTGTAATTATGGCTCATTTGGTTTAAATATTTACAAGGAAAACCAATCATGAAGTACAATTTTAAAAAACATCAACATTAACCACTGGGCATTCATCTCTAAACATGATGAAGCAAAACCATCAATAAATGACAAAGCCACAGAATGAGAAAGGTATCCAGACAAACTGTCACTATCTAGGGACGGCAACAGTAAATGAGCAACTTCGGAGTCCTATATTTCCATCAATCACAAATGAATCATGCTTCAAATGTAAGTATTTACCGCAAGTCATTAAAGCCACAATCTGTTATTCATGTTCCAGTCTAGGAATACCAAGCTATGCAACGACAGCAGCTAGAGTAATTGGACAGAGACTTTGTCAACAAATGTCATGTTTAAATCAAATCAAACTGTATTTGTCACGTGCAGGTCACGTGCAGGTCACAACAGGTGTATTAGAGCTTACTGTGAAATGCTTACTTACTTACAAGCCCTTAACCAACAATGCAGTTTAAAGAAAATGTTTACAAAAAATAAATAAAATAACGAGGCTATATACAGGGGGTACCGGTTAGTCGAGGTAATTGAGATGTGCATGCAGGTAGGGGTAAAGTCACTATTCATAGATAATAAGCAGCGTAGAAAAAGGAGGGGGTCAATGCAAATAGCTGCCATTGATTAACTGTTCAGAAGTCTCATGGCTTGGGGGTAGAAGCTGTTAGGAAGCCTTTTGGATCTAGACTTGTTGCTCCGGTACCGCTAGCCGTGCGGTAGCAGAGAGAACAGTCTATGACTACGGTGGCTGGAGTCTTTGACAATTTTTAGGGCCTTCCTATGACACCGCCTAGTATAGAGGTCCTGGATGGCAGGAAGCTTGGTCCCAGTGACTTACTGGGCCGTATGCACTACCCTCTGTAGCGCCTTGCAGTCGGAGGCAGAGCAGTTCCTATACTAAGGCGGTGATGCAACCAGTCAGGATGCTCTCGATGTTGCAGCTGTAGAACTTTTTGAAGATCTATTGACCCATGCCAAATCTTTTCAGTCTCCTGAGGGCGAATAGGTATTGTCGTGCCCTCTTCACTACTGTCTTGGTGTGTATGGACCATGATAGTTTGTTGGTGATGTGGACACCAAGGAACTTGAAGCTCTCAACCTGCTCCACTACAGCCCGTCGATGAGAATGGGGGAGTGCTCAGCCCTCCTTTTCCTGTAGTCCACGATCATCACATTTGTCTTGATCTTTACCTATCTTTACCTACCAATTTTTCAACAGCATATCCTCATCATTTGCACATTTTACAGACTGTTAATAGTCTGGGAGACAGAGAACACAAAGCATTTTGACAGTTTAATTAAGAGAATTATCCTAATGGATTTGTTACTAAAAGTAGAATGAAAAGCCTGATTATAATGGGTGAGGGTGTCAAGGATGTAAAGGCGGACCACACAACGATGGAGGAAACTGTGCATCTTAATGTGTCATCACACACAATACGGTCTTCACCCCTCCCCTCTCTCTTATCCCCTCCTAATGTCACTGATTGCTGATTTGGAGATATTTCACCAGTGTTAGAGATGACTCAGTGGCTGTGCCATCTGGACAACCAAGCTCAAAATGGAGCCAAATTAGCATGATATTTTCCTTCAGATTCTTATGCAACCGTCACCAGGTGCTCTCTGGCATCATTATTTATTAATTCGCAAGATGGGCCAGACAACCTTTTTTCGGTGGTGGAAAGTGAACCAATATATTCAGCATGAGATCTGGGCATAAACACTTTGCCTTAAAGCACACACAACTCCATCAAAGGAGGTTGGTGGCGCCTTAAATTGGGAGGACGGGCGCATGGTAATGGCTGGAGTGGAATAGGAAGAATGGTATCAAATACATCAAACACATCATTTCCATGTGTTTGCTGCCATTCCATTTGCTCTGTTCCAGCAACTGAAATCCATAGTTGCCTGACCTTTGGAAAGCCTGTTGTCATGACACTAGCAGAGTTCATTACAGGCTTGTAGAAGGCATTGTTTGAGACATGGCCACATATATCTCCATTGGGAGGTACAAAAAAGGTTAATCCCCCATTCCCCCTGCAGAAGGGGGAATGGGGGAATACTCTCCTGCTGGGGAGACCAGGCTAACAGATATGCACATTTTACATTTACATTTACAGTCAGCAGATGCTCTATCCAGAGCAACTTAAGCATTTTAAGATAGCTAGATGGGACAACCACATTTCCTCAGTTATAGTAATGAAGTAGCTATCAGCAAAGTCAGTGCTAGTGAGAGGGATCAAGTGCAAGTGGCATATATATACCAGTCAAAAATTTGGACACACCTACTCATTCAACAGCTTTGCACACTCTTGGCATTCTCTCAACCAGCTTCATGAGGTAGTCACCTGGAATGCATTTCAATTAACAGGTGTGCCTTGTTAAAAGTTCATTTGTGGAATTTCTTTCCTTAATGCGTTTGAGCCAATCAGTTGTGTTGTGATAAGGTAGGGGTGGTATACAGAAGATATCCCTATTTGGTAAAAGACCAAGTCCATATTATGGCAAGAACAGCTCAAATAAGCAAAGAGAAACGACAATCCATCATTACTTTAAGACATAAAGGTCAGTCAATACAGAAAATCTCAAGAAATGTTCAAGCTTCTTCAAGTGCAGTCGCAAAAACCATCAAGCGCTATGATGAAACTGGCTCTCATGAGGACCGCCACAGGAAAGGAAGAGCCAGAGTTACATCTGCTGCAGAAAATAAGTTCATTAGAGTTACCAGCCCCAGAAATTGCAGCCCAAATACATGCTTCACAGAGTTCAAGTAACAGACACATCTCAACATCAACTGTTCAGAGGAGACTTTGTGAATCAGGCCTTCATGGTCGATTTCCTGCAAAGAAACCACTACTAAAGGACACCAATAAAAATAAGTGACTTGCTTGGGCCAAGAAACACGAGCAATGAACATTAGACCGGTGGAAATGAGTCCAAATTAGATTTTTGGTTCCAACCACCATGTCTTTGTGAGACACAGAGTAGGTGAACGGATGATCTCCGCATGTGTGGTTCCCACACAGTTGGAACTGTGTTGTTATGGTGTGGGGGTGCTTTGCTGGTGACACTCTCAGTGATTTATTTAAAATTCAAGGCACACTTAACCAGCATGGCTACCTACAGCATTCTGCAGAGATACGCCATCCCATCTGGTTTGTGCTTAGGGGGACTATCATTTGTTTTTCAACAGGACAATGATCCAACAACCCTCCAGGTTGTGTAATTGCTATTTGACCAAGAAGGAGAGTGATGGAGTGTGGCATCAGATGACCTGGCCTCCACAATTACCCGACCTCAACTCAATTGAGATGGTTTGGGATGAGTTGGACTGCAGAGTGAAGGAAATGCAGCCAACAAGTGCTCAGCATACAGTATGTGGGGGAAAAAGCATTCCAGGTGAAGCTGGTTCAGAGAATGCCAAGAGTGTGCAAAGCTGTCATCAAGGCAAAGGGTGGCTACTTTGAGGAATCTCAAATATAAAATATATTTTGATTTCTTTAACACTTTCTTTGCTTACACATGATTCTACTTGTGTTATTTCATAGTTTTGATGTCTTCACTATAATTCTACAATGCAGAAAATAGTCAAATAAAGAAAAACCCTTGAATGAGTAGGTGTGTCCGAACTTTTGACTGGTACTGTATATATATTGTATTTTATTTTTTATTATTATTATTATTATTATTATATTTGTGTACTCATTCTCACATCCACAATCTACATCTAAGGGTATGTAGTTTTGACCCACAGGAGTACATCCTAAAAGGCCAAAGATAGGAAGGCTTGAGAACTTTAAACCTGCCATGGAAATCTCCCACAGTTTAACACGCACACTGTGCTAACTCCTATCAGTTCTCATTTAGCATGATCGGGTTAGGCTAAAGGAGGACAGACTTAAGTTAAGACACCCGCTGCCCACTGGTGCACCAGGCATGTGAGTTCAGGGTTGCCGAGTTCCCAACTGTCCCCAATGTAGATGTCAGTCATTAGCTTCTTCCCCAACTGGCCTAGCTTACTGACTCATTTAAAATGACGTACACACACTGAAAATCATGAACTAGTGGATCTAGTCAAGATTGATAAACACAAACATTTGCCAGACAGGGGAAGTGCCCTCTATTTTCTATTTTAATACGGCCCATATGTATCACTGATCATGCCTAATACAGCCATAGCATTCAAAATCTTCATTAGATAGCATACACAGCTGTTAAGTTGTGGGAATGCTGTTACTAGAATTAACAGGGAGGCAATGAAGGCCAAGATGACAGCCAACTGGATCTCAAAAGGTCTCTGGAGCTGATACTGTTAGTCATCCAACATGAAAATGGGGACATTGGTCTGCTGTGTAAAAGATGGCACAGAAAAGTATTGGAGCCAGATCAATGTTCAGTCCCCTGGAGGAACTACGGAAGATAAAAATGAGTGGGTTTCATTTTTCAAAATTAAAGGCCTGTAAGAATTCTGTAGAACACATGAAACCTAATTTGGAAGAAGAATTATATTGCACACAGATATGATCTCTCAGATTGAATGAAGGGGAAACTTGCGGTTCAATGCGTGATTAAGTGATCCAATTTCCACCTGAAAAGCTTCCAAGTTTAGGAGCTGTCATGTCCCGTCCATCATAGATTTCCAAGGAATCCCAATTGTGCTCGGTGGCAAAGCTCATCACCTGGATCTGCAAAATAAATTAAAATAAATAAGAGTGACAAATATGATGTACCTGCCTTCTCTCTGAAAGGACAAGCATTTGTAATGGTTAGTTGAGAGACTGGTGTTTATTATTGGGAGGAAGTTTTCTTTCCGGCTAAAGCATTATAAACATAAACCCAGGATTTATACTGTGCCTTTGTAAGAAATATTTCAGAAAAAAAGTTGTTCTCATTGTGGCACGATCAATAGCGATAAGAATGCAGCTGTCTTTGTGTATGCTTTTAAACTACTTCTGTTGGCAGCAGGTCAAATTTAAACCTACGTAGCCAGTCTAATTTTATTTTCTTCTCAGTAGGATGACTGGCGGTTAAAATGTGCTACAGCCTGTCACTCAAAATACATTTTCCCTATCTTCTCTCTGTCAGAGTAACTTATTGCTTTTGATGAGTTCAAACCTGACCCTTTTGTACTTGCCTGAATCCCAGCTCCTTCGGTGACAATGATTTTCCACACACAGTTCAAGCTGTTCCCATAGGGTTCTGGGAATCCCGGGGAGAGGATTGTGCCTCTTCTCTCTGTCAGATTACCGCTGCATGGAACTGGGGAGCGAAACAGAGGGGAAATTAAAATCACACTGAATGGGGCACATGCCAGGTTCCTGTACCCATGGTGAGACAAGACAACCAGGGTAAATTTGAATAATTTATATGCAGTACATTACTGTGACTAAAGAATCACCTCACTCACCAATATCTTAGTATGTTTATGATAACTTACCAATGTAAAAATAATTACATATCTATTACATATTCTGTATGTTCTTAAAGAGAAATTCCACCACATTTCAACCTCATATTCATTATTATTTCAAGCACCATACTGATGTCTACAACGGTGCATTCTAACGTTTTGTAGTAATTAATCATCTCAAGCACCATACTGGAGTCTACAGTCGTGGCCAAAAGTTTTGAGAATGACACAAATATACATTTTGACAAAGTCCGCTGCTTCAGTTTGTATGATGGCAATTTGCATATACTCCAGAATGTTATCAAGAGTGATCAGATGAATTGCAAAGTCCCTCTTTGTCATGCAAATGAACTGAATCCCCCAAAAACATTTCCACTGCATTTCAGCCCTGCCACAAAAGAACCAGCTGACATCATGTCAGTGATTCTCTCGTTAACACAGGTGTGAGTGTTGATGAGGACAAGGCTGGAGATCACTCTGTTATGCTGTTTGAGTTCAAATAACAGACTGGAAGCTTCAAAAGGAGGTTGGTGCTTGGAATCATTGTTCTTCCTCTGTCAACCATGGATACCTGCAAGGAAACATGTGCCGTCATCATTGCTTTGCACAAAAGGGGCTTCACAGGCAAGGATATTGCTGCCAGTAAGATTGCACCTAAATCAACAATTTATCGGATAATCAAGAACTTCAAGGAGAGCGGTTCAATTGTTGTCAAGAAGGCTTCAGGGAGTCCAAGGAAGTTCTGCAAGCGCCAGGACCGTCTCCTAAAGTTGATTCAGCTGCGGGATCGGGGCACCAACAGTACAGAGCTTGCTCAGGAATGGCAGCAGTCAGGTGTGAGTGCATCTGCACGCACAGTGAGGCAAAGACTTTTGGAGGATGGCCTGGTGTCAAGAAGGGCAGCAAAGAAGCCACTTCTCTCCAGGAAAAACATCAGGGACAGACTGATATTCTGCAAAAGGTACAGGGATTGGACTGCTGAGGACTGGGGTAAAGTCATTTTTTCTGATGAATCCCCATTACGATTGTTTGGGGCATCCGGAAAAAAGCCTGTCTGGAGAAGACAAGGAGAGCGCTAACATCAGTCCTGTGTCATGCCAACACAGTAAAGCATCCTGAGACCATTCATGTGTGGGGTTGCTTCTCAGCCAGGGGAGTGGGCTCACAATTTTGCCTAAGAACACAGCCATGAAAAAAGAATGGTACCAACTAGAGGTCGACCGATTAATCGGAATGGCCGATTAATTAGGGCCGATTTCAAGTTTTCATAACAATCGGAAATTGGTATTTTTGGGTGACGATTAGCCGATAAAAAAAAAATATATTTTATTTTTCATTTTTTATATACATTTATTTAACTAGGCAAGTCAGTTAAGAACACATTCTTATTTTCAATGACGGCCTAGGAACGGTGGGTTAACTGCCTTGTTCTGGGGCAAAACGACAGATTTTCCCCTTGTCAGCTCGGGGGATCCAATCTTGCAAACTTACAGTTAACTAGTCCAACGCAATAACGACCTGCCTCTCTCTCGTTGCACTCCACAAGGACACTTGTTATGTGAATGCAGTAAGCCAAGGTAAGTTGCTAGATAGCATTAAACTTATCTTAGAAAAAACAATCAATCATAATCACTAGTTAACTACACATGGTTGATGATATTACTTGATATTATCTAGCGTGTCCTGTGTTGCATATAATCTGACTGAGCATACAAGCATACAAGTATCTGACTGAGCGGTGGTAGGCAGAAGCAGGCCCGTAAACATTCATTCAAACAGCACTTTCGTGCATTTTGCCAGCAGCTCTTCGTTGTGTGTCAAGCATTGCACTGTTTATGACTTCAAGCCTATCAACTCCCGAGATGAGGCTGGTGTAACCGAAGTGAAATGGCTAGCTAGTTAGTGCGCGCTAAATAGAGGGACGGAAAATATACTGTTTCACTGACAATAAAGTGCCTAGAAAGAACATCCAATAGTCAAAGGTTAATGAAATACAAATGGTATAAAGGGAAATAGTCCTATAATTCCTATAACAACTACAACCTAAAACTTCTTACCTGGGAATATTGAAGACTCATGTTAAAAGGAACAACCAGCTTTCATATGTTCTCATGTTCTGAGCAAGGAACTGAAACGGTAGCTTTCTTACATAGCACATATTACACTTTTTCTTTCTTCTCCAACACTTTGTTTTTGCATTATTTAAACCAAATTGAACATGTTTCATTATTTACTTGAGGCTAAATTGATTTTATTGATGTATTATATTAAGTTAAAAGAAGTGTTCATTCAGAATTGTTGTAATTGTCATTACTACAAATAGAATAAAGAATCGGCCAATTAATCGCTATCTGATTTTTTTGGGCCTCCAATAATCGGTATCGGCGTTGAAAAATCATAATCGGTCAACCTCTAGTACCAACACATCCTCCGAGAGCAACTTCTCCCAACCATCCAGGAACAGTTTGGTGACAAACAATGCATTTTCCAGCATGATGGAGCACCTTGCCATAAAGCAAAAGTGATAACTAACCTCTCTAGGGTATGTGGGACGGTAGCGTCCCATCTGGCCAACATCCAGTGAGATTGCAGAGTGCCAAATTCAAATACAGAAATGCTCATTATAAAAATTCAGAAAACAAAACATATTTTACATAGGTTTAAAGACTAACTTCTTGTTAATCCAACCACAGTGTCAGATTTATAAAATGCTTTTCGGCGAAAGCATACCTAGCCCAGAACATAGCCCAGTTGACAAATTATTACAAACAGTAACTAGCCAAGCAGAAGCGTTACAAAACTCAGAAATAGAGATAAAATTAATCCCTTACCTTTGATGATCTTCATACGGTGGCACTCAGAAGACATTCATTTACTCAATAAATGTTCCTTTTGTTCTATAAAGTCTCTTTATATCCAAAAACCTCTGTTTTGTTCGCGCGTTTCCTTCAGTAATCCACAGGCTCAAACGTACTCAAAACAGGAAGACAAAAAAATCCTAATTTTATCCGTAAAGTTCATCGAAACATGTCAAACGATGTTTATATTCAATCCTCAGGTTGTTTTTAGCCTAAATGATCTATAATATTTCAACCGGACAATAACGTTGTCAATATAAAAGGTAAACAAGAAATGCACTCTCTCGGGATTGCGCATGAAAAAACTCTGACACGTCAGCGTACACTCATTCAGACTGGTCTTACTCCCTCATTTATAAGAATACAAACATGAAACCATTTCTATAGACTGTTGACATCTAGTGGAAGGCATAGGAACTGAAAATTGAGTCCTAATTCAATGGAGACTGTAATGGCATTGAATAGAAAACTACAACAAAAAAAACTTCCTGAATGGATTTTTCTCAGGGTTTGGCCTGCCAAATCAGTTCTGTTATTCTCAGACACCATTTTAACAGTTTTGGAAACTTTCGAGTGTTTTCTATCAAAATCTATCAGTATATGCATATCATATCTTCTGGGCCTGAGTAGCAGGCCGTTTAATTTGGGCATGCTTTTCATCCAAAATTCCGAATGCTGCCCCTTACCCTAGAGAGGCTAAGTGGCTCAGGGAACAAAACATCAATATTTTAGGTCCATGACCAGGAAACTCCCCCGACCTTAATCCCATTGAGAACTTGTGGTCAATCCTCAAGAGGCGGGTAGACAAACAAAATCCCACAAATTCTGACAAACTCCAAGCATTGATTATGCAAGAATGGGCTGCCATCAGTCAGGATGTGGCCCAGAAGTTAATTGACAGCATGCCAGGGCGGATTGCAGAGGTCTTGAAAAAGAAGGGTCAACACTGCAAATATTGACTCTTTGCATCAACTTCATGTAATTGTCAATAAAAGCCTTTGACACTTATGAAATGCTTGTAACTATACATCAGTATTCCATAGTAACATCTGACAAAAATATCTAAAGACACTGAAGCAGCAAACTTTGTGGAAATTAATATTTGTGTCATTCTCAAAACTTTTGGCAACGACTTTAAATATATGAAAATGACGCATTTATACTCATTGTAGAATAATAGTGAAGACATCAAAACTATAAAATAACACATATGGAATCATCACCACAACTGATTGGCTCAAACGCATTAAGAAGGAAAGAAATTCCACAAATGAACTTTTAACAAGGCACACCTGTTAATTGAAATGCATTCCAGGTGACAACCTCATGAAGCTGGTTGAGAGAATGCCAAGCGTGTGCAAAGCTGTCATCAAGGCAAAGGGTGGCTACTTTGAAGTATCTCAAATATAAAATATATTTTGATTTGTTTAACACTTTTTGGTTACTACATGATTCCATGTGTTATTTTGTAGTTGTGATGTCTTCACTATTATTCTACAATGTAGAAAATAGTCAAAATAAAGAACAACCCTTGAATGAATAGGTGTGTACAAACATTTGACTGGTACTGCATATTGAATATATAAATATATAAAGTTAAAGTCTATTTTAACCGCAGATCGTATAAACGTGGTGTTGGAGATAATTAATATGAGGTTGAAAAGTAGTGGAATTGTCCTTAAATTAATCTCCACAAATGTGACTGCTTTGAGGAGGCTTACCAGCACAAGAGGGCACAGTATCATTCCACTGGGCTAGCGCGTTGGGGACCGCATTGCATTTGATGGCTTTGGATCCCTGTAGCAAATACCCTGGGTTGCACTCAAAGCGAACAACGGAGCCTGCGGAGAACTCGGACCCAATCCGTCTGCCGTAGCGTGGCTCTGGGACAGAGCTGCACTGCGTGTTACTGGTGCGAGGAACAGCTACAAAGAAAAGAGTACCTAGTGTTTTTAACACCTAGATGTGTGTTAACACAGGGAAATTGCAGTACAATGTGATAGTGACATATGATTTGTCATTATGGACATATGAGACGTTTTAGAATGACCCAAATGTATCATCAGCCATATATATATTTTTTACCTTTATTTAACTAGGCAAGTTAGTCAAGAACAAATTCTTATTTTCAATGACAGCCTAGGAACAGTGGGTTAACTGCCTTGTTTAGGGGCAGAACAACATATTTTTACCTTGTCAGCTCAGGGATTTGATCTTGCAACCTTTCAGTTACTAGTCCAATGGTCTAACCACTAGGCTACCTGCCACCCCAAAATGTGGGGCTAATGCAATAATTAATAATGCATTACCATGTGTTATCACTGTTATTCAATCATGAACATTTAGAACACCAAGGCATGGAAGATGACAATGAAACCAGATGTACTGTATATCTGATATTCAAAACATGATTGGGTACAATCTGTACTACAGTACATAAAGAAGTACTGTATGTACAACTGCATCGCCTTGCCCCCTCTTATCTGACAGACATGCTCGTTCCATACAACCCAGTGAGGGCGCTCTGCTCCCAAGGAGCCGGTCTGCTTATTGTACCTAGATACAGAACCATCTAGGTTCTGCATCTAGGTTCAACCCCTCAGTTATGGAACAGCTTGCCCTGTCAGGTAAGAGGGGCAGTCACCATTGAGGGTTTTTAAAACACATTTAAAAAACAACCTTTTTAGCCTGGCCTTTAATCAATTATTATGTTAGACGTCCTCTGTGTTTAGTTTTATTTTATTAATAATTTTTACTTCCTCTTGTTTGCCTTTACTTTATTTTATGCAAAGTGTGTTGAGGTTTAAAATGCACTTGAAATAATTTTTGATTTTACCTATTAAAACAGTCTGCGTTCTCATAAACTGTTTTATAAAAAAAGAGTTAATGCATAGCATTTTTTTTTTAAACTTTAGGTTAAATTCAAGTCCCTGAACTGAATAATAGCTTGGTTTGCGCTGTGCCTGTGTTCATCTAGACCTGATTCAAATACTATTTCAGCTCTGTGGTATACCTTGGTGCCATATTTGAGGCCTTAAATGTTGGGCTGATATTGTGTCTAATATTTCTAGAACTGTACAGGAGCAGAGAATGCTCTGCAATCATCACTTGGATGCCTCCATGTACCAAACCAACTGTCCTAACTGTCAGGGAGTATTTTTCAAACACCCTTCAGCGCAGTACATCATCAAACAGTGAAGCAAGAAAACTGCAGACATAGTAAGCATGCTCTGACAAACACTGTACAGTATACGTGCTCAAATTCCTTCATGAAAGATTAAGATCTGAGATCACCCATTTTTATAAGCCAGCTAGAAGTTTGAAAAGTTCATGTAATTCACACTGCTTAGTTATTACAACTTTCACAGAGAGAAAATGCTTGATGCGTCCAAAGGGTGGGCTATTATCTGCATCTGGAGAGAATCTCTAATTGACACTGAAATAAAGTAGGAATGCATCATTGGAATTATTGAATCCAAAAAGATTGAGTAAAAAAAAAGTGAATTTGTACTCCATTCTAGAAACGTTTTATAAAACGTGGGTTTCTATTTTACATATTCATGTGTGACATTTTCTATTGATTATGCAAGAGAGGGAATCCTTGAATATTAAATGTGACACTTTCAACATACTTTCAACACTATCTGTACGGAGGTTGTGAGCCCTTCTACTCCTTGCCTACTACAGTAATGCAGATAGAAATCCCTTTTCCCATTACATTCCCTGCGCAGCTGTAATGATTAGAGGACTGGCCCCCCTAGGCTGCCATGGGGCAAGAGAGATAACGGCAAACCCCCTGAACAGCCTGACAACCATGAGAACAATAACACCAGAAGATAAGACCCTCTGGTGCCTGGGGTGGGAGGGCTTTAGGAGGCCTCCAGGACCCCCAGAAACACAACCACTGACACAGGAGTAAAAACAGGGAGGAATAGTCATGCATGTGACCAGAGTGTGTGTATGTATTACTACAGTACGTACACATACCTTGGTAAACAAAGTGGAAACCCCTGGCAGAAGGACCATTCTTCGCAGAGAATCGCACCATAATTTGGTTTGATGTGGCCAGGGGCAAGGTCTCTCCTACAAAATAAAGGATAAAAATATGAAAATATACAGGTTTTTTTTAAACAATATGTTCACTTACAGTGATAACCATCAGAAGCCAACATTGCTTCTTGTGTGCTATACGTAACAATACCTAGGCTGCATGATGAAAAGCTTCTTAAAAAAAATATACCAGCTCACATTCAAACGCTTGATGGGTAAATATCATGCTGTTAGTAGTTTAACTTTGAAGTATTATGTATGCAGTAGAGAACTATTTTAATAATAAGGGGGTGAACAAATTCTTATCAATAATGAGAACGTTGGACAAGGAAACAACTTTTTATACATAATAGTAGGCCTGAGTCTTGAAATTTTTCATCAGCCATGATGAATGAGCTGGATGAAGAAAACATGGTAGAGAGTGTTTTCTTAATGGCTTGAACTTATTTGAAAGCCATGACATTTGAAAGCCTATAATAAGGTGGAGTAGCTTATTGTGGATGTGGCTAATGTAGGTGGCTAATCAGGCTCCATTTAGGTGAAAACACCCAAAGCATTATGAACCTGTATGATGTAATGTATCATCATAATTCAAATGTCACCATGAATAGACAGGGAAAACACAAGTTATTTGTTGACAGAAACCCAGAGAAGATTAGTGTGCACGTCTTGGACATGTCAGAGGTAATTCATGTGTTATCTAATTTAGTAATAACCTTTTAATTTACATTTTCTATAGGACTCCACCAGGGTTGGGGCGTAACCGATTACAACAAACTGTAACTGTAGTCCGTTACATTACCAGCAAATATATTGTCCGATTTCAGATACTTTTGAAAAACTAGATGATTTTTTTGAGGATTACTTTTTCAGAAATTCAGAAAGGAGGTTTGTGAGAATTTTTGTTGTTGTTGATATACTTCTCTGTTTTCTCAATGACATTCAAATCAGCATTGAACAAAGGCACACATTT
This sequence comes from Oncorhynchus tshawytscha, assembly GCF_018296145.1. Taxonomy (NCBI): domain Eukaryota; kingdom Metazoa; phylum Chordata; class Actinopteri; order Salmoniformes; family Salmonidae; genus Oncorhynchus; species Oncorhynchus tshawytscha. The sequence continues at coordinate 76,969,340 of NC_056429.1, read as the reverse complement.
AAGTTTGTTCCACCCGAGCGAGTCTGACCAGAACTCAGAGACCACATGACACACCAAATGGGTTTAGGAATAGGCTTTTGTAGGCTACAGTCCAAGCTATGTCTTCCAATGGTACGACTGCTGTCGGCATCCAAAGATTATCCAACCTGAAAAAAAAGTTTGGAGGAAAGGATGACAGAAGTGGTGTAGTCTAGGCGATAAGGATATCACTTATCATTGCTATCTACATAGCACATTGATGTGAATCACACTGCTGCTCTCATTTAGCTATTTGCGCCTTACGGATTGTCGATGTTGTGGATAGCTGTTCACAAATCTAAATGTGCATTTGAACCCAATAATGGTTGAATTCAATAAGTATGGCTGCTGTCCCCGTACAGGGACCAACATCTTGGGAAATTTCAGAGTGACAACTAAAAATACAATTTCGTAACATTAAACATTCGTGAAAATGCAATTGTCTTACACCCTTCAAAAGATTAGAATCTTGGTAATCAAACTACGTTTTCCAATTTAAAATAGCTATTACAGAGAACAAATCCCATGCTTTTGTTTGAGAAGAGCAATCAAGAACAGAAACATTTTCCGCCATGACAGTTTTTACACATTTACATCTGAAGGTAAAATTATGACTTACATTCTGATATCTTGCTCTTATTTCTCTTCCTGAGTATCCCATTGATCAAATGAAGTGCCGTTTTCTTTGATAAAATCAATTTTTATAGCCTAAATCTAAACATTTTGTAAACTACTTGTGCAGTGAATTCCATCTCTATCAATTTTTTACGGAGCATTCGGCGTGATTCGCCCCTGTAAACAATCGTTTATTTCGTCATGGTGGGTTTCAGTGCATTCCTCTGGATGTTTGCAACACAGTCAAACACGTTGGTTTTTTTTGCGGGAGAATTGACCGAAGTGAGCTGATTTGAAGACAACGATAAATGACTACCTGACGCACCAATAATTTTAGCGAAGCTTCATTGATTGACTATATTTCTGCCCAATGACCACTGATCTTCTTGAAATCTAGCTGGGTAGATAGCCAATGAGCTGAGGTAAACGCCAGTATGTAATGGTTTGGGGTTGGACCACAATTCCTTGGTTGTAATCGCACGCGCAGGGAACTCCATTTTCGCCTTGACGATCAGAGGGGTTGCTGTAAGGCTTTTTACACGCAGCTGTATTTCGGAAAGTTGTAGTTTCAACGATTTCATTGAAGATATCCTGGCGAATACTTCATGTAAAGCGAAGTCAAACTCTAAAGTAAAAGTGAGACAGATTTTTTGTTTGAGGAATCTTGGAGTGTTATGATTCAAACGAACTGAGGAGCTGTTTCTGCAAGGACAGCACGTACTTCTGGACGGGTAAGTGCTAATGCTGTTTTATGAAATATAAAAATTATATATATTATATATTTTTAAAAAAACTTTTTTTTTTTTGCAATGAAATGTGTAGTTTGTTTTTTGTGTGTGTGTGTGTTGGTTTGTTTGGGTGTGTGTGTGTGTGTGTGTGTGTGTATATATATATATATATATATATATATATATATATATACACAACAATGGCCAGAGTTGAATGGAACACCTTAGTGACTGTTCCTCGGCTCTATACAATCAATACATATCTGTTTATTTTATGTGATGATAAAAGGCTCATACAATACAAATATTTTTTTAATGTTTTCTTTCACAGTGATAGCGACTCCGACTGGGAGGCCCCAGTGCCAAGCTGCCCGCTCTACCTGTGCCCCCAGTGGTGTTCATATGCCACAGTTCATTACTGCAGGCATGACTGTGCCTCAGAGCCAAAAGGGCACAGCATGGAGGCGTCGTTGTGTTCTGTGTCGCATGAAATGCACCACTTGTTCAGTTTGCCTCTGCTTTACATCAGAAAGAGACTGCTATGGGACATGGCACAGGCAGCAAAATATTATGACGAGGACTTCCAAGGGGTGTGTACAGTTTTTTTTTTTATATTAATTTTCTAATATTTAAAAAAAAATGTCTTTGTGTGTGTGTGTGTTAGTATTGCTTTTTGATATGTTGTATATAGTTATTTGCACTGCTGTATATAGTTATAGGTCATTTCACCAATTCGGCCACTTGGGTACATTTGGGCAACTTGTGTGGGACACCTGGGTGACTTCATGCTAAATGTCATGTAGCTCACCCATTCCTGAAGTTATCAGTCTCAAACTTTGCACACCTACAGTTGCCCTTTTGTGTTATCCATCAAAATTATCTCCAGCATCCTATCTGACTGTGTGGCTATTCTAGTACATGTGAAAGATGATACTACAACAATAAAAAACAGAAAACGTATGCTCTTTCTTTCTCTTTTCTTCCACCAGATCTACTGTGTTATATTCTCCTACATTCAATTAACATTTCCACAAACTTCAGAATGTTTCCATTCAAATGATACCAATAATATGCATATCCTTGCCTCTGGGGCTGAGCTACAGGCAGTCAATCATTGTTTTTTAAATCAGCTGACAGCCAGTGAAAAATGCGCTCTTACAACAGCTGCACAGTGCAGATCCCAGCCTATGGAATAAAAGTGGGGCTTTTATTGCTCAATGGAATTCATGCTGATACATTTTTTTTAATCCATAGGCTTCAAGGACACGTTCAAACTTCTACACTTTTGATAGACTTAAAGAGGCAACCTGTAGTTGCGACATACATTTTTGGACATATAAATTATATATACACTACCGTTCAAAAGTTTGGGGTCACTTAGAAATGTCCTTGTTTTTAAAAGAAAAGCACATTTTTTTGTCCATTTAAAATTACATCAAATTGATCAGAAATACTGTGTAGACATTGTTAACGTTGTAAATTACTAATGTGGCTGGATTTTTTTATGGAATATCTACATAGGCGTACAGAGGCTAACCAGAATAGAAAGAGGAGTGGGAGGCCCTGGTGCCCAAATGAGCAAGAGGCCAAGTACATTAGAGTGTCTAGTTTGCGAAACAGACGCCTCACAAGTCCTTAACCCCAAAACAAATAAACAAACAAATAAATAGTACCCGCAAAACACCAGTCTCAACGTCAACAGTGAAGAGGCGACTCCGGGATGCTGGCGTTCTAGGCAGAGTTGCAAAGAAAAAGCCATATCTCAGACTGGCCAATAAAAATAAAATAATAATATGGGCAAAAGAACACAAGACACTGGACAGAGGAAGATTGGAAAAAAAGTGTTATGGATAGACAAATCTAAGTTTGAGATGTTCGAGTCACAAAGAAGAACATTTGTGAGACGCATAATGAATAAAAAGATGCTGGAGGAGTGCTTGACACCATCTGTCAAGCATGGTGGGGGTACTTTGGTGGTGGTAAAGTGGGAGATTTGTACAGGGTAAAAGGGTTCTTGAAAAAGGAAAGCTATCACTCCATTTTGCAACGCCATGCCATACCCTGTGGACGGCGCTTAATTGGAGACAATTTCCTCCAACAACAGGACAATGACCCAAAGAACTATGACCCAAACTATGCAAGAACTATTTAGGGAAGAAGCAGTCAGCTGGTCTTCTGTCTATAATGGAGTGGCCAGCACAGTCATAGGATTTCAACCCTAATGAGCTGTTGTGGAAGCAGCAAGTGTCACGTTCTTCATAACGAGGAGACCTAGGTGCAGCGTGATAAGAATACATTCTTCTTTAATGAAAGAGAAACACTGAACAAATTATACAAAACGAACGTGACGCTATAAGACACGAGTGCTGACAGGCAACTACACAGATAATAACCGAAGCGATGGGTTAGAAGAAGCCTACATAACCAACCCATAAAGTAAAATGTAACATCCATAAATGGCCAGCTATGTAAACTTTTTAACATTGATTTATCCTGCAATAGATGTGGTTCAATTGGTAACATACATTGTTGTCTTCTTCTAAGGCCTCTTAAGGGGAAAGTAATATAAAAGTAACTGAATGTAATTAGATTACGTTACTGAGTTTGGTTAATCCAAAAGTTACTTTAAAAGTTACTTTACTGATTACAATTTTGGACAGTTAACACTTAGATTACACTTAGAAAGTAACATACCTATCCCTGTACACTACATACTGCATTACTGAATGCTGAAATCTAATGTTTTCAAAGACAAAGTAAAATCAAAGCATCTCCCTTGGGAATATATGGTTGCACAGTAGAATAAAACAAATCTGAACCATAAAAGGTGCCATAGAAACAGTTTATATTAATTTGCCTCCATCAATCCTCAAAATAATGTAATGTTGAGGGTGATTTCTGTTCAGAAATGTAACTACCTTCCCCAGTGACAGCGATAAATCAGACGGGGACAGCAATTATCAAATGTTAGCTTGAAATAATAAAAATACAGAGAGAATTTTCTATAAGGCCTATGACCGTTGAGCTTGGTGGAACAGACCTATCATTAAAAAAAATACTTGTTTATTTGTGACTGGCTCTATCTTCAGTGAATAATCCTTTCTTAAGTAAGTAGATACAGTACACAATGGCTGACATTTTGATAACACATTCTTATTACGTCAAATCCTATCAAGTCAAACACGCTTCCAGCTTGCATTTCAAAACAGATTTGGATTGCAACAGTGCTTTCGGAAAGTATTCAGACTAGAGGTCGACCGACTAATCAGGGCCAATTTCAAGTTTTCATAACAATCGGTAATCTGCATTTTTGGACGCCAATTACATTGCACTCCATGAGGAAACTGCGTGTAGGCTGACTACCTGATGCACGAGTGCAGCAAGGAACCAAGGTAAGTTGCTAGCTAGCATCAAACTTATCATATAAAAAAACAATCAATCTTAACATGATCACTAGTTAACTACACATTGTTGATTATTTTACTAGTTTATCTAGCATGTCCTGCGTTGCATATAATCAATGCGGTGCCTGTTAATTTATCATCGAATCACAGCCTACTTCGCCAAACGGGTGATGATTTAACAAGAGCATTCGCAAAAAAAGTACTGTCGCTGCATTAATGTGTACCTAACCATAAACATCAATGCCTTTCTTAAAATCAATACACAAGTATATATTTTTTAAACTGCATATTTAGTTAATATTGCCTGCTAACTTTAATTTATTTTAAATAGGGAAATTGTCACTTCTCTTGCGTTCTGTGCAAGCAGAGTCAGGGTATATGCAGCAGTTTGGGCCGCCTGGCTCATTCCGAACTGTGTGAAGACCATTTCTTCCTAACAAAGACCATAATTAAGTATGACTTTTATGACTTCAAGTCTATCAACTCCAGAGATTAGGCTGGCAGTACTATAGTGCCTATAAGAACATCCAATAGTCAAAGGTATAGAAATGAAAGAGAGAAGGTATAGAAATGGTATAGAGAGAAATAGTCCTATAATTCCTATAAAAACTACAACCTAAAACTTCTTAACTGGGAATATTAAAGACTCATGTTAAAAGGAACCACCAGCTTTCAAATGTTCTCATGTTCTGAGCAAGGAACTTAAACGTTAGCTTTCTTACATGGCACATATTGCACTTTTACTTTCTTCTCCAACACTTTTTGCATTATTTAAACCAAATTGAACATGTTTCATTATTTATTTGAGACTAAATTGATTTTATTTATGTATTATATTACGTTAAAATAAAAGTGTTCATTCAGTATTGTTGTGATTGTCATTATTACAAATATATATCTAAAACATATATTTTTTTTAAATTAATCGATATCAATTAATCGATATCGGCATTTTTTGGTGCTCCAATAATTGGTATCAATATTGGCGTTGAAAAAGCATAATCGATCGACCTATAATTCAGACCCTTTGACTTTTTCCACATTTTGTTAGGTTACAGCCTTATTCTAAAATTGATTAAATACATTTTCTTCTCATCAATCTACACTCAATAACCCATAATGACAAAGCAAAAACAGTTTTTTTTTTACACATTTCTACTAATTTATTTAACAAATTAAACTGAAAATACACATTTACATAAGTACTGAGACCCTTTACTTAGAACTTTGTTGAAACACCTTTTGCAGTGATTATAGCCTCGAGTCTTCTTGGGAATGACTCTACAAGCTTGGCACACCTGTATTTGGGGAGTTTCTACCATCCTTCTCTGCAGATCCTCTCATCCTCTGTCAGGTTGGATGGGGAGCGTTGCTGCACAGCTATTTTCAGGTCTCTCCAGAGAGGTTGGATCAGGTTCAAATCCGGGCTCTGGCTGGGCCACTCAAGGACATTCAGAAACTTGTCCCAAAGACACTCCTGTGACGTCTTGGCTGTGTGCTTAGGGTCGTTGTCCTGTTGGAAGGTGAGTTCAATATTGGTTTCATCAGACAAGAGAATCTTGTTTCTCATGGTCTGAGTGTCTTTTGGCAAACTCCAAGCGGGCTGCCATGTGCCCTTTACTGAGGAGTGGTGTTACGGTTTTCTTCCTGGGAAGGAGAGGAGGACCAAAATGCAGCGTGGTTATGGTTGAACATCTTTAATAAAGATGATAACGTGAACAATATACATATACAAAATAAGAAAACGTGGAAAAACCGAAACAGTCCTAACTGGTGCAAAACACAGAGACAGGAAACAATCACCCATGAAATACCCAAAGAATATGGCTGCCTAAATATGGTTCCCAATCAGAGACAACGATAAACACCTGCCTCTGATTGAGAACCACTCTAGGCAACCATAGACTTACCGAGAATACTATACTGAACACAACCCCATCAATCTACAAAACCCCTAGACAAGACAAACACATAATCACCCATGTCACACCCTGGCATAAAAAAATTAAAGAAAACACAGAATACTAAGGCCAGGGCGTGACAAGTGGCTTCCGTCTGGTCACTCAACCATAAAGGCCTGATTGTTGGAGTGCTGCAGCGATGGTTGTCCTTCTGGAAGGTTCGCCCATCTTCACAAAGGAACTCCAGGTTCTTGGTCAGGGAGGTGACCAAGGTCCTTCTTCCCTGATTGCTCAGTTTGGCCGGGCGGCCAGCTCTAGAAAAAGTTTTGGTGGTTCCAAACTTCTTTCATTTAAGAATGATGGAGGCCACTGTGTTCTTGGGGACCTTCAATGCTGCAGGAATGTGTTGGTACTCTTCCCCAGATCTGTGCCTGGACACAATCCTGTCTCGGTGCTCAACAGACAATTCCTTCAACCTCATGGCTTGGTTTTTGCTCTGATATGCACTGTCAACTGTGGGACCTTAAATAGACAGGTGTGAGGTGTCCAATCAAGTATGATCAATGGAAACAGGATGCACCTGAGCTCAATTTCGAGATTCAAAGCAAAGGGTCTGAACACTTATGTAAACAAGGTATTTCGTTTTTTTTATTTGTATACATTTGCTAATATCTCTTAAAACCTGGTTTCACTTTGTCATTATGTCATCCATATTTTAATAAGGCTGTAATGTAACAAAATGTGGAAAAAGTCAAGGGGTCTGAATACTTACATACAGAGCTTTTGAGATAAATGTGGCCATTGTATAAGGACTGACACCGTGTCTTGGGATACTCATTGAAGCAACGCTTATTTCCCAAATGGCTGCCCTTCCTGTTCTTGCATGGATAGAATGTTGCAATACTAATTACTGAAACTAAACATTTTTGAATGAGACAGTAACAAGTGCCAACAGCAGTTACTAATACAGTTATCATGCTGAGGCCTTTTGTCCTTGCAACACCTCTTGTGTTCCCCAACTGACTGCAAACAAAATCCACGTGTGAGTGTTTTCCATTAGTTTTGTTCATTTCAAGACTATAATCAATGAAAGGAATGGAAAGCTATTACTTACCTGAGTGAAACCCAGCGAGGGAGCTAAGAAGCCTGGCATTCTGATTGGCCCCATCAAATAGTTCCACTGAGTCATTCATTGCTGTCTGAAAGTAGGCAAACTGCCCAAATACCACTGAGGAGGCAAAATGGGAACATCATACAGGTTATCTCAGTACATGTAAAATGTGGCTACAAAACAATCATATCCCCAAACGGTAAATTTAGTGCTTAAAATGGCAAATTGGGATTTGGTGTCTTGTCAACAATGACACAAAGCTAGCGTGCTAACCACTTGTCTACCAAAACCATTGTTGTTATACTGTAGGCTGGGGCTGACTCAGGTCTCAGGGTGGGTGATGTCACCACACAATGGGCTAGCCAACACTGTTTAACTAGCGATTTCACATCTGCTACACCAGATCATGCATGATAAACACTGAGGCATTGACAAATATCTTATGCAATGAGAGATGTTTGGGATGTCATAACTGCTGCATATCACTCACAATTAAGATAGCATGACTTGTGTGAAGACAAACAAGAACCAGCGCCATCTCTAGCATAGCTTGTCCATGATTCAGCAATTCATGACTGCTCTATGCTTTCCATAAGCCTGAATATGAGGAGATTTCAGGGATGTCAATTTAAAATAGTCTAGAGAATTGTATTGGATTCACTGTTTGTCCACCATGCCTCCTAAAGGTCTGAACCAATAATTTGATATCAGACCATTTCTTACATGTATGTGTTACATTGATTTGTCTTGCCATCCAGGTTTGCAATTTGTCATTTTGCACATACTGTACGTATATATTCAAATTTCTGTAACTACTACGTGCCCATCTCATTGATATACTTATTAGAGGTACTTATTAGAGGTACACCATTTTAGTTTTTTTTAAATAGGTCACTCTAATTATATCTACAGGCACCGCACACCATGTGCGTAATGGTCATTAAGGCGGGTATTCAAACAGTTTCCAACGTAATCTTTTTTACTGTTGCATAGGTTTTTAACTTGGATCGATTTTGTATGCATAGAATATTTTCTGAACATATGTACCTTTTAATTATGAATTAATATGCGCAAAAGTTAATTGAATTGTTTCCACACCCACCATGTGTCATGGGTGTGATGGTCATGTGAGGTGAAATGTGTACGTTATATTTTGGGATGTGAGCACTCAGTCAGTTCACCTGACAATAATTTGTTTTGGATCTAAATTACGTCAATAAAGCAGTGAATTGGGAGCAAAAACAGTGTGCAGGCCTTCCTGTTCTAAGATTAAGGGGAGACCACTGGATTTTAGCTAATGTTAGCTTTGCTAGCTATTTCTGACAACTTTTCTAGCTAACGACAACATTTTCATCGGTCTAATGTAAATGTGATGACATGATGATGATGGCTAAGCTGTTTCCTACTAAATATTTGCATACTTTAGCAATGTCATCATATTTCCAGGACACCAGTGTAATTTCAAGTGACGGAGGAGCAACCCACAAATATGCAGATAGAGGTGTAAAACTAGTCAAGCGTAGCATAAGTTTAAGTGTTGTATTAATAATGATACTTTTGATTAACCTCACCAAATTCTCCAGAGACAGTGATATAGTAGGAGCAGCTTTGCCCAGCGGTGTAGTTGTGGGGGAAGTTAGGAGATAGTACCACGCCTTCAGATCCATTATAATGGCCACCACAAGGAGCTGAAAGACAACAAAACAACTTCAGTGTACTCAATTTCCAGAGACAATAATCCTGAAAGGACAAGCACCATGGATTAGCATGGGATAAAAGTCAGTGCACTAGCTGCGAGCTGTTGTGTTGGAACAAGGATGTTCTAGGATAGATCTAAACTCACTGTACAGAATATCAACAGTTTCAGACCAACATTAAGCCTATCAGTCCCGAGCCCCGAGCAAAAATCAGCTTTTTATTTATCTGACATTCATATATCTGTATGTCCAGCCCTTATATTTACAATAAAGTGTTTTACCAATTTATTTTCAGGACAATCAGGCCACAAGTAAAACACAAAACAATTTTAAATAAAGAGTTGTATTCATGAGTTTTATTATGTTTTATTTATTCAATGTCAATAAAAAAAGGTCAGCCAAAGCAAAAACCTGATACAAATGAATTTATATGAATGCTGCAATTACAGAAATGTTTTTTCTCAGTGGAAAATGAATAGCCAACTAGCCACTGGCAACTGTGTGGAGTTTGTAGTCTGTGACAGCAACTATGTGAGTTTATTACAGTATTATAGACACTATGTCCTTGGATTTCCTATGACCTTCTATGTAGAAGAACCCCTTACCTTCTAACGACTCTTGTGTAGCTTGTGAGCATCATAGAGCATGTGAATGTTTGTGAGAATCTCAGCTTTTCATAGATAGCTTTTAATAGTTTGTAGCTCAAACTGTTCAGACTCTACAGACGTTTTTGTAAAAAGACCCAGCCCGGGCCCCTTTGGGAACCGCCCTTGTCTCACAAACACCGCTCTAGCTCAGCCCCCGTTAATCACACAGACAACTGATGCAGAAGAAATAGACATATCCAACAGTACAACCCAGAAGTCTGTAGCTCAAACACACAATGTTTAAAATAGGTATGAAGTCCAAATTGACTGGCATGTTAAAGTTGCCCTTAAGCATGTGTAAATTCTCAATATGGCCTGTAATGGGTCCAGAGATTAAATATACTGATGTCAATGGCTCCATGGAAACACACGTGCCTTCACTTTAAAGGGGAATTTCACCCAGGCTGTCATGGCATATAGTCTTTACGATATTAACAACATTACGTTTTTTATCATAAACATCACAATTATCCAAACCACAAGCTGACTAGCAAATTTAAATTTCACTGGTAGAATCGTGAAGTTTCGAATCCCTGTGTATTCATCTGCTCATAGTGAACCACTAAGTGTGGCATTCATAGCGAATGCTGATACCTCCCGCTAGGTAGAGGAGGCTAATGGCATTGTTACTTCAAACGACCAACACACAGTAATCTCAGAAATTCTCTAGGCAAGATTTTTGTGAAAATGTTGTTTTTCACTAAGTTTTTCTATCATGCCCATGTGGTGTTCTGTGCATGGCTGTGCTAATTAGCATCACTAAATTGGCAGCTTCTTCAAGGTGAAGAGGGCACAGTATTAGAATAGCTAGCCATTCTAATAGAGATCAATACAATTAGTGGGGTGGTTAAATTGTGTATTGTTGTGTATTTTGTTGTAGGTGGTACAGAATTAGATTCTACCAACATGTGCAACTTGTGCTCTGCACAAGGTAAAGGTAAGTTAGCCAAAATATTTACAAGCTGATGGCTAAGATACACTATGCATGATATAAACATGAATTGGGTAGTGTTTGTATGGTTTGTGTTTGTGTTATGGGGTTACAGGTGGTTAAAGGTACCCTGAGGACCACGGAGTAGCTTCCAGACCATGTAATCAATTTAGTCTATACCTCTTCTCCTTTTAACCTGAGTTGTACAAAAAGAAGGTATCTGGAGCCATTCCACAGTGCCCTGCTGAAAAATACCCCAAAGCGGGGGCATTTTGGGCACACAAGCATGAGTGAGCGGACACACCTTACGGTTATGGTGCACAACAAGATTGTGGGACAGAAACCAGCAAGAGATACTGAAAGGTATAAAGTCAAGACTACAACAGTAATGACACAACCATCTCATTCATCTCTGCAGATTCTCTAACCACAATACAATGACATGTCTACCCCTGCAAAGGGCTACTATTGGCAAGAATGATCTGTCAAAGTCAATGGGCTGGGGGAGGTTTACAGGCAGTACTTTGAGATGAGGAAGGGGGGTTTTGGTTGTGCAGGTTTGTGCTTAGACAGTAAATGTATTGTTGTGTATGTGAGCGATTGACGTGCCATTTCTCTTCAATCTCCCATACACAACTATTAATATGTGTAAGAACTGCCTTCCTAAGACTATTTACACCTTCTTCTTTAGCCCCCCCCAGCCCATTCCTTATTTTGACTGATCTTTCCTCTCAAAAGCAGCTCCCAATGTCCCCTCATTGTCCCTAAACAATACGCTAGCTGGTCTCATTCAGTTGATACCTTTACCAATAGGTGTGTTGCCCTAGGTCCCTTCCACAAAAAGTGCAAAATGCTAAGACCACATCCATGTCTACACCACTTTCAGCAGAGATGTATCCATAAGCACAAAGAGCCTCAGCTTCCCCAGCCCACCGTTGCCAGTGTACAGAAGCCAGATAAAGGACTATGGCTGCAGTTACACAGGCAGCGCAATTCTGATATTTTTTCATAAATTGGTCTTTTGACCAATCAGATCAGTTCTGACACAGATCTGATGTGATTAAGACCAATTATTTGGGCTGCCTGTGTAAATGCAACTAGTGTGGTTAAGCATAAGACCATGTAGAAAAGCGGTCTCCAACCGTGTTCCTGGAGAGCTACCCTCCTGTAGGTTTTCGATTGTAACTAACCTGGTTCAGCTTATCAACCAGCTAATTATTAGAATCAGGTGTGCTAGATAGATTAGGATTGGATTGAAAACCTACAGGATGGTAGCTCTCCAGGAACAGGGTTGGAGAGCCCTGATGTAGAACCACCATAAAATAAATATGGATATTTTCTATCAATCTTTGAAATGTGTCTGCCTTTATGGATTCACATAAGATATTTATATAAACTGTACAGGGGCCAAGGCTCTGTAGCATAAAACAGATGCTAGACATTAAGATATCCAACATTTTTTGTTTATTTGTCCAAATCTAAAATACAGGAGAGTGTCCACTATTTAATGCTACCTCAAGAGAACTGGGTATTCAAAAACAATGTTATATGGTAAAAGTAACATACAAAAAACACAAGTATGAACAGTGTAGTACAGTTCAGTGTGTCTGAGTGTGTCAGGTGTAGACACACAAGTGCAGAGAACTGTAGCTACAGATTGTTACATCAGATAACGTGATTCACCCAAAGACATCTCGTCTCTTTGACATCATGTCCTATTTCAGGTCTTCTCTCATTGATCGAGACAGGTGGGTGTCTACCCCAAAGTCCTGCATGTCATGATGACAGAGACCTGTCTCGATCAATGTGCGAGAAGACTTGAAATAGACACGATGGCGGTGCACATATTGTTGTATTACTTATTTAATAACAGAGCATTTTTTAAATTTAAACTGACCCCTTCAACCGGACACAAACATTTTATGAGACACCTGTTTCCCCAAATCAAAAACGAAGATGGCATTGCTACTGTAGGTTGGTCAAAACATCTCTGTGCAACACCAAACAGTACCTATCCTGTAACTCCCAGTAATGGATACCAAACATCTTTGGTTAAATCACATGATATTGTTTAACAATCTGTAGCTAAGATAACTGGTGATCAGCAAATGATGGGAGAGGTGGTCTTGATGAAATTGCCATTCCAAAGAAACATACAGTATGTTCAGAGAATACTTGTAAAGCTGTGGGAGGAGTGTTGTCATGATCAAACTGCCATTCAGCTCCTCATGAGTCATCTACTTGAAATCCAGCATAATGTCTAATCCCGAGAGAGAAAGTTCATGGGATACAGTTCTGCTATAATGACACATGCAGGCAAAAGAATGTTGCTTCTGTATCTAGAAACCACTCCAGGAAGAAGCCCAGGCACTACACAGTATTGTCTTTAGACAAAAAACTAAATGATACTCTATTGTACAGTTTGAACAACAGTTGAACCATACCAGCATAACATCGACATTAGGGTAAACTAGTTGAACATGTATACATGTGCACAGGCACAGAGATTACATTTACAACCATATCTAGCCTAATAGAATGAAATCTGGCATATCCCTCCCTCAATCTTTGCAGTGGCCAGACAGTACTAATTAGCCTAGGTAAGCAGGCAGACAGTATCTACCTACACCCATGTCTATCAGGCATGCTTAGGCAAATATTATTATAGCAAAACCAGCTTCAGTTTTAGAGATTTACAACATAAATTGTTGTATTGTTGTTTTTCCTCACTGTTTGCTAGTAAACTTAGCAAATGGCTTGCTGGATATGCAATACATGTTATTTAAATCTGTTTAGAATCCTATCTTGTGTCATGCCTATAATTTTGTGAGATTGATCTGCATCCAAGGTCATAATCATAACCAATGTCAACCCTCGTCAATTATGTTACATAGCTAGCTAGAAAAATTATTTACAGGTGCTGATGTTACACATGTTTGCTAACAAGTTGCAAATGTGTGCAGTGGCGCATAACAAGTTAGCAGACACCAGACTGACTAGCTAGCCAACTCCAGTTATGTGCTAATGGTTACTGGTAAGCCTAGCTCATTGTAACGTTGTAGCTTGATGTGTAGCTAGCCATATCTACGACTAAAAAGAGAAGAGGTTTAACAATCGAGATACTAAAGATCTCTGATTGTAAAACCTCTTCTAATTTAAGTCATAGATATGGCTACTGGTAGTTGTTTAGCTAGCTAGCTACCTAGCTAGCTACATACAGTAGCTGGCTAAGTTAGCACACATACAAATTAATTGATTCCCCCCCACTGTAACACAGTAGTATGTTAGCCAGCAATACACAATACGGGGTTCAGTAAGATAAACTAAATTTAGCTAGCTAGCTAGGTGGCTTGCAGGAAAGATCATTTATTTAGCTAGGGACCGTATTTGTCATCTGTCCTCTTGGTGCTGGCATTGGCTGTAGCTGAGCTTCTAATGTTAGCTAAATCAAACTCTCTTTGTTTAGAATCCTCTTCGCTATATTGAAATATGTATGGTTGAATGTCACCATGTAGCTAATAAATGCGCCATCATCAAATTCGTGTTGATGAGAGGAATCACTTGAAGCAATTGCGTCTGGTCAGTTCTTTGAGTTTTGCCCAAAGGATTGTTGTTAGTGTCACCCTTCTTTAAAAAAAAAAGCCAGCTTGGGGAAGAGATGGGCGCCAGAGCACAACGTACCTCCTAACACAACTTGTAGTCTTTCAGAGACTACAACTTGAAAAACTGCGTCTGCTTGTATATTTAGCAATGAATCCGCCGATAGGAACATCACTGAAAGACGTCCAATGGCTCTATCGAACAAGGACAGCCATATCTACACCCCAAAACATGTATAGTGAGATCAGTATAACATAGAGCCTTTGCAAAACGCAACAAAGTAGGATTACATGTATTTTTAGATCTTGCCCCCCCATCAATACTGCCATCTAGGGTTATCTATCATTCAGCATGCAAAGCCCTGACCTGTCTTCCTCCTCGGCAATTATGTGTAAAACACATCTCACTGTCCTAGAAATGCCTCAGACAAGATAAAAACAAGCCCAGATTCCCCCAGGGTGAAATTCCCCTTTAAGGACATAGCATGAGCATGAAGGGTAAAATAAAATAATTGAGGGTATCCAACTTTAAAATGTAAGGTCAAGGAAAACAGAACACATCCGAGGAAATCTGTCAATGTCAATATTCTATTATCTTACTGTACATGGGCCCCTGGACTAGTAGTGTACTGCTCTCCAAACTACTTTTTAAAAACTCTGAATAAATACTGACCCAAGGAGAGAAAATGACTGAATGCACAACATTAGAGAGCAGCGAGCGCTCACCCTCTTGTTCTCCCTGACCCTAAATCCCTAGTTAACCCTTCTTCTCATTTCCTTTCATAGTATTATTACTCCCTCCCTTCAGAAAATGTCAATCCCAATCGCTTGAATCCCTCATGTGATCTTTCTGCACCTACCTTGTTTCTTTCATCCCCTTGGTATTTGCTACAATGATTGTGGATTTAGATTCTTGCCACATCTCCAGCACACTAAGCCTCCCAGCGCTCATCCCCCCAGGTCTGCTCCTTCATCTGCCCACAATACCTTGTGGAGCTCATAAACCCGGTGTCAGGATGCAGCCGCGGCTCATGGTCCTCTGCATATCAAACACCTTCCCCATACCTTTGATCACATCACCCTCATCTCATACTTTCTATGGCAAGACTGAGTTGGTACTGTAAGAAAAAACTCTTGGTTGCGGGGTCTACCCTGCCTGAAACTAGACATTTCACACACATGGAACGAGAGAATTAGGTAACAGTCAGTCATTTGTAGATCATTTTTCCACTGTAGTAACAGTCAGTCATTTGTAGATCATTTTTCCACTGTGAGCAGTCAGTGTCATGTCAGGCCAAAGTGTCCTTTCTCTTCTAGGTATCAAATGCTCACTCACTAAGGGTTTTGATCGAAAACACAAACCTTACCAATGACTCCAAATCCTTGGTCCCTCTATATTTATCAAAAGGAAAATTGGATTTCATTATTTAATCTGTCAAGACGGGAAATGTAACAATCTTCATTATAGATTTACAAACCAGGGCCATAACATAACCCACAAAAAATATGAACATCTCAAAGATCAGGGGACTGGGGGGGTCAATCTACTCAGCAGACATCCAACTGTGGGATGCCACTGTGATACTGAATATTACAATTTAATATGAAATATGCTGTTGATATTACTGGTTACTTGAGCATCAGTCAGGCAGTACGAATTATGATGATAGTAGTTATAAATTTGTACTAGCATGACTAGTAAGAGTTTCTTTCAGACAATGACATAATGAGAAGGTTCCAGAAACCATGGCCTGTTTATTAAATATTATCCAAAGTGAACAGAAGTATGGACAGAAATAAGAGAATAAAGACAAAATAATACACTATACAATATGCTCAACCAACACCAGATAATATGCCAGAGAGAGAAGGACCATGCCTAAATCCAAACAAGGTCTAGTTCCTCTAGTGCAGGTATTCCCCCAGGGGTTCGTGCAATCAAACTGTGATTCAAATTTAAAAGATAAAAACATTCTTCACATTTTCAAACAGTACATTTATATTTTCCAATGGGGCTATACATTTGGGTGAGTTTTTTTCTTTCCTGAGTAGCCTCGTTTCACTGCCAAAAATAAAATGAAACCATCTAGTGTTCAGCGAAATAACACAATGTCAATATTTACGTTACTCTTTGGTGGGAAACCTTCACTCTTGCGCAGACATTTAGAAACTAAACATGACAATTTGAAAAATAAGCCATGGGAGTTTTTTGAGCGAGAACTAAGATGGCTTTTGAGTAGTAAGACATGTACAAAAGCAACAGATACCATTAATAAGAAGGGGATAGAAGCATCTTATATGGTGAGCTACTGAGTGGCTAGGACAGCCAAGCCCCATACTATTGTGGAGAACTTAATTATTCCTGCTGCCGCGGATATGGCTGGGACAATGCTTGGGGGAATGGCCCAAGAAAACTATATAGACAAAGCCTTAATCAAACAACACTGTTTCACGACGCATCAGTGACATGGCAGGATAATTTTTTTACAAATGATATGCGTTACTGCTGGATGTGGCGGGCCTAGCACAGCTCCTGGTATATGTTCATTAGGTTTATGGGAGGTCAATTAAGGAAGACATCCTCTTCTGCAAACCACTGGAAACCAGGACAACATGCGAGGATATTTTTAAAGTACTAGATAGCTTTGTGACATCAAATGGACTCATCAAGATGTGTTGGTATCTGGACTGATGGCGCAAAAGCCATAACAGGGAGACACAGTGGTGTGGTAATGTGCGTGAAAGCAGTTTCTACCGACGTCACTTGGGTACACTGCAGCATCCACAGAGAAGCTCTTGCTGCCAAAGGAATGCCTGACAGCTTGAAAGACATTTTGGACACTACAGTGAAAATGGTTAACTTTGTTAAAGCAAGGCCCCTGAACTCTCATGTATTTTCTGCATTATGCAATGATTTGGGCAGTGACCATGTAACGCTTTTACAACATACAGAAGTGCGTTGGCTATCAAGGGGCAAAGTATTGACACGATTTGTTTGAATTGAGAGACGAGCTTAAAGTTTTATTTACTGACCATCATTTTCACTTGTCTGACCGCTTGCATTGATGATGAGTTTCTCACACGACTGGCCTGAATGATCTGAATCTAGGATTATAGGGACTCTCCGCAACTATATAAAATGTGCGGGACAAAATTGAGGCTATGATTAAGAAGTTGGATCTCTTTTCTGTCTGCATTAACAAGGACAACACACAAGTCTTTCCATCATTGTATGATTTTTTGTGTGCAAATGAACTCAAGCTTAGGGACAATGTCAAATGTGATATAGCAAAGCACCTGAGTGAGCTGGGTGCGCAATTACACAGGTACTTTCCCGAAACGGACGACACAAACAACTGAATTCCTTATCCCTTTCATGCCCTGCCTCCAGTCCACTTACTGATATCTGAACAAGAGAGCCTCATCGAAATTGCAACAAGAGGTTCTGTGAAAATTTAATTTAATCAGAAGCCACTGGCAGATTTCGGGATAGGGCTGCGCTCAGAGTTTCTTTCCTTGGCAAATCGCGCTGTTAAGACACTGATGCCCTTTGTAAGCATGCACCTATATGAGAGTGGATTCTTGGCCTTCACTAGCATGAGGCCCTCACTAGCACTAAATACAGACACAGACTGTGTGTGGGAAATGATTTAAGACTGAGACTCTCTCCAATACAACCCAACATTGCAGATTTATGTGCATCCTTTCAAGCACATTAACCTGTGGTGAGTTATTCACAATTTTCGATGGACAAATAAGGTTTTATATGTAAGATGCTAAATAAAGAGCAAAATTATTGATTATTATTATGTTATTATTTGTGCCATGGTCCTATAAGAGCTCTTTGTCACTTCCCACGAGCCGGGTTGTGACAAAAACTCACACTCATTCTTGTTTAATAAATCTATCGTATAGTGTGTGTGTGGCAGGCTTACAATGATAGCAAAAAACAACATTTGAGAGTGCACTGACCCTGGTGCTAGAGGGGGTACGCAGCTGGAGGTTGAATGTTTGAAGCTGTACAGGACTATAAAAAGTTTGGGAACCACTGCTCTCGTGTATGCAGTTATTTTGCTTCCTGCCTCCGAGGGGCGCTATACTACTGTGCTTTAACCACATTACACACCCCTTCTATTTACAGTCATGGAGGATTCCTCATTCAAGAGCACTGAGAAAGTCTTTTAGTTACTATGGAAACAAATAGAAGACCTGCTTGGATGAGAAACTGAGAGAGAGGAGGGAAAATTCTTTATTATTTAAAGGGATCTCACCCCTTTTCTAATTAGTTTTGTCTAAAGGCCCCAAAAAGTGCCTCAGAGTACATCAGTATTCTAAAAAGCAGCCGAAAATCACAGCCCAGTGAAACATTTCAAATGGCAACAACTTGGTCTTCAGCTTGTTGAGAGCTAAACTAAAGGGGCAGATATACTGCAAGTTTTTCATGGGTGAACAGTTTGCGCCTGCTGTTTTCCGAGGAGATTAAAACATAAAAGGCTGAACATGAAGTAGCTAAATAAAGTTGCAAATAAGGGTTGTTGGTGTGGTTTGGGTTTTGTTTTTACATTACTATTCCTTTTTGAACAGTTGTAAACTTAGCACTTGTGTAAACATTCAGTAAAGCTGGCCCTAGATACCCACCATCACCCTGAAGCAACAACAATGACAGATACGTTGCAAGTGTTTGCTTTTCTTCCATACTGAATGCTCAAAATGTACCACTTAAACACCTACGGCTGCTAAAAGTGGGGATTAATTGGGTACGGGACGGTTTTCACGGACAAATATTCCCACCCCCTTCCCCCACAGTCCTTATTGAATACATAACGATTCCTTTCATTAGCCGGGTGATACTGGGGACATTAGTAATCATTTCTCTCAACTGGCAGCAGAATGTCAGGAGTACAGAGTTTAACATTCACAGTGAGTACTCCCTGTCTCACTTTGCCTGATCTGCATATAACCCACGTGGTGTTTCACTGTCACTCAAGGGGCCTTGGCTTGCAGGCACAGCCACAGCCTTTAGAAATGGCTCTTTCTTTTGCTAATTTATGAACACAACCAGCAAATAACTTTGTTTACCTTTTTATCATCTAGCAAAATAAACTCAATTCAACCACAGATGAGGTGGTTAAATGCCTTTACTTAAGCGGTCATTATGTGTTTGCTTGGAAATATGCTTATGTTTAAGCATGTTAAAATAGGCTAGCCTACTGATGTACGTTTCCCAGACATCAAACTATTAGCTAGCAGATTACAATGTCCTTTCACAAAATGTTGTTTCATCTAGCCGAAATCCATGACCTTGAACGAATGACTCAAATTACTTTAAATAAATAATTTTCCTTCTTTTCATGGATTTAAAACGTCTTCATAACATTGCTTTAGTGTAGCGTATACACACCACAATCCTCTTCGAAGGTGACATAACTAAAAAAAATCAGGATTAGAAATACACATAACTGACAGACCATATAAGCAAATGGCCCATGAAACAGCAACATTTGCTTCACATCCCTTTGGTTTTCAGAGTGATTTCCAATTGTGCCTGCTGTGTGCTTTTCATCAAAAAACACAGTAAAGTGGTATTCATATCACCGATCAAATTTTGCCTGCACATTCTGTTGGCTATTGGATGTAGGCTATATACAACTGTTGAAAAGGCCAGAACAAGCCATTTAGTTCATTACCTACGCTCTCTTTCAAGCTCAGGGAATCGATCAACAGAGGCCATTGTGCCATTGTTGAGAGGCCTTGTGAATCACTAACAACATCATGTCTCACCCTTACAATCCCCACACTTTTCCTTTATGGAGTTCAGGGATTAAACAGCATGTGCTCAGACATCCATAAATCAATGTTATGGTACCACATTGTCACCGTTTAACATACTTGATAATGACAAATTAGATTTCAATAAGCTTTTAGCAGGAAGACACTTTCCCATTTCCACGTATGAAAGGTTCGATGAGACAAAATCCAGGACTAGACAAGTCAGGTTCAAGTCAGGTTGAAAGTCAGGTTCAATTTAATGATATAATGGATAAGCAGATAGTGGTCCTGAGGTGCTTAGCTGTACCACAAGGTCAACCAAACTGTGCCGTTATGCCCATGACCAAGCCTAAACTGTAATTACACAATGTAATTTAATAATTCCATTAAGAATGAAATATTGAATGTTTAAGCCACATCCATAATGCAAAATGTTCTTCAAGGGAATACAGCTCATGGTATGAATGCTCTAGCTCGTCACCAAAATTAATATAAATAAATAAAGGAAAGAATAAAAATGGAAAAGGTAACAGGCCAAATGTACCATCAGTGTAAGCAAATAAATGATCTGGGAGTGAAGAATTGAGAGCTCTCTCTCTCAAAGGGCAAGGCATTTTGGCAATCAAAAAGGGTCAACTAATCAACACATGCTGTTTAAAAGCTAAAATCCCCTTAGACTGACTTACAAACAGGGGTCAGGAGTGTTAGCAATGTAAAACCATTATAGATCCATGGCTTCATTTTTAGTACCTCTGCTGGTTTGTTCTCCAGTCTCCTGTTGTTGTTGTAAAAAAATATACCCTTTGAAACGAACTTGTTCTTTCAGTGTTCAACCCAGTATGGTCAAGGGACTATGTGCTGTTTGCTTTGCTTCAGCTGTGTCTTGGTACACAAAACACCCTCTATTGTTTATGTGAACTCCAGAGTAACTTCTTAATTACATTTCATCAGATTTACAAAAGCCCTAAATCTCTCAAAAGAAGGATCTCAGGTGGATTTTCTCTCATGCGTGTCTCCCATATCCAAGTCATGTCTCAAGTGGCCATACTGCTATAAGGTAGAGGCTCGGTGTGTGAAGTGGCAGGGTGGAGACAGAGACGATGAGTGGCAGCAACTACAAGGCCACCTGTCTGGGTTTTTGTGTCTCCTCAGAGACGCAGGGACATAAAGGCGAGAGAGAGAGAAGGGGATGAAAAAGAGAGGGAGTGTGAGAGAGGACATGTGAGTGGCAGTTGTCACCTCCCAAGCTCTCAAGACTGTCAATAAATGACAGAAAGTTCAGCCTTGGTCTTTGAAAAACCTATACTCCCCTCTTGTGCAAAGAAAAAAAGGGGTCCTCAAAACCATTTGGTAAAGCCAGTGAAAATTGGCTTGATATTAGCCTTGATTGATAGTGGTGATGATGGTACCAAGACCAACCAATTAGACTTGAAGTGAGAACAACAACAACAAAAGGTACTCTCTCTTTGATAAGCTGTTGCAAATCAGTTTATAGGACTGTAGGCAAACCAAAACCGAAAATATCGTACCTTTACACGTTGGTAGGGCCTTGTTCCATATAGGTTTTCCATCCAAACCGATAACACATGTGATTGTGGCTTGTCCAACTGCAGTATATCCAGAGTTACATTGATAGGTCACTGTGGAGCCCAGTTTGTAGTCCATCCCCACACGACTGCCGTTCATGATATTTCCAGGGTCAAAACATGCCTCCCTGGGTTTCTCTGTGGAATAGAAAACATATACAAGCTCAAGATAAAGTACTGTGCAGGACAACAGGTCTTGAGCAGAGAGAATTGATTTCAATACAACACCAAGGAGGAAAATGTAAAACCATTTTTATTTTGCTAAAGCTTTGTAATTTATCCATAAATGCAAAAGAAACTCAGCAGTTGAAAAGCCCAGATATCATGAACAGGTAGGGTATGCATCCTGAGATATTTGATGCATTCAAACACGGAACATTCCAGGGATTCCCAGAAGCTGCTACTGATGTTTTGATCCCCTAGTTTATCGCCTAGACTTCTGCTGTGGCTCTGCGGTGAACCTTAATGTAGGAGGTAGAACACATGGAGTTTGAGTGTAAAAAAGAGCAGGTACAGTAGAGTTGCTCCAAGGCATCCTCAATGGAAAAGACCAGCGCAGAGGGAAATGCAAGGTAAGCATGTGGGTCTGTAGAGGCAGCCAACCAGTGTCCATCTGGCAAAAGACACTCAAAGAAGGACAGTTGGAAAATGCTCTGGAGGTGGTGCTTGTATACACTGCCAAACAAGATGACAGCTAACAGCCCACTTCTTTCTGCTGCCCTGTGCTTTGGGGAGCGGTGAAAGTAGGAGGCCTGTGGTGGGAGATTCTATCACTGAAATTGCTACAGTACATCACAATTTCAACCGCATTTCAATACCCAGAGACAGGAAATGCTTCTCAACATATAAGGCCAAAGTCTACATGCTAATGCCAATAACCTAAAGGTACATTTTGAAATGGATTTATGAATACATTAGAAATACAGTAGTAGAAAACAAGAAAAATCTGAAGTATATTACAGTAATGAGTATGAAAACAGGAAAACAGAAAAAGCAATGCCATTTTTTTCTTTAATCAACATTTAAATTACCTTAGTAACGGTGCATGGATGGGGGGGGGTGGACTACGATATTGGAGATTGATTTAGAGAAAAAATTGTGATTTTAGACTTGGGAGATGACAAATCTCATCCAGGTCCCATAAAAGGTCATTAGCTGCTCTAATATTGACAAAAGCAGAGCTAAATACAGGGCCGTCTGTACAAAATCAAACAACCAATTATGCTATTGACTGGTATTAATAAATCTTCCAAGAAGAAAGGAGAGGTCAAAAAAGAAAAATACTATACACATCTGTGTTCATGGGTTTTGTGAACTTTATGGTTAACGGGCTTAATAAATAAAACCACTTATCCAGTCGATCATCAATGCATTCAATCAAAAGGCATTTAATACAAAGACGTAGGTTGGAAAACCTACTGTTTTTCAGATGCTGAATAGCTCTCTATAAACAACAGGCAAAAGGGCCAGCTTATAAGGACAGGTAGCTGACAGGAATAAACACATGCAATAAGGCTTTATCAATAAATAGTCTACAAAATATATTACCCTGTGGCTAGAAATCTTTCATCCTAACAACCTATATCTATTGAAAACATTTCTATAGAGACATCAACTTTACAATATGGCCAGAGCTATACACTTTCAAAGGAACCTAGGATCACCTCCTACGAGACTAACATGATGCATCACTTGCCTTTGAATTCAATGGCAAAACCAGACATCCCGAGGGAGGCGTCACTTCTGAAGGCGAGGAAGAGGCTGTTCCCACTGCTCTCAATGCGCTCCGGGGCCTGGTTTCCCTGCAGGCTGCTGATCAGTGGACCATTGGAGTTCTCACCCTCATAGATGTGCAGGAAGTCATAGCTGGGCTCCATGTTGAAACTGCGAGGATACAAAAGAGAACCTAGGCCATAAAAGACTGATGCCTGATTCCCACAATAGGGTCAATCAGAACCATAATGTGCTGGCTCGTATATTTCCTTTTCACATATTTCCTTTCACTTTGTCTTTTCCAGCAACTATGACAAGGCCAGCCCGGCTCAGCCTGGCTTGACCCTGAATCAGGTATGTGGGGGCCGTCTGTACTGTCTATAACTTTTATTAGAAAGATCAGATCAGTTTGTTTTGATTTTTCAATATCAATGTAATTCCTGTGGGTCAACGTAATTCCTGTGGGTACATACACAGCTAGCAAGTATTCTACATTCATCACACTGTAGGCCTATAACTCTGGGGCGGCAGGTAGCCTAGTGGTTAGAATATTGGACTTGTAACCGAAAGGTTGCAAGATCGGATCCCCAAGCAAACAAGGTAAACATCTGTCGTTCTGCCCCTGTACAAGGCAGTTAACCCACTGTTCCTAGGCCATCATTGAAAATAAGAATTTGTTCTTAACTGACTTGCCTAGTTAAATAAAGGTAAAAAAAAGCTAAAATTATACATTTTATAAAAGCTATTCCATTTATAGGTATCATCTAGGGATATTGGATAATACAGTACAACACATCGATTTGGATAATATTTGAACAAAGGCAAACTATTTCACCTCAAACACAGAATTGTTTGATAGTGTTTGATGTTTGTTTACGGTAATTGCCAAACTGACAAAGACAGAGTGGATGCGCTCTTTCCATCTGTTCTTTGACTTTGGTCCTTATTACCGTGGGTGGATCACAGCGTAGCATGAGTGACATACCTTCTGAAAATTAGGGCTATAACAAAGTCAGGGTTGACTTTAATTCTCCAGTCACATTCTTTTCCTGGTGGGTAGGGCTGTGGATAGTTGGGTGATAGAATTACCCCAGCAGGGCCTGTCACGTTGCCGCCACAGGTAGCTATCACAACAAGGAGAGTGAGGGCAACACATGTTTTAATACGACATGTCTCCAACACATTAAATGTTTACGGTGATTGAAGTGACAAAACAGGCCCCCATAGACATTCAGTGACAAACAGTAGTGATGGAATTCCTTCCTGCAACTGTCATTCAGAAGGGTTACTAGCATCTTTGCTTTTTCTTTTTAGCATTGTTCTATTGTCAATTTAAGTGTGTGTGCTAAGCAAAATCCTGTCAATCATGTGCTTGTTTGGGAGGGTCTGTGAGAGCAATATTTTTATAACCTTAGTAATCTTCCACCATTACTAATGATTCGGCCTATAAATGGCCTTCCATCAAACAATTATCAGTGTTGTAGTAAACATGTCAAATGACTAGAAGTGACAAAGTGTACTGTCTGACAAAGGATTTGTTGACAATGGCAGAAAATGCCAATTACATTTCAGTTACTGATGAATCATTCTTCGCACAGGGATTCACACTCTGAGGCATGGTTTACATTCTTAAGGTTTCATTCATTCTTATAATAAACATGCCACTCATTCAACATAAAGTAATTCAACTGATGCAAATGAGTGGTTGGGTGCCCAACACCAACAGTAAGTAGTTCATAAAACACTGCTTACATGTATTTTCAGATACCACAAATCCTTCAATGGAAACAAGACAGTGGAACGCTATAGGCCTAATATACAGATTCCAAATCACTTTTTTTGCAGCAGAATAATCCTAAAGGGAACATCTACCTATTGTACAAACCCTTTGATGACATTCAGGTATAGCCATGAAAAGAAATGTATTATTTCTCCATTACTGTGGAGGTCAAAGCAACATACCTATACAGGTCGGAGGGTCTGGCTGCCAATAGAACCTGTTATTGAGCTGTACACAGGTGATCTTGTCTAGGCCCTGGACCTGGTAACCTGGGTCACACTGGAAGGTGATAGTGTCCCCAGGCTCCCGACTATCCCCGTAACGTGTCCCATTTTGGGGCGTTCCGGGGTCATTACAGGTCGTCGCAGTAGTAGCTGAAATCACACAAATGAATCCCTTAGAAACATATTGACAGGACTGTTTTAAATCATACAACTCTCTTTTTTTTCAGCCCAAGGCTGATAAAGATATAAGCATAATTTCATGTGTTGAAATCACTGGACTGGCAGCAAACTGATTTGTGGAGACTAATTGTCTTTTAAATCATATTTCCAGAAAGTATTTGCCATTTATATACAAATGTAATGCTCAATTTAATTGACATATATTTGTATGAAATACTTATTTGTCAAAAGGATTTGTCATAACAGTGTTTTATACATGGCCCAGATTAGGATAAAGAGAGGGGAATATCAAGAAACATACTGTAACCTTTGTCTGAAAAGCTACTGAACAGAATGTCATGTCCGAATTCCTCTGGTCCATTGTGACAGGTACTACTTACTTGAGAACTGAATGGAGAAGCCTGACTTGCTGATGAAGTAATCACTGTCAAGCTGGAGCGTTAGGATGTTGAAGGTGCTGTGGGTGTCTTCAGGTAGAGCTGACCCACTCCATTCCTTCAGGAGGAAACCCCCCTCTGTTGGACCGTCCCACACCTTCAGGATGTCATGAGCCACTTCCGTGTCAAACACTATGAAGTGGAGGCTAAATAGAGAAAGGGAGGGGGATATTGATTACACACTATGCACCTCCTTAAGAATTAGAACCTTTTATACTGAAGTCTGGTTTTACCATTGGTTTACATCTGTGACAAACACCTATACACTCAACAATACTCCATAAATCAACTGACCAAGGGTTGCTACTGACTTGTAATAAGAAAATATCATTGGAATTCTATAGAACCACTTCTCAAGTCATGTCTCAGACCAATGAAACATCTATATTAGATCATTCTTGCTCACCAAACCATTTAAGGTATGTTTCAGTTATGATCAGCAATAATTAGGAAGAGGATGAGTTCCTTCCATTTTTACATTTTATTCAGTTAGCAGGCGCTCCTATCCAGAGTGACTTTAATTAGTGCATTCATAAAGGTGAGACAACAACATATCACTATCATAGTAATTACATTTCCCCTTAACAAAGTAGTTAATAGCAAAGTCGGTGATAGTAGGAAAAGACAAGTGTCATGAGATTTATTTAAGATACTCTTTAAAGAGGTCGGGTTTGAGAAGATTTCCTTAATAAAGTCTAATAGCCAGTGATGTCAAATGTATCTCTCCTCCTCCTTCATCTGTAAATTGCTTGAACTGAATTGGCATATCTGATTTCTGTGGCATTTCAAGCGTGCATAATTGGTTTATCTTTGGGGGTTATTGTTTTGTTTTTAAGAAGCCAGTAATGGACTTGAAGGAATAGATGCTAATGGTAGGAAGGCTAGCAGTGGGGTGAAATGCAATCAGCAATGGCACATTTAATCACAGCTTATTTTCCAAAAGTGCAGCAGAACAATTGCTCCGCTATACTAGACACGCCTCGCTATAAACTCGCTGATTTCATTTCAAATTTAAATGGAGTCAAGAAAAATTGGGCTATTGTGTATCTAATTGCCTATTCCAAGGGGGTGTGTCCCTATTGTGAGATACTGTACCTGATGGTTTTGCCTGTGTCCGCTTCGATAGACCAGGTACAGTGGAGGTTATTGTCATAGGGCGCAGGGTAACCCGGGGATAGTATCCGTCCAGATATTGCACCTGCGATGTGGCCTCCACATTCAGCTAGATAAGGAAACCAAAATGTCTCATATCATCAAAAATAGAAATCGGATTAAATAAGCCTTCTCTCTGGCATCAACCAGCTGAATTTATAAACATTACATAATACATCACATCATTACATGCACTTGAAAGAATCAAATATGTTCTCAAGCGTCTCAAAATACATGTGTATTATTTTAGTGACTGCTGACGACACTGGAAAAGAGGAGAGGATATCCCTATTATGTCACATCGTTCAAAGGAAATAAAAAATACAATGGCAGCCTAAGGCAATGTCATCTATTTTCCATGCTACTTTTCGGCTGTATGGAAATTTGTCTGAACCGAGCCAGGCTAATTAAGGAATGAGGCTGAAGAATGACACTGTAATGTATCAGTTCTCTCCAGTACAGAAAGCTCAGACTGTCCACATGTTTTGTATAGCTTTAGGGGCTATAATATAGCCAGCATTAGGGGATAAATGTTCATAGCTGTTAACTAGCATAACTATTTCAGTATACTATAAATGACAGCATGTTAGCCCGGGGTTTGACTCAGAGTTAGCCTGAGAGAGCGTAACTGGCAAAGCTGGTCATATAATGGAATCAGTACGATGTTAATAACAGTGGGAAAGAATGCAGACAACACAACGAATTCCATGTTGACTGGTAAAACGGTATAATATTTTCAAACGCATCAGATGAAAATGAATCCTTTGGTATGGGTATCTTGAACTTGACCATTACCATGGTAATTAAAATGTAAACAAAATGTTACTTAGGAATGGTAAGTGTTTCACCATAATAAGGAAATGTATCCTTGATGATGAGATTTGTCTCTTTTCAGCTGTGACTCACTCACCTAGACAGGAAGGTAAAGGTTTGTCCCAAACCCTACGGTCTCCACTTAGGCATGTCAGAGTGCTGCTTCCATGGAGAGTATATCCAGGGTTACAACTGTACAATACAAATGTGTTTGCAAAATGGCCATCATCTTGAATCTTGTATCCGTAATTCGGAGTTCCTGGTTCTTCACACTTGACAAGGTCAAAACCTACAAAGACAGATTTGAGACTGTTACCCATTCAAACATAACAATCATTAATTTATTTTCATTAATGACAAAGGTTTAACAATAAAAAAGACATCTGTCTGGTGAAATAAAGCAAGCTGCTTCAAGCGTTCTAGTTTGACTTTATATTAGTGATGCTTTTCATACATCAGCCTTGAGCATGCAATATTGTAGTTCAAGGTTAGTGTAGAATGAATGGAAGCAGATATATCTGTCTCAACGCACAACTGCAACGCTCACTGGCATTATAGATTTTTTTGTTTACCATCTTAAACTACTCTCTCATGAGAAATTCACGATATTGTACTTACTTACAAAATATATACATTCTTGAAACAAGATACATTTGTGCCTTTACCTGTAGAGGTTGTCCATCAGACCACTTTCAACTAATGTGAAAGATAATACTGTTCATATAGGGCAAGTAAACAAGGACTAAACATACAATACGAGGCCTTTTTGTTATTGGTGTACAGTGGTTCCTCCTTTAAAAGTTGCGTCATACTGCAGCCCACCTATTGGCATTAGTAGAGAATTTAAAACCTTTTTTTGTAATAACGTAGTACATTGATTTAAAAAATTGGCTTAATTAATTAGATTAATATTATGGTGTTTCAATTCCAAGAAAAACAAAAATCAAAACCCTCAGGGTTTCCGTTAGGATGTAATGGAAAATATTGCGCTGTACAATGTGACGGTTGGGAGTAGGCTACAGCATAAGAGGATTGGAGGAATTTAAATGAATATCTAAAGGAAATAACATTTCCACACCCTAATTGTAGTGTAACCAATACTCATTTTGCCTTTGGTAGGCCTACAGTATATATTTTTAAAAAACATGGCGTGACTCTCCGCCAATAATTACATATAGAGGATTGGAAGATTCTAAATTAATGTCTAAGGGGCACTTTCCATTAGGATCTGTGAGAATATCTGATAATATCTAAGGGTTTTTAATATCATTCTAAATGAATTAATAATAATAACAATAATAATAATCGCTTTATTTAAAAAGTAACAATATTTTGGAGATTTCGTTTTCATTTAACATAGAGTGAGCGAGAAAAAGGCCATTCTTGAACATGGGTTGAGACATTCTCACTAATTTGTAAATAAAACCAGTTTGTTATTTAGAATGATTTATTTCTGAAGAAACCTAACTTGATTATTTAGCAGACATCACTTGCTGATATTCTGGCAACACATATATCATAAGAATATGATGGAATTGTCACGTCCTGACCTTAGTTACTTTTTAATGTCTCTATTTTAGTTTGGTCAGGGCGTGAGTTGGGGTGGGCATTCTATGTTTGTTCTGTGTGTTATAGTTCTATGTGTTTGGCCTGGTATGGTTCCCAATAAGAGGCAGCTGTCAATCGTTGTCTCTGATTGAGAACCATACTTAGGTAGCCTGTTCCCACCTCATGTTTGTGGGTAGTTGTTTTCTGTGTCTGTGTTTTCACCATACAGAACTGTTTCGATTTTCATTTCTTTCCTTCACTTTGTTATTTTGTATTTTTCTTGTTCTGATATAATAAATTATCATGGACACTTACAACGCTGCATTGTGGTCCGATCCTTCCTATTCCTCATCTGAGGAGGACAACGATCGTTACAGGAATATAATTGAACATTTTAATTTCTCCTGCTTGTCTCAGAGCAGCGCGAAACAGAGCTGAAATAGACATCCACAGCGGGAAGGCTATATATAACGATATTTTGGAGATAATTATTTTTAAAAAAATTAAATGAGCGATTGTAATCTGAATAAAGGCCAAAATAATATTTATAATGGCTAAAATATAGCCCTGCTAATAGCCATAATGGTGCTGTACAACGTGACCGTGTGTTAGAAAGAGTATTTTCCAGTGAGCAACAATTTGATTGCATTCATGAGACAACTTTGTTCCAATATTTCTGTAATTCAGTGTTATTTATTCCCATAGTAATTCATTAATGATCCATAACTAGATCAACATCGGCATTTTGAAAGAGTATATTTATCATTATTTTATTAACGAAAGCATAAAATGCTGATGAAGAAATACAGTACTGTACTGTATATGCTTTTACATTTGGATAACAAAGCATTTAAATCATTTTGAAGATATAAGCCACCTGGATTTGTTTATTAGGCTATTGTGCAGTCTGACAAGTAAACATAGCCTACAGTACATACTGTAGTAAACATGGGAATGTGTCAAATTCCTCACATAAGGGAGAGCAGGCCATGTCCAGACTTTCTCGTTGACCTCAAGTGCCTTCAATAATGGCTGCACTAGAGAATGTGGCCACGCGGGTGGCCGGCGTTCAATTCCCTGATGGGGAGGAAGGAGTAGGCTGTCCTTGTAAATAAGAATTTGTTCTTAACTGATTCCATATGTGCTATTTCATAGTTGTGATGTCTTCACTATTATTCTACAATGTAGAAAATAGTAAAAAAATAAAGACAAATCCTGGAATGAGTAGGTGTGTCTAAACTTTTGACTGGTACTTGGTTAATTACTTAGATTAATATTATGGTGTTTCTATTCCATGTAAAAAACGAAAAACCCTCCGGGCTTCCATTAGGATGGAATGGAATATATGGCGCTGTACAACGTGACGGTCAGCAGTACAGTTCTGGGCTATTTCGCTAAAGAATCCCCAAGTCATGCGGGCAGGGCACGCGGGAGCCCGGGGATCAAT
The DNA here is from genome assembly GCF_018296145.1 of Oncorhynchus tshawytscha. NCBI lineage: Eukaryota > Metazoa > Chordata > Actinopteri > Salmoniformes > Salmonidae > Oncorhynchus > Oncorhynchus tshawytscha. Next base: position 76,938,040 of record NC_056429.1, on the reverse strand, counting down.
TCTCCAATGGGGAGGAAGGTGTAGGCTGTCCTTGTAAATAAGAATGTGTTCTTAACTGACTATTCTCTAACCAATGCCCAAATTGAGATTAAGTGAAAATAAAAATCTCATAAATTTATCAAGACCAGTCCCCATGCTTGTCTCAGAGCAGTGCAAAATGGTGCTAAAATAGTTGTAGGCTTTAGCTTTAAATCCTATTGCTTCTAACTTCAATATGCTCCTTAAATAAATAAGACCTACACCACATTTAACAGCATATTACTCAACACTAGTGAGACTCATGCCGCCTACGGTAGGCCTACAGTATATCGAAAAACATGACGTGATTACATATAGAGGATTGGAAGATTCTAAATTGAAACCGAAAGCCGCCTTTTTTTTACCTTTATTTAACAAGGCAAGTCAGTTAAGAACAAATTCTTATTTTCAATGACGGACTAGGAACAGTGGGTTACCTGCCTGTTCAGGGGCAGAACAACAGATTTGTACCTTGTCAGCTCGGGGGTTTGAACTTGCAACCTTATGGTTACTGCTCTAACCACTAAAGCCGCCTCATGGGTCTACCGGTGGAGGTCGGCACGGGTATCGAACCTGCATCCGTTTGCACTGCGGGAGCCCCCATCCACAAATGATCAAAATACAGAGAGGTGTTGGTAAAGGTATATTATCCTGCTAATAGCCCATAATGCTATATGACTGTGTCATCAACTTGATCATATATAACAATATTTTGGAAGTTATTTCGTTTTCAAAAAATTAAAGAGAGCGATTGTAATCTCAATAAAGGACAAAATAATATTTGTAAAGGTCAAATATTTATTTCTGTTTTTTGACGGAGAGAAACCCTGGGCCAATTGTGCGCCGCCCATAAAGGCAAAAATATAGCCCTGCTAATAGCCATAATGTCACTGTACAACATGGCCGTGTGTTTGAAAGAATATTTTCCAGTAAGCAACAATTTGTTTACCTTCATTAGACAACTTTGTTCCAATATTTCTCCGCAAATAATTACATTTAGAGGATTGGAGGACATTTCTGTAATTCAGTGATATTTATTCACATAGCAATTCTATATGGATTCATAACTAAATAAACATCAGCATTTTTAAAGAATATTTTTATTATTATTTTATTAACGAAAGCATAAAGATGTTGATGAATAAATACTGTACTGCTGTTTTGAGTTAGAAATGTAACACTTCAGAGTGTTTAAGCATCGCATACATTGCAGGGAAGTAGCAGGGCTATAAAGAGTCTATTGTCCTGCTAATCGGGCTACAAGTATTTCAAAATGCCATCAGCTGTCAATCACTACTGTAAATAAAAATCTTGTTTACATTCTTTATTGTAACCACAATGTCACAAATCATTTAAATCTACCTTTCCAACTACTTTCAGAGTTTGGGATTAATTTGATTCATACTATGGTGTTTCTATTTCAAGGAAAATTAAAAACCCTCTGGGTTTCCGTTAGGATGGAAGGGAAATATGGAGCTGTACAACAGGACGGCCGGGAGTACAGTACTGGGATATTTAGCTAAAGAATCCAGTCCAGCGGGAGACCGGGGTTCAATTCCCCGACAGGGAGGAAGGAGTAGGCTATCCCTGTAAATAAGAATTTGTTCTTCTGACTTGCCTAGTTAAATAAAGGTTACACTAAGAGCATAACATTTCTACACCCTAATTTTCTAATTCTATTCTAACCAATACCCAAACGGAGATTCAGTGAAAATAAAATCTCATAGATTTATCAAGACCAGTCCCCATGCTTGTCTCAGAGCAGCGTGATACAGTGCTAAAATAGATGTAGGCTTTTGCTTCTAACTTCAATATGCTCTTTAAATAAATAAGACCTACAACACTTTTAACAGCACATTATAGAGGATTGGAGGATATTTCTGTAATTCAGTTATATCTATTTGTATATATTATTTTATTAATGAAAGCATGAAGATGCCATTATTAGTTACATTGTTTTAGTTTGAACGTGCAAACTGGCACTAAGAACAGAGGGAACATTTCCCTAGTCAGCGCAATGCCCAGCGCAATGCCCCTTAAATATTTTGGCGATGATTTTGTTTTCAAATAACGTAAAATGAGCGAGAAAAAGGCTTTTCTTGAACATTATTAATAATTTGTAAATAAAGCCAGTTTGTTATTTAGAATGATTTATTTAAGTTTTTAGAGGGAGAAAAACCAAACACCTACAGTCATCTCATGGGTCAAGGCCAGCACGGGCAATTGAACATCTGTAGTAACACAACTTGCACTGCTATGCAGTGTCTTAGACAGTGTCTTAGACACATTGCGCCACTGAGACACTGTACAAAGTGACCGGTCGGGAGTGGCCTACAGTTTTACAGTAAGAGCAAAATAATCATAACAAAGTAAAATAATAAAAACCTTTGTGTAAAAACAGGCTATGTTTACTTGTCAGACTGCACAGTAGCCTAATAAACAAATCCAGGTGGCTTATATCTTCAAAATGCTTTAAATGCTTTGTTATCCAAATGTAAAAGCATATACTGTAGAGTACTGTATTTCTTCATCAGCATTTTTATGCTTTCGTTAATAAAATAATGATAAAAACACTCTTTCAAAATGCCGATGTTGATCTAGTTATGGATCCATAATGAATTACTATGGGAATAAATAACACTGAATTACAGAAATATTGGAACAAAGTTGTCTAATGAATACAATCAAATTGTTGCTCACTGGAACTTTAGTAAGTAATACTGAAGTCGCGCCCACTTTTCAGTTTCTCTTTAGGTTTATGTCGCCCACTCATTGTCAGTTAGAGACACAGTTGGACCCAAAAGCTTAATCAGTGCTCTAACTCCCCCTTGAGCTGGTCTGAAGCAATGAGGTAGTGACGCAGAGTACCGTACTAAACCACAAATTACCTTTAAGGTAAGCTCGCAACTTTTAAAGGAGGAACTACTGTAAGCTTATAATTGGAAATTGGGTTAGTCTTGAGGGGGGCTGTTTCTCAGTAAAGCCTATTTGGACACGAATCAGGGAATATCTATAGAGGCTGTCTCACATTTGTTCTAGGACATAGTCTACCTACTGCTGTACGTCAGTCTGAACCCCTTATTGGTTTCAGTGCCGTTGCTGTTGAACTCAATCCAGAGGTGATTTGAGGTACTGTTGATGACGGCATTGTACATGTCTGTTTTGGAGAAATTGCCAAGAAGACGATATGAAGTATCCTTTCCGTCATACACCTGTTGATGAAATAACAACACTATAAGGCACAGGTTTCTCAAAATACTATTAATATTCAAGGGAATATAATAATAATAACAATATAAATAATAACGATAACGATTTACTTTAACTATATATACATAACGCATTGATTACACACCTCCGTAAACATTTATTGAATGTGTTACAACAGGTCCTAATCTTATTATTAAAGGTTCATTTATTGAAAAATATTTATTGTATATCCATAGCGCATTCATGTCATGCTATGCAAGAGCTCATATGTAGGTATCTTAATAGATAAATCATTGCAATTAGAGCTTAGTATCATTATTATGGCTGTTTCTCAAAAGCATGCTTCTGCCAAACCACATTTAGAAAATAATGCTGATATAAATACAGTAGGGCAAAAAAGTATTTAGTCAGCCACCAATTGTGCAAGTTCTCCCACTTAAAAAAATGAGAGAGGCCTGTAATTTTCATCATAGGTACACTTCAACTATGACAGACAAAATGAGAAAAAAAATCCAGAAAATCACATTGTAGGATTTTTAATGAATTTATTTGCAAATTATGGTGGAAAATAAGTATTTGGTCAATAACAAAAGTTTATCTCAATACTTTGTTATATACCCTTTGTTGGCAATGACAGAGGTCAATCGTTTTCTGTAAGTCTTCATAAGGTTTTCACACACTGTTGCTGGTATTTTGGCCCATTCCTCCATGCAGATCTCCTCTAGAGCAGTGATGTTTTGGGGCTGTTGCTGGGCAACATGGACATTCAACTCCCTCCAAAGATTTTCTATGGGGTTAAGATCTGGAGACTGGCTAGGCCACTCCGGGACCTTGAAATGCTTCTTACGAAGCCACTCCTTCATTGCCCAGGCGGTGTGTTTGGGATCATTGTCATGCTGAAAGACCCAGCCACGTTTCATCTTCAATGCCCTTGCTGATGGAAGAAGGTTTTCACTCAAAATCTCACGATACATGGCCCCATTCATTCTTTCCTTTACACGGATCAGTCGTCCTGGTCCCTTTGCAGAAAAACAGCCCCAAAGCATGATGTTTCCACCCCCATGCTTCACAGTAGGTATGGTGTTCTTTGGATGCAACTCAGCATTCTTTGTCCTCCAAACACAACGAGTTGAGTTTTTACCAAAAAGTTATATTTTGGTTTCATCTGACCATATGACATTCTCCCAATCTTCTTCTGGATCATCCAAATGCTCTCTAGCAAACTTCAGATGAGCCTGGACATGTACTGGCTTAAGCAGGGGGACACGTCTGGCACTGCAGGATTTGAGTCCCTGGCGGCGTAGTGTGTTACTGATGGTAGGCTTTGTTACTTTGGTCCCAGTTCTCTGCAGATCATTCACTAGGTCCCCCCATGTGGTTCTGGGATTTTTGCTCAACGTTCTTGTGATCATTTTGACCCCACGGGGTGAGATCTTGCGTGGAGCCCCAGATCGAGGGAGATTATCAGTGGTCTTGTATGTCTTCCATTTCCTAATAATTGCTCCCACAGTTGATTTCTTCAAACCAAGCTGCTTACCTATTGCAGATTCAGTCTTCCCAGCCTGGTGCAGGTCTACAATTTTGTTTCTGGTGTCCTTTGACAGCTCTTTGGTCTTGGCCATAGTGGAGTTTGGAGTGTGACTGTTTGAGGTTGTGGACAGTTGTCTTTTATTCTGATAACAAGTTCAAACAGGTGGCATTAATACAGGTAACGAGTGGAGGACAGAGGAGCCTCTTAAAGAAGAAGTTACAGGTCTGTGAGAGCCAGAAATCTTGCTTGTTTGTAGGTGACCAAATACTTATTTTCCACCATAATTTGCAAATAAATTCATTAAAAATCCTACAATGTGATTTTCTGGATTTTTTCCCTCATTTTGTCTGTCATAGTTGAAGTGTACCTATGATGTAAATTACAGGCCTCTCTCATCTTTTTAAGTGGGAGAACTTGTACAATTGGTGGCTGACTAAATACTTTTTGCCCCACTGTATATATATATTTACGGTATATATATATATATATAGCCTGTACTAGCCCCATTTCCCCCACCAGCCGGGGGAGGCCCGTGACTTATCTTCTTCTTCTTCTTCTTCTTCTTCTCACTGAGGTCAATAGTGTATGGGGTCCCCACAGGGTTGACTCCTCAGGTTAACTTGTATGGCTCAAATTGTGTAGTTGAGGGTCATAACTCTTTCGTAACTCATTAACTGCCCTCCTCCACATCACAATTAAGTTGGTCACACTGGTCTATAACTCACACATGAAGGGTCTATTAATGAATTCAATGCAGTCAAAGTAAAGTCAAATCTATTTTCCCATACATAAAGCAGTTATAGCTAAGATAATTTAATTTGAATCTTTGTTAAATCTACTCAAGAAAATTCTAACTGAAAAATGCCAACAGCATGATTCGTCGGCGATGTCCTCAGCAATTGTTTTCTGTCCTACGTCTGGAAAATGTAAATAAAATGTTAATATTTCCTTTAACATTTGCGTTGTGTCCGTATTCTTTTTGATAAATGAGACATTTGTATAAATGCTTTATAAATGCTTTATGAATGGGAAAACAGAAATGACAGTATGTTGACTGCATAGACTTCATACATAGATCTTTTATTATGGCGTTATAGATAAGATGACCAACTGCTAAGTTAATTACCATGAAGTGCTTAGCTATAAATGCTTTATGAATGGGAAAATAGATTTGACTTTACTTTGACTGCATATAATTCATACATATAACCTTCATGTGTGCGTTATAGCCCAGTATGACCATCTTAGGCCTAACTGTGTTGTGGAAGAGGGCAGTTAATTAATTATGAAAGCGTTATGATATAACCTCAACTACATGATTTGATATGTAAGATTTACCCAGAGGATTCAACCCTGTGGAGATCTTCAAGCACCATTGACCTCAGAGAGAAGAAGAAGAACATAACTCACAGGCCTACACTGGCTGGTGGGGGAAATGGGGCAAGTAGAGGCTATATATCAGCATATCTTTCTAAACGTCGTTTGGCCTTTTAGCATATTCCCTACCACTGTTATGAAAGAAGCACACTTTTGTGAACAGCCATAATTATGACACTACTCTGCCATTGTAATGATACATCTATTAAGATACCTAAATATGAGATCTAAATCTTGCAGAATGTAAAGTACATGGATGTACTTTAGATATGTCATGGATATATCTCATTAACCTTTAATAATGCAGGTGGGACCTGTTATAACAAGTTCATGAAATGCTAATAGATGTGTAATAAATGCACTATGGCTGTGTAGTCAAAGTAAATCGTTACCATAATAACATACAGTACCAGTCAAAGGTTCGGACACACATACTCATTCAAGGGTTTATCTTTATATTTACTATTTACCACATTGTAGAATAATAGTGAAGACATCAAACTATGAAATAACACATATGGAATCATTTATTAACCAAAAAAGTGTTAAACAAACAAAAATATATTTATTATTTGAGATTCTTCAAAGTAGCCACCCTTTTTCTTGATGACAGCTTTGCTTAGTCTTGGCATTCTCTCAACCAGCTTCATGCGATAGTCACCTGGAATGTATTTCAATTAACAGGTGTGCCTTGTTAAATGTTAATTTGTGGAATTTCTTTCCCTGTTAATGCGTTTGAGCCAATTAGTTGTGTTGTGACAAGGTAGGGGTGGTATACAAAAGATAGCCCTATTTGGTAAAAGACCAAGTCCATATTATGGCAAGAACAGGTCAAATCAGCAAAGATAAATTACAGTCCATCATTACTTTAAGAAATGAAGGTCAGTCAGTACGGAAACTTTCAAGAACTTGAAAATGTCTTCAAGTGCAGTTACAAAAACCATCAAACACTAGGCTCTCATGAGGACCGCCACAAGAAAGCAAGACCCAGAGTTCTCTCTGCTGCAGAGGACAAGTTCATTAGAGTTACCAGCCTCAGATTGCAGCCCAAATAAATGTTTCACAGAGTTCACGTAACAGACACATCTCAACATCAACTGTTCAGAGGAGACTGCGTGAATCAGGCCTTCATGGTCGAATTGCTGCCAAGACACCAAACACTAAAGGACACCAATAAGAAGAAGAGACTTGCTTGAGACAAGAAAATCGAGCAATGGACATTAGACTGGTGGAAATATGTCCTTTGGTCTGATGAGTCTAGAGTAGGTGAACGGATGGTCTCCGCATGTGTGGTTCCCACCGTGAAGCATGGAGGAAGAGGTGTGATGTTGTGGGGGTGCTTTGATGGTGACACTGTCTGTGATTTATGTAGAATTCAAGGCACACTTAACCAGCATGGCTACCACAGCATTCTGCAGTGATACGCCATCCCATCTGGTTTGCGTTTAGTGGGACTATCATTTGTTTTTCAACAGGACAATGACACAAAACACACCTACAGGCTGTATAAGGGCTATTTGACCAAGAAGGAGAGTGAGTTGGACCGCAGAGTGAAGGAAAAGCAGCCAAGTGCTCAGCATATGTGAGAACTCCTTCAAGACTGTTGGAAAAGCATTCCTCATGAAGGTGGTTGAGAGAATGCCAAGAGTGTGCAAAGCTGTCATCAAGGTAAAGTGTGCCTACTTTGAAGAATCTAAAATATATTTGGATTTGTTTAACACTTTTTTGGTTACTACATGATACCATGTGTGTTATTTCATAGTTTTATGTCTTCACTTCTATTCTACAATGTAGAAAATAGTAAAAGTAAATAAAAACTCTGACTGGTAAAGTTAATATTTATCAGACACTTTAATCAAATGCCACTGACAGTCATTCATATTTAAATGTTTTACATATGGGTGGTCCTGGGAATTGAACCCACAATCAAAGCATCGCAAGATCCATAATCTACCAACTGGGGTACAGAGTAACGCGCTATTTAATATCATACAGTACACAGAGTGCGAATTACACCATGTGATTCAGGGGGGTCTCAATTTTCTTTTAAAAGTAAATGATTTACCTTTTAATCTGGCATGAACACAACCAGTCATGATATTTTCATCTGATTTTCAAACAAATCACTTAAGAAATTAGGCTACCTGTGCATGTTCACCCACTCAATCATTCCAAACTGCATGTATTGTATACTCATGCAATTTGATGAATGGAAATAGACATTTGTTACAAAACACCAAACAGTGTGCCTATTGACATTCAGTGATTGCCATTGCTTAGGCTTACATTCATTGATGTGTCTTGCTGCCAAATTGTAGCCTAAAAAGTTGGGACACCTGAAATGGATCTGAAACTGTCCCCTGGAAAAATGGGACGGTCAACCTAACATACAAGTTCAATTTACTAGACAAGGCTACAATGTTTATTACCATGAACGTCAAATAGGCCTACCAGTAGCCAGTGATGTAATGGTAAAAATAAGGTAAGTAAATTCTGAAATCCTGTCTCTTTCTAAAAAAAAAAGTAACACTCCCTATACTTTCAATGCATTTTTCTGAAAATCTGAGTAAATGGTGTTAACCCTCCACTAGGCCTACACCACTGTCGGTTGCCTACCCTCTCTTAGCTGAGACAATTTAACACACATGAATACACCCAGAAGAGGTAGCCTACATTCAATATAATACATGAGTATAATACAAACATGTTTTGATACTGTAAATCGCTAAATGTATTTTCTTACATTAATGGCATTAATTACAGTGTTATTTGTCATTATTAAGCATTTAACAAATGAATTAGAAAATGTAACTTAAACCTTGTATGAATCATGGATCTTGGAGAATGCCCTGTAACTATGCCTACATAACATTTCGCCATGAAATGTTTCGCCATGAAAACAGCTCCCATGGGCACACAAATCCCAAACAATGTAGGCCTACGCCATTGCAAAATTGAATGCTTCTAACCGAACGTTAACGACAGTAGACTTATAAGTCACATTATAGGCCTACTGTCATTATCGTATAGCCAGCCTGCTTGTTGGATGGATTGGATGCGCATTGGTGTCTAGCTTTAGGCTAGTTGTCTAGTGATATTGTCGACCATCATCAGCTGATCCAGGGAAGAAAATAAATATTGATAGAAAATGACAAAGCTAATTAAATGCTCCATTACTTCTAGCCACGGAGAACACCAGTACCTGTGCGCATCTGAAAAACAAAGCGCTCTAAACAGCTGACTGACAAAAGCAAACAATGACAAATCAACTGATAAATCTAATACATTGGAATAAAGGCTATTTTTTATCAAGGACGCATGGCAAACAAATGGCGAAAATGAGGAAGTACAAAGGAAAATCTACGTGTAAAGGAGCTCCGCTGAGGCTGAAATTCAACACTACTAAATGGACAGCACCACCACATAGAAATACATGGTTTAAACCATGACAAAGAGGTGGGGGTGTTTGTTTAATTTAGAAGCTTTTATCTTCATATTTACCACTGTAAAACATATTTAAGACTACATTTTAATTAAAGAAATAGGAGAATGGTTCAATTAGCATTATTTAGAGACCCCTCCCAAACTTTTTGTTGCATTTAGGGCAGCAAATGTCTCATTCAGGGGAGCTAAGCCCACCTGGCTCCCCTGTAATTCACACCTTGACTGTACAGTATGCAGGCTCTTGCAGTAGAATTACATTATTCGTAGAGTGGCAGTGCGAGTACTTTGAGTGAGCAGTTAGCATTCAATCAATCAAGAAAACAATAAAGATACATATTCTACATACATACTATGAACGCATACGCAAAGGAAAAATATTTAAAGTGTGGGCCTTCCAAAGGATAGTGATCAAGACAAAGGGAAAATCATGTTCATGCGGGGAAACCAGAAGGGTGCCATTTTCAAATAACATACTGTATATATTGAGACTACACAGAAAAGTGTGCTGTTTAATAAAAAAAATAGCAGAGGTCATCATAAATCAATGTCAGTTTTCCAATTTTCTAACGCAGTTAACATTGTTTCAACCCTGAGCAGAGTAGTAGGCTGGGTTACATAATTCAAGACCAAAATGAGGAGAAAATATCTTTCCTGTGATTGACTAAGCATTTCCAATGCAGAAGAAAGTTTCAAGACCAATCAATTTACAACATAAAAGACAATTCATTTGGAAGAACAAAATGTAAGAACTAAAACATTAGATGAATGCAACATTATTGGGAATCCTTCCTTCAGTCTCGGCAAAATCATTATAATACAAGAAAACCAATGGCAAACAATGCAGGAGGTGGGAGAATCCTTGAACCCTTTTTCTCCCCAATTTCATGGTATCCAATTGGTAGATACAGTCTTGTCTCATCACTGCAACTCCCGTACGGAGTTGGGAGAGGCAAAGGTCGAGAGCCGTGCATCCACCGTAACACAACCCAAACAAGCCACATTGCTTCTGGACACAATGCCCACTTATCCTGGAAGCCACACCAATATGTCAAAGGAAACACCGTACACCTGGTGACTGTGTCAGCGTGCACTGCGCCCAGCCTGCCACGGGAGTTGCTAGTGCGTGATGGGACAAGGATATCCATGCCGGCCAAACCCTCCCCTAACCCGGATGACGCTGGGCTAATTGTGCACTGCCCCATTGGTCTCCCAGTCGCAGCCAGCTGCGACAGAGCCTGGACTTGAACCCAGACTCTCTAGTGGCACAGCTAGCACTGCAATGCCATTGTGCCACTCGGGAGGCCCATAATCTTTACTTTTTACAGCAATAAGCTGTGCCACTTCTGTACATTAGATAGCACTATAATGGGAAATAGTCGATATAAGATATCCAATAAAACTTTAAATGTATTCTTTCAACCAAGAACTTTGCCATTAGGATAAACAATCCTTCCTGAATCCCCTTCCACTTCCTCAATTATTGGCTATTAGATGCACAGAATGTAGGATGAAAGATTAACAAAAACATTTCATTGTACAAGCCATATGCACAGGCATTTCAGATTTCTCATATGATGTTACACTCAAAGAGAACACTTATCCTCTCTTGTTTTCAATAACATATCTGTATAATTAGTGGTCTTCAGGGATTGTTAAAAACGTATTTCCCTCATGGTGCTCTCTATGCCTCAAGCTCTGGTACCATGTAATTTTAATGAAGGCATTAATAGTTCATGATCTTACTGAGTCACTAGCTCTGGTCTCCTACAAGTCACTTTCGGTCATATTCCAACTGCATTCAAAGAGATGATGGTGCAGTGAAAAAGTCCCACATTGAGCCCCTTATTAACCATTTACACACCTTGCAGTAAGAGGATTATGCGTGGGGCAGTATTTATGTGTAACATCAACCGAGTAAATATCCAGTGTAGTGTATGAGTGATGTGCAGTGTGTGTGTGAGACTCACCTTCAGGTAATCCCCCTCATGGAGCTGGAAGTGAGTGGCTGTGACACGGATGCCCTTCCCTGTCTCCGTCTCAATGCGGTAAATGCACTCATGGTTATTGTCATAATTGGATGGGTAATTGGGTGATAGCAGAACCCCCTCACTCCCAACGGTAGTGGCTCCACATTCAGCTAGGCAGAGACAGAGCGAGAAAGAGCAGGAAAGAGAGAGACAGAGCAGGAGAGAGAGAATGAGCCAAAGAGAGACAGAGGAATGGAGATAATTTGATATTAAGACATTTCATGGCAATCTGGGTTTGAAGCAAGAAGAATATCTTGATTAACTTTAGAGAACTGTCAAATCTCCCTACACACTAGAAGCTGCTCATTCCACAGAACGAGAGAGAGAGAGAGAGAGAGCGAGAAGACCTATGAGAAAATATACAGTATATCTGGCGGTCATGAAACTGAAGAGGGGCATTAAAGGAGCAGTTTAACCCAGAGTGAAGAGTTCACCACAAATATTCAGCAGGTTGAACCCAGAATACTTCAGCAGCTGCTGCTCTGTTACCCACTGATGGGCCAATCAGGTGTTGCCCCTGTTGGAATATTACCCATTGGCATATTGATGAATCGCCACAACAGAAACTTGAGAGGAATATGAATTAATGAACGGCTCTCTGCATTAAGTGTGTGTTGGTCACAAAGGCTCAGGGCTGTGCTGGAATTGGATGTCCTTGTAGTTAATATTCTGATGTTGTTCCTCGGGTATAGAAGCAGATGTTGCCTGTAGAACTTGAGCTGTGTGAGCTTGACCCCGAGTTAAGTTATCGTGGGGTGATTGCCTAATTTTCTCTACTGAACTTTATGGGAAAGCACAAGGTTTTGTAGGGGATGACAAAAGACAGCCAGATCATCTGTTAGCACAATAAATATATGTGTTTAACTGTGTCCAAACTCTGCCCTGGTTTCATGCTCTGCCCATAAAATAGTACATAATTGATAATAGGAACGAGTTATATTCTTGAGATTTTTTCTGCAATTGAGGTAAATCAATCAATCCATTAGAAACTAGCTCATTCACTTGCATTACACTGTATGTTCAGTATAGCTCATTCTCCTGTCATGGGTAAAGTACAGTACAAGTTTTTTCAAAGTACAAGTATTCCCAGTTTGTCCAAACAAAATGAAAGCATGTGTCCACCTACCCACACACCTTGGCAGGGCTCCACTCCAGACCCTCCGGCCTCCCCCCAGGCAGGTGATCTTGTGGTCCCCCTCCAATCGATAACCCGGGAAGCAGGAAAAAATGAGTGAGTCCCCCACGCCAAACTGGAAACCAACTCGCCGGCTGTAGGCTGGCACTCCTGGATCTTCACAAGGCTCTAGGCTGTACTCTGTGGTATACACCAACATGTTTATTAACCCTCAAAATACCAACACACAGTATTTTACATACGTGGACATTTTGGCCCCAGAAACTATTGGAAAAAGCAACAATCATCGCAAAATATCAACTTAATTCTTATTAAAATATCTTTAGACATGTAAATAATGTTATCTGAAATATACATTTACCATAACAGACTGATGTTTTAGCAAAATTACAGTTATTTTGCATATCCTATAAAACTAAAATACTATAGGTTTAGTACAATCCACTAAAATGCAGATTTGCCATCATTTGATTGTAGAATCATTTCATTTTTAAAATGTAGAATTAAATTTGCAGTCATCTAAAATGTAATCTTCATAATCCCCAAAAGTAATTATTTACTTCATCATGAGAAGACCATAAGCAATAACTAATAATGTTGCATACTCTAAGGTTAAAATCTCACCTTTTTGGTAAAAATAGTTATAAATTGCTGAGGTGTAGTCACATTTAAAGACACAAGCTCACATAGTACAAATATGAAAATATGAAATATTCTATATGATGTATTTGGTATTCAACAAAACTGTATGAATAAGGCTTGAAATTACATAAAAATTAAAATGACTAAATATAGTACAATAACATAAAAAATATTTAACCTTCCTTATAACTGTAAAGTATATATTTGTATGTTTAGTGTTAGAGAAAATGTGCATAATTTCTAAAGTTCTCTCTTGATCAAAACCGTTGTGAACATCACACAGAGCTCTAGCTTGGCTTCCTGAACTCATCAGGAACTCGCCTTTCATCTCATATTAATCTTGCCCATCTATGACTAACATAAATAGTTACTTGTTTAAAATCTATTCATGGATATAAATCAGTATCTGAATGTGCTATAGTGATGAAACCACTCTCAACTGCTGTGCTACGATGTAAGGATGTACAGTACGTAGCCTCGTTATTGTTATGTACATTTCTTGTGTTACTTTTTGATTGATTTGATTATTTAACTTTAGTTTATTTAGTAAATATTTTATTAACTCTATTTCTTGTAAGTAAGCATTTCACGGTAAGGTACACCTGCTGTATTGTGACAAATGTGACAAATACATTTTGATTTGATTGAAGGAATGTGCTTTGTCAATGGCTGTGAAGTAGGGAGAGAGCCAGGAGTTGATGGACAGCCTGAAGAGCGAATAAAATGGTAGAAGGGAAATCCCAGCTTCAATTGGTTTCAGATTTCACATTCGGTTGGAACTGGTACCAGAACCATGCAGGCAGTGGTGTAGTGGAGGCTGTACGCAGGTATACCCACTTATTTTAAATTATTTCTTCACATTTTAGGCGCAGCAATATACACACACGGCAGTAGGCCTACGCGTGAATGTTCAAAAATGCAATTTGTGGAAACACACCATTCTAAAATGTGCACAGCACATGCAAGCAGTTTCATGGACATAGATGGAAATATCCCTTTGAAATAGGAGGGATATAAAGATGCAACAACTATCATGGGTTGTTTATATGATTAGGATAATACCATTAGCTGCTATACAATCACATACAGTTGAAAGAAAGCCAATAGAACAGGAGATGCCTTTATATTGCCTTTATAAAAAATAATTGCCTCCACGTTTCTATGGTGGGTTTTTGACTATAGGCTACTTTGAAGCAAGGTAAAAGAGACATGCCTCATAATATGAAGTAAAACTTCCAGGTTTCAAACAATTAAGGAACAGGAAAAATATAGCGATGCTAATGATAGGCACATCCGGTGTAAAGGTTTTCCTCCTCCTTCTCTAGAGGAGGTGTAGCAAGGATCGGACCAAGATGCGACGTGGTAAGTGTCCATGGTTGTTTATTTAAAAACATAAACTGAACACTCAATGAATACAAAAACAATAAACGTGAACAAAACCGAAACAGTACCGTGTGGCGAACAAACACAGACACGGAAACAATCACCCACAAAACAACAGTGAAACCCAGGCTACCTAAGTATGATTCTCAATCAGAGACAACTAACGACACCTGCCTCTGACTGAGAACCATACTAGGCCGAACACAGAAAATCAACCTAGAAACACAAACATAGAATGCCCACCCAACTCACGTCCTGATCAACTAAAACAAACAAATAACACAAGAACTAGGGTCAGAACGTGACAACCGTTCACTGGCAGATGGAAAGGCTTTCCCAAAAACCCTCTCTATTAATAATGTTAACTAGCTACAAAGTACACAGTAAGCATTAAACAATTGATATTTATAAAAGTATCGCGTGGTAGTGCATGTTTGAAGTCACTAACTTCATACTCCATTGGAAAACTGGATTACGTTGTGCAATGTGACGGAGGTCACAGAGAATTACGTTTTTATAAAATACGACAGATTGCTGCACAAAAAGAAAAGTCCCTTCAAATCAAACTTTATTTGCCACATGCGCCGAATACAACAAGTGTAGACGTTACTGTGAAATGCTTACTTACAAGCCCTTAACCAAGTGTCCAGTTCAAGAAGAAGAAAATATTTTCCAAGAAGGCTAAAATAAAAAGTAACACAAAAAGAATAACAAAAACAAGGCTATATACAGGGGGCACCGGTACCGAGTCAGTGTGCAGGGGTAAAGTCTAATTGAGGCAATCTGTACATGTAGGTGGGGGCGAAGTGACTATGCATAGGTAACAAACAAACAGTGAGTAGCAGCAGGGGGGGGAATTGTGAATTTATGAATTGTTCAGCAGTCTAATGACTTGGTGGTAGAAGCTGTTGAGGAGCCTTTTGGCCTAGACTTGGCGCTCCGGTACCGCTTGCCGTGTGGTAGCAGAGAACAGTCTATAACTTGGGTGACTGGAGTCTCTGACAATTGTCTGGGCTTTCTGACACTGCCTAGTATATAGGTCCTGGATGTGCTATAGTGAAGAATATAGGTCCGGGATGGCAGGAAGCTTGGCCCCATTGATGTACTGGGCTGTTCGGACTACCCTCTGCAGTGCATTACGGTCAGATGCCGAGCGATTGCCATACCAGGCGGTGATGCAACTGGTCAGGATGCTCTCGATGGTGCAGCTGTAGGACCTTTTGGGGATCTGGGGACCCAAGCCAAATCTTTTCAGTTTCCTGAGGGGGAAAAGGTTTTGTCGTGCCTTCTTCACGACTGTCTTGGTATGTTTGGACAATGATAGTTTGTTCGGGATGTGGACACCAAGGAACTTGAAACTCTCGACCCGCTCCACTACAGCCCCGTCCATGTTAACGGGGGCCTGTTCGGCCAGCCTTTTCCTGTAGTTCATGATCAGCTCCTTTGTCTTGCTCACATTGAGGGAGAGGTTGTTGTCCTGGAACCACACTGCCAGTTCTCTGACCTCCTCCCTATATGCCGTCTCATCGTTGTCGGTGATCAGGCCTATCACTGTTGTGTCATCAGCAAACTTAATGATCGTGTTGGAGTTGTGTTTGGCCACGCAGTCGTGGGTGAACAGGGAATACAGGATGGAACTAAGCACACAACCTGAGGGGCCCCAGTGTTAAGGATCAGCGTGGCAGACATGTTATTGCATACTCTTACCACCTGGGGGCGACCCATCAGGAAGTCCAGGATCCAGTTACAGAGGGAGATGTTTAGTCCAGAGTCCTGAGCTTAGTGATGAGCTTTGTAGCCACTGTGGTGTTGAACGCTGAGCTGTAGTCAATGAATAGCATTCTCACATAGGTGTTCCTTTTGTCCAGGTGTAAAAGGGCAGTGTGAAGTGCGATTGAGATTGCGTCATCTGTGGATCTGTTGGGGCGGTACGCGAATTGGAGTGGGTCTAAGGTGTCCGGGATGATGCTGTTGGTGTGAGCCATGACCACCCTTTCAAAGCACTTCATGGCTACTGATGTGAGTGCCACGGGGAGGTAATCATTTAGGCAGGTTACCGTCGCTTCCTTGGGCACAGGGACTATAGTGGTCTGCTTGAAACATGTAGGTATTACAGACTCGGTCAGGGAGAGGTTGAAAATGTCAGTAAAGACACTTGACAGTTGGTCCTCGCATGCTTTGAGTACACGTCCTGGTAATCTGTCTGGACCAGCGGCTTTGTGAATATCGACCTGTTTGAAGGTTTTGTTTACATCGGCTATCGAGAGTGTTATCACACAGTCATCCAGAACAGCTGGTGCTCTCGTGCATGCTTCGGTGTTGCTTGCCTCGAAGCGAGCATAAAAGGCATTTAGCTCGTCTGGTAGACTTGCGTTACTGGGCACCTCACATCTAGGTTTCCCTTTGTAGTCCGGAATAGTTTTCAAACCCTGCCACATCCGACGAGTGTCAGAGCATGTATTTACACTTTTCTTGTTTGATGGTTCGTGTGAGGGCATAGAGGGATTTCTTATAAGCGTCCAGGTTAGTCTCTCGCTCCTTGAAAGCGGCAGCTTTAGCCTTTAGCTCGATGCGGATGTTGCCTGTAATCCATGGCTTCTGGTTGGGACATGTATGAACAGTCACTGTGGGGACAACGTCATCGATGCACTTGATGAAGCCAATGAATGAGGTGATGTATTCCTCAATGCCATTGGATGAATCCCGAAATATATTCCAGTCTCTGTAGCATCCGCATCATCTGACCACTTCCATATTGAGCGAGTCACTGGTACTTCCTGCTTTAGTTTTTGCTTGTAAGCAGGAATCTGGAAGATAGAATTATGGTCAGATTTTGTCACGCCCTGACCTGTCCTTGTGATTGTCTCCACCCACTCAAGGTGTCACTGATTTTTTCTCTGTGCCAGTTCGTCTTGTATGTTTTTTCAAGTCAACCAGCATTTTTCCCGTTCTCCTGCTTTTTGCTATTCTCCTTTTTCTAGTCGTCCTGGTTTTGACCCTTGCCTGTTTCTGGACTCTGTACCCGTGTCACGATAATTTTCCATTTCAATAACGATAATTAAACAATCATTCAATCTTTGTCCAATTTCCCGAGGTTTGTAAGACCCTAGGTTTAATAATAATTAAACAAATACTCAGCGTAATGCAAAGGCTTGTATAGTTTATTCATGAGAGCTCTAAAGACAAAAATGAAGTCTTTTTACAATATACACACACATTCCTATCTTTAGGTCACTCCCTTCTCAAATGACAAGTACTTTTCCACTAACCACATTGTAGACAAAGAACCATCAATCTTGTCTCATTCTTCAAGGCTTTCACTTCCCCTCCCCCGTTGGGGCCCTCTTGGTTTGAAAACCTCTGATGGTTTTCTATTATCTGTTTTACAACTTCACTCTGCTTACATCCCTACTAAAGACTATAATTCTAACATAGCTACACACTTCTTCATATTATCTTCTTATGAGTCTCAAACATTGCACACCATTATACAATATCAGTGTGGAACACTTTAGCCATTATCTCAAACCATACAAATTAATCTAATAACCCGCCTGCCTGAATTGACCACGAACCTGTCTGCCACTCTGTACCTCCTGGACTCTGATCTGGTTTTGACCTTTTAGCCTGTCCACAACCATTCTCTTGCATACTCCTTTTGGATTAATAAACATTGTAAGACTCCAACCATCCTCCTGTGTCTGCATCTGGGTCTCACCTTGTGTCATGATAGTACGAACTGGCCATGACAGACCCAGCAGACTTGGACCAGCTCTGCCAAGCTGTCTCCCTACAGGAAGCCACCATTAGGAGACATGAGGAGTTGTTACAGGCCCTTTTTGGAAGGGCTCAGTTCCTTGACGGAACGCCACGACCATGGGTTAAAGGCTATTATGAAGCAAATCAGGGAGTTAGCTCAGAGGCTGCCTGCCACCCAGTAATTTTTTCCCTCTCTGTGGTGAGTTTGTATAGCCTATTCCGGCTCCCCAAGAACCCCGCTTACCACCTCCGGAGTGATATTCAGGGAATCCTGGTGCCTGCCGGGGTTTTCTTTCTCAGTGCCCGCTTATTTTTGAGCCATCTTCGTTAACTTCGACCGATCGAAGATAGCATATATCATTACGCTTATGTCGGGAAGGACGCTCTCCTTGGCTACGGCAGTTTGGGAGCAATGATCTGGAGGTCATCTGGAGGAATTTATGGCAACAGTGAGAAAGGTATTTGAGTCTCCGGTATCTAGGAGAAAGGTGGCCAGTGAACTGCTTGACTTATGCCAGAACTCCCGTAGTGTGGCAGACTATTAATAAACATTGTAAGACTCCAACCATCCTCCTGTGTCTGCATCTGGGTCTCACCTTGTGTCATGATAGTACGAACTGGCCATGACAGACCCAGCAGACTTGGACCAGCTGGAGGCAGCTTTTCCCGAGAGGATTCGAAGCCATCCGAGCCCTCTCATGAATCTACGATGGGTGAGTTGGATACTCCTGAGCCTATGCAGTTGGGAGGAGCTAGGTTATCAGTTGGGGAATGCTTACGGAGCATGAACAGTAACTATTGTCTGTACTGTGGAGGGGCAGGACATTTAATAGCTACCTGCCCTATTAGGAAACCCTTGTCTCTAATGGGTACCAGCACTATGGTGAGTCAGACTGGGAGTTCCCTAATTCCCATCACCCGCACACCCTTTTTTGTGCTTGTGCTGTGGGTAGACCAATCTAAGTTTCTCAGAGTGCTCATTGACTCTGGGGCTGATGAACGTTTTATAGATGCCACTATTGCTTCAGAACTTGGTATTCCCACTCAGCCTCTCTCTGTTCCCATGGATGCTATGGCACTGGACGGCCGCTCTATAGGGGATGTCACTCATAGTACTGTGCCCGTTCAATTACGGGTTTCTGGTAACCACAGTGAGACTATACAGTTCCTCCTCATTGCATCTCCCCATGTTCCTGTCATTTTGGGATGTTCCTGGCTACAAAAGCACAATCAGGTGATTGACTGGACCACAAGCTCCATCCTGGGTTGGAGCCCATTTTGCCATTTCCACTGCCTTCAAGCAGCACAGCCTTCCCCAAGTCGCCTTCCTCAGGATGTTAGCAAGACTGTGGATGTCTCAGCTATTCCCACTGAATACCATGATCTCCTGGAAGTGTTCAGTAAGGCACGTGCTACTTCCTTTCCCCCGCACCATCCTTATGACTGTGCCATTGATCTTCTCCCAGGCACTACACCACCTCTGGGTCAGTTGTATTCTCTGTCCGGCCAGAGACCAAATCTATTGAGGAGTACATAGAGGAGTCTCTGGCCACTGGGGCCATTTGTCCGTCTGCATCTCCTGCCGGCGCAGGGTTTTTCTTTGTGAAAAAGAAGGACAAGACCCTGTGTCCGTGCATTGACTACCGGTGACTTAACGGTAAAAAATTGTTATCCCCTACCTCTCCTCTCCTCGGCGTTTGAACCTCTCCAGAGAGTTCCATGTTTTCCAAGTTGGACCTTCGGAATGCCTACCACATGGTTTGGATACGTGAGGGGGATGAGTGGAAGACAGCCTTCAACACCGCCAGTGGACATAATGAGTACCAGGTCATGCCATCTGGACTCACCAACGCCCCCGCTGTTTTCCAGGCTTTGGTCAACGATGTGCTCCGGGACATGCTAAACCGGTTTGTGTTCGTTTACGCTGACGACACCCTGTTTCTTTCCTGATCTGCCCAAGAACATGTACTTCATGTCAGACAGGTTCTTCAGCTCCTCCTTGAGAAAAAAATGTTTGTGAAAGCTGAGAAGTGTGAGTTCCACCACTCTACTATCACCTTTCTGGGATATGTATTGTGATATTCAGATAAATCCTGAAAAGGTGAAAGCAGTGGTGGATTGGCCTCAACCAACGTCCAGGGTGCAGCTGCAACGGTTTCTTGGTTTTGCTAACTTCTACTGCCGTTTCATCCGGTATTACACCACCCTGGCGGCCCCCCTCTCGGCACTCACCTCTCCCAAGGTACCATTCAAATGGTCTCCAGCTGTCGACAAAGCCTTTGTGGACCTGAAGAATCGGGTCACAACAGCTCCCATCCATCCAGACCCCTCACGTCAATTTGTGGTGGAAGTTGATGCTTCGGATGTTGGAGTGGGGGCCATCCTGTCCCAGTGATCAGCCCAGGACCAGAAGCTTCATCCCTGTGCCTTCCTGTCCCATCGTCTCAATCCTGCAGGGAGGAATTACGATGTAGGCAATCGAGAACTCCTGGCGGTTAAGATGGCGTTGGAAGAGTGGAGGCACTGGCCGGAAGGAGCAGAACAGCCATTCTTGATCTGGAACGGACATAAAAACTTGGAATATCTCCGTACAGCCAAGCGCCTCAACTCCATGCAGGCCCGATGGGCCCCTATTTACCAGATTCAACTTCACCATTTCTTACCAACTAGGGTCAAAAATTATGAAGCCTGACGCTCTCTCACGCCTATACAGTTCCTCTATTACAGCCTCGACCTCCGAAATCATTCTCCCTACCTCATGCCTTAATGCCACAGTAGATTGGGGTCCCAACCGGGACCTGAAAGGGGTCAAGCTAACCGGCTGTTTGTCACTAGCCCGGTCCGGTCCCGGGTCCTGGAATGGGCTCATTCCACCAGGCTGACCTGTGATCTAGGGTCCCGTCGTACACTAACATTCCTCTAATAACGTTTCTGGTGGCCCACAATGGTTCCTGACGTCTCTGCCTTCGTCGCCGCATGCACAGTGTGTTCTCAGAACAAGACTCCACGGCAAGCTCCTTCTGGTCTCCTTCAGCCACTACCGGTCCTTCATCATCCTTCCTCGTCTCATATATCTCTGGACTTTATCACTGGGCTCCCTCCATCTGATGGCAGGCAACGTTGTCATTCTGACGGTAGTTTATCGGTTCTCCAAGGCCGCCCATTTCATCTCTCTCCCCAAATGACCTTCTGCCAAGGAGACAGCCCAGCTTATGGTGCAGCATGTCTTCCGGATCCATGGACTCCCGGTAGACACGGTCTCCGATCGGGGTCCTCAGTTCACGTCTCAGTTCTGGAAGGCATTCTGCACCCTTATTGGGTCGTTGGCCAGCCTGTCATTTGGATTCCATCCCAAAAACCAATGGTCAGTTGGAACGAGCCAACCGAGATCTGAAAACCACCTTGAGATGCCTCGTCTCAAACAACCCCACTACCTGGAGCTGTCAACTGGTCTGAGTGGAGTATGCCCGTAACACCCCTCCCTGTTCTGCCATGGGACTCTCCCCTTTCGAGTGCTCCATGGGGTATCAGCCTCAACTCTTCCCGGAACACGTGCAGGAGGTCAGCGTGCCCTCGGCCCAAATGTTTTTCTGCCTCTGCCAACTCCAGGTATCGTCGAAAAGCGGACCATTGGCGGACTCCAGCTCCCCGCTACCGCATTGGGAAGAGGGTATGGCTTTCCACTCGGGACCTGCCCCTGCGGGTAGAGTCCCGCAAACTGTCTCCCCAGTTCATTGGTCCTTTTCCCATCTCCAGAGTCCTGAGTGCCACTGCTGTCCGTCTTGTGTTACCCCGTACCCACCCTACTTTCCATGTGTCCAGAATTAAGCCCGTGTGTCACTGTCCTTTGTCTTCTGTTTCCAGATCCATCCCACCCCCCCGGTAATCGATGGCCAGCCAGCGTATATGGTGAGACTCCCCCAGAAGGTTCGACCATGGGGTAGGGGTTTCCAGTACCTGGTTGACTGGGAGGGTTATGACCCGGAATAGAGGTGCTGGGTTCCTGCTAAAGACATCTTGGACCTGGCCCTCATCGCCGATTTCCACCGCCGACAACCCGGTCAGCCAGGTATGCACCCAGGTAGGACACCAGGTGGCGTCCTAATGTCATGCCCTGATCTGTTTCACCTGTCCTTGTGATTGTCTCCACCCCCTCCAGGTGTCACTGATTTTGCCCAGTATATTTATCTCTGTGTTTCCTGTCTCTCTGTGCCAGTTCGTCTTGTATGCTTTTCCAAGTCAACCAGCGTATTTCCCGTTCTCCTGCTTTTTGCTATTCTCCTTTTTCTAGTCCTCCTGGTTTTGACCCTTGCCTGTTTCTGGACTCTGTACCCGCCTGCCTGACCATTCTGCCTGCCTTGACCACGAGCCTGTCTGCCACTCTGTACCTCCTGGACTCTGATCTGGTTTTGACCTTTTGCCTGTTCACGACCATTCTCTTGCCTACTCCTTTTGGATTAATAAACATTGTAAGACTTCAACCATCTGCCTTCTATGTATGCATCTGGGTCTCGCCTTGTGTCATGATAGATTTGCCAGATGGAGGGCTGGGGAGAGATTTGTACGCATCTCTGTGTGTGGAGTAAAGGTGGTCTTGGATTTGGCAAAGTGGGTGGGGTTAAATCCTGCCTGTTTGGCCCTGTCTGGGGGTATCATCGGATGGGGACACAGTGTCTCCTGACCCCTCCTGTCTCAGCCTCTAGTATTTATGCTGCAGTAGTTTATGTGTCAGGGGGCTAGGGTCCACACCACAGCGGAGGAGTCTAATGGGAGGAATATGTAACCTGAAAACTAGCTGTTATTGGCAGAGGTTTGGAAATATTTGGGTTATTGGTCTATTCACCAGGCAAGCCAAAACTTCACCCATGCAAAACCTGCGCATTAGAATGTCCTGTATAAATTGCATTTTCAACCAGCAACTGTCAGAAATAACAGTGATCATATTTTTTTCCATACTTTTGCAGTGTTAGTTTCATCAGCTGTTGTACACATATGAAACATAGGTAAAACAGAATTTTGATTGACTGGGCCTTTAATTATTTTGGTCATGTTTAAAATGTGTACATTTTTGTAGATACAACTCTGGATACAGTCTTCTCCATCACCTGTACTATAAATAAATACCGCATTTAACTGTTACTGCTCCACACTGGGTCCTCTATCCTAACACAATGCCATTTGCAATTGCATTTATAATCAAAAACAATGTTCTAATCACTGCAGTCACATCAGATATTTGAATCCACATGAAACGGACTCTTAAAATTATACATTATACACAATGCATGACAACCCACCTGAAAAGGACATGTTGAAACCTTCATAGGACATGGAGAAATCTGAGACGAAGCGGAGCTGTGCGCTAAAGTTTCCAAACAGGCCGGCCTTGATGGAGGGGGGCAGGACGGAACCAGTGAGCCTGGCCACGGGTTCCGTGAAGCTGCCGTCCTCTGTGATGAGGAGGTAATCATGGGAGTCCTCCAGGTGGAACGTGTGGAACAGCAGCTGCACTCCTGGAGAGATTCAGATAAGATTAGTCCTCCCTAAGTCACACATCAAAATCTCTGTCTCTACGTCACACCAGCCCTAAGGGAGGGCTGGGGCTTAATGTTGATGAGAATATAGAGATACATCATTCAAATGGGGTGATGTAGGCTTAGTCACAGCCGCTTTTACTTACTTAATGCTGCAACAAATTATTGGTTGGTTCTTACTGTAGAGAGCTATTCATGAGTCTTACCTTTGCCATGAGACACCTCTATCGTCCATGTGCAGTTCAAAGAGTTTGGGTAGAAATCAGGAAATCCAGGGGAGAGAATGGTTCCTTTTTTACCAAAGATATAACCACCACACAACGCTAAGGGAAACAAAATGAAACACATTGTAAATGAGTGTATGAGGCATTGTTTTTTAGACTCCAATACATTGAGAACTGAACATTATCAATGATTAATTAATGCCATTTCTTGCATAACAATCAGGGGTTTTAGAAAAATAAATTATAACAGCATTTAAATAAATAAAGATGCAAACGATTATGAGCTCGTATCATTACATTTTTGATTAGTATGCCAATAGCGCAGAAAATTGCTCAAAGAAATTGCTAAATTAAAAACAGAGTCCAGGTGGGTTTGAAACAAGAATTTAGGTCAGAGCCTGCAAACAATATCCCTGGGTGTAAGATAATCTCTTTTGCACTTTGTAAATGTTCTAAGCAAACTTTTAGTCACTCCTCCATGTTATTTGTAGAGACAAACCTAATGCCAGTGTGAAACACAGACGTAGACACATGTTTCTAGATTAAAAGCCTCAGAGTTTACCCAACTAAAGCTGAGTAAGATGAAGACATGGGATACTGTACGCTGATAGTGAGTCTGTCTGGGAAGATCAAAAGCTAACTTAATAACCGAGGCAGAATTCTGACAGGATAGACTCTGTCAGTGGAGAAAGTCAGGCAGTCGTCCAAACAACAACTTATCACTGACTTAATTACGAGATAAATAAAAAAGGAAGAACAAGTTAAAGGAATATGCTAATCTTTGGTTCCTATGTAAATTTTACACTAATTGTACTTACCATGTTTTTGAAGCATGGAATCTATAACATGAATGTATATGTGAATAGACAAACAGAGGTCCAGAACCTCTAGCCTATGAGGATGAAGTCACTCAGTGTTTATAATTGGTGTGAGGATCTGTTAAATGGTTTGAAAATAGCTGAAAAAGGAAGCCGGCGTTCCCAAGATAGCACAGGTTCCCATGAACAAATGTATGGAGTTGGCACTTGCAATTATACCCGATTCCGTAGGCTATAGAGATGCTAGTGATTAAATGGGGTTCATGTCGCGCGTGTTATCATACACGCCCAAGGCTACCACTGAAAGTTAATCAGCGAGGATAGTTCTTTTGAGTGTGAGACAAATAAAAATATCATAATTGCATGGTATCCCAGCATGCGTCTACACATTTACTGAGGTCTGAGTCATCCCGTTTGAAAGAAGAGGGGGAGATATTTTTGTTGTGAAAAACAAGGTGTACCTTCCCCCAAAGTGAGGAATCCTTGGAAATCATTACAAATTACTTCTGGTATAGATATCACAAAGCGGGCCACAAAGGCAGCACTGTATGTTTATGATAAGACATGGATAAGACAAATTGTGGGTGTAAACAATCCATATCTTCAGTATCGTCTTTGCCACAATGAAATGGATCCTAAAGATGGCCCCGCTCTTAAGAGCTTAAGTCCTGCTTGCACCATAAACACAGCAGTGGGCGAGAGGAGACAGGTGCTTAGGATGCAGGACTAGTGGAACATTTCCACAGGATGTGAAGAGTGCCTTTTCATTTTTTATTTTCACCTTTATTTAACCAGGTAGGCTAGTTGAGAACAAGTTCTCATTTGCAACTGCAACCTGGCCAAGATAAAGCATAGCAATTTGACACATACAACAACACAGAGTTACACATGGAATAAACAAAACATAGTCAACAATACAGCAGAACAAAAGAAAAAAAAAGTCTGTACAGTGAGTGCAAATGAGGTAAGATAAGGGAGTTAAGGCAATAAATAGGCCATGGTGGCGAAGTAATTACAATATAGCAATTTAAACACTGGAATGTTAGCTGTGCAGAAGATGAATGTGCAAGTAGAGATACTGGGGTGCAAAGGAGCAAGATAAATAAATAAATACTGTATGGGGATGAGGTAGGTAGATAGATGGGTGTTTACAGATGGGCTATGTACAGGTGCAGTGATCTGTGAGCTGCTCTGACAGCGGGTGCTTAAAGCTAGTGAGAGAGATATGAGTCTCCAGCTTCAGAGATTTTTGCAGTTCGTTCCACTCATTTCTGCTGCACTTCTAAGAATGAGGGTTCTAAAAATTATACTACAAGAAAAACACAATGATGGATGATCAATGTTATGCTTTGTGATTGTTCATTATTTTTCACCATTTCCAAAAAGTATTGTGCCATAATACTCCTTCTAATATAAAACATTCTATCTCTTCCTGAAATGAATGGGTGATAAATCCAATTTAAAAACCAGATAGCAGCTTTGTCTAGAACAGGACCTGTCTATTGCATATGCCTACAGCCTTGTGAAATGATAGAGTAAGTAAGAGGGACAAATAGGCAGATACAACGGAAGAAAACATTTCATATATCTGAATGGGATGTGGAAATGCCACCACTGTCGATCATGAAGGTCAAGTTCAGAAGAGAACACATTCTGTATCAGACTTGGCTAGAATGAAAATACAACTGATAAGCTAGTTGTCTGGAGGATGATATTGGGCGTACGGTCAAACGCTTGACTTACTGGAAAAATATGCTGTACAGGTTTATTTTCATCCCGAGTAGCGAGAAACAAATGAGATAAACAGTTGGAATAATGTCTTTCTGCAGAACCTCCACCCTGTCTACTGCCTCTCTGACTCTCTGTTGTCTGACACCCAAAGTTATCTTAGTGTGTATATTCCAGTCACCTCTCCTCTCATCAAGAATTAATGAACTCAGCCCCCGAGGGGAGTCAAGAGGCTTACCCTTTCCCCCAGATAAGAGAGAGATTCGCTAGCAGGGAGTTGTGTCTCCCACATCTCTCTCTGTGAATGTGATGGGGAGTGTGAGGAGAAGTGGTGATAGCTGGGTGCATGTACTGTAAGTGTACCTGACACGAACAGGAAAAAGGAGAGGAAGGAAGGGTTGGACAAGGCTAGATGGGGTACACTACCATCACAGCTGGGCAGTGCGTGATTCCACTGATGGTTCCTCTCACACACGATGGGTTCCTCATCGCTCAGCGTGTAGCCTTGATCACAGCTGAATGTCACCCTGGAGCCAATGGCGAAATTGTTCCCATGCCGCTTTCCATTGACCGGGATCCCAGGATCTAAGCAGGAATCTGTTTCCATCATAACACCTTTAGGGATAGAAATAACTATTTCATTCCAATTTCAGGCCCTAAACTTAATAGAGAATGGTGTCATATTCGCTCTTTACTATATAAATCATGAGAGGGAGCCACAAGGAGTTCTCTCTCCTTTTCCCTCTCTTTTCATTTCATCCCTTGATGGAGGGTTGTCCTCATAGAAAATATTGTAATAATAATCAAATGTGTATTTTATTAATGAGGTTTTCCAAATAGCATACATGAAGTGTTTATAAAGCACAATAGATGTCATTAACAATTTTCAGCCATCTGTCTGGATTTGGTAGTCATGTCTCATCCCTGCTTACTTAAAATGACAGCCAGTATTGTGCTACAGTAATTGTGGTTAGGTTAATATGGGGAACATTTATGACATACATTTTTTGTGAGTATATAGTATAGAAGCTTGAATAAATTCAGAAAGTATTCAAACCCCTTGACTTTTTGAACATTTTTTTACATTACAGCCTTATTCTAAATTGGATTTAATAAAAACAATGTCCTAATCAATCTACACACAATACCCCATAATGACAAAGCGAAAACAGGTTTTTCGATATTTTCTCCCATTCTTTTCTGCAAATCCTCTCAAGCTCCCCTTCCAACCTGACAGAGCTTGAGAGGATCTGCAGAAATGAATGTGAGAAACTGCCCAAATACAGGTGTGCAAAGCTTGCAGCGTCATACCCAAGAATGTACATTTATTATTTCAGATGTACATTGTTTATTTGCAAAGAAATCTAAAAACCTGTTTTTGCTTTGTCATTTTGACAGATTGTGTGTAGATTGATGAGGGGGGAAAACAGTTTAATCCATTTTAGAATAAGGTTGTAATGTAACAAAATGTGGAAAGAGTCAAGGGGTCTGAATACTTTGAGTGCACTGTATCATAGTATTTGGAGGAAGAATTTGACTAGCTATTTTACAACACTATTGAATTGTTGATAGATTACTAAATCATCTTATTGCAGATGACAGCCTAGTGCTATCATTGGTGATGTAATAACGTTATATCTCATGAGCTAAATCTCATGAGGTTGGCCTTCGTAATAACCAATTATTTGGCATTTAAATCACAGTCCTGTTCAGGCAACAACAATAGTGATGACAAGCTATCAAATATAAGTGTAAATCTAATTTCACAGCTCCTACACCACTTCAGTAATATTGAAATGGTGTAAAAGCTGTGAAATTAGATTTACACTTCTTGTGATCACAACACCCACCACACGAGCTGAGTCAATATTGACATCAGCAGCACACACATGAAAGCGATATTGCACCACCAGTTGTAGCCATTAAACATTTTGTGGATTGCAAACACAACGTCCCCGGCTTTTCAAAGGTAGCCCTGTGGACACATTTCAAATTGAAAACCGTAGAACTCACTGTCGTAGCGGATCTGGAAGCCCACGCTGGAGCGACTGTTGTCCGTGGTGAATAGCAGGTACATGTAATTACTGGTGCTAATGAGAAAATGGGGCGCCTGAGTGCCATGATACTCTCCGATTAAAGGAGAGGAGTTGGAGGGGCCATCCCGAATCTCCAGTGTGTCATAATTAACCTCGGTCTGGAATCTACATGAAAACAGACAAAAAAGGAGGGGAAATGGAAGTAAATTAGAAGCTACTATTCCATCCAGGCAATTTTATGTAAGAAAATCATGGCAGATTATCTCAAACTGAATTATTGTGTGAAATTGAAATAGCTGCATCAAGGACAAGATCAATTCTAAACAAAGTAGGAAAACCTGTCAAAGGATATCTTGATGGCGTGATCTTTGCTGGCTTCAATAACCCATTCACAGTTCAAAGAATCTTTGTAGTATCCCGGCCAGCCAGGGGATAGCAGTACTCCGGTTGGAGCTGTTAAATGTCCCCCACAAGGTGCTAGAGGGGAAAGTATAATCTTAGTGGCAAGATTCTGACATAGAGAGCTTTCAAGTCTATATGCAACAGTATCCAAAATGTAACAGTATACAGTCATGGTCAAAAGTTTTGAGAATGACAAATATTAATTTCCACAAAGTTTGCTGCTTCAGTGTCTTTAGATATTTTTGTCAGATGTTACTATGGAATACTGAAGGATAATTACAAGCATTTCATAAGTGTCAAAGGCTTTTATTGACAATTACATGAAGTTGATTCAAAGAGTCAATATTTGCAGTGTTGACCCTTCTTTTTCAAGACCTCTGCAATCCGCCCTGGTATGCTGTCAATTAACTTCTGGGCCACATCCTGACTGATGGCAGCCCATTATTGCATAATCAAAGTTTGTCAGAATTTGTGGGTTTTTGTTTGTCCACCCGCCTCTTGAGGATTGACCACAAGTTCTCAATGGGATTAAGGTCTTGGGAGTTTCCTGGCCATGGACCTAAAATATCGATGTTTTGTTCTCCGAGCCACTTAGTTATCACTTTTGCTTTATGGCAAGGTGCTCCATCATGCTGGAAAAGGCATTGTTCATTACCAAACTGTTCCTGGATGGTTGAGAGAAGTTCCTCTCGGAGGATGTGTGGTACCATTCTTTATTCATGGCTGTTGGTGGCTGCATGGTGGTGTTCTTAGGCAAAATGGTGAGTGAGCCCACTCCCTTGGCTGAGAAGCAACCCCACACATGAATGGTCTCAGGATGCTTTACTGTTGACATGACACAGGACTGATGGTAGCGCTCACCTTGTCTTCTCCGAACAAGCTTTTTTCCGGATGCCCCAAACAATCGTAATGGGGATTCATCAGAGAAAATGACTTTACCCCAGTCCTCAGCAGTCCGATCCCTGTACCTTTAGCAGAATATCAGTCTGTCCCTGATGGTTTTCCTGAAGAGAAGTGGCCTCTTTGCTGCCCTTCTTGACACCAGGCCATCCTCCAAAAGTCTTCGCCTCACTGTGCATGCAGATGCACTCACACCTGCCTGCTACCATTCCTGAGTAAGCTCTGTACTGGTGTTGCACCGATCCCGCAGCTGAATCAACATTAGGAGACGGTCCTGGCACTTGCTGGAGTTTCTTGGGCGCCCTGAAGCCTTCTTCACAACAATTGAACCTCTCTCCTTGATGTTCTTGATGATCCGATAAATAGTTGATTTAGGTGCAATCTTACTGGCAGCAATATCCTTGCCTGTGAAGCCCTTTTTGTGCAAACAATGATGACGGCACATGTTTCCTTGAAGGTAACCATGGTTGACAGAGGAAGAACAATGATTCCAAGCACCACCCTCCTTTTGAAGCTTCCAGTCTGTTTTTCGAACTCAATCAGCATAACAGAGTGATCTCCAGCCATGTCCTCGTCAACACCTGAGGTAACACCTGAGTTAACAAGAGAATCCCTGCCATGATGTCAGCTGGTCCTTTTGTGGCAGGGCTGAAATGCAGTGGAAATGTTTTTGGGGGATTCAGTTCATTTTCATGGCAAAGAGGGACTTTGCAATTATTTGCAATTCATCTGATCACTCTTCAAAACATTCTGGAGTATATGCAAATTGCCATCATACAAACTGAGGCAGCAGACTTGTATATGTATGTATATTTGTGTCATTCTCGAAACTTTTGGCCATGACTGTAGACTCCAGTATGGTGCTTGAGATTATTAATTACTGGGTATACTTTACTACTTGTAGAATTGTAGCATACTTTTAGTGGCTCTATAATTTTTCACCAAATGACAACAATGATATGCCCAGTGCCCACCCACTCCAACCCAAGAGAATCAGGATGACATTGGCAGATTTCACTGGATACAGTGCCTTGCGAAAGTATTCGGCCCCCTTGAACTTTGCGACCTTTTGCCACATTTCAGGCTTCAAACATAAAGATATAAAACTGTATTTTTTTGTGAAGAATCAACAACAAGTGGGACACAATCACGAAGTGGAACGACATTTATTGGATATTTCAAACTTTTTTAACAAATCAAAAACTGAAAAATTGGGCGTGCAAAATTATTCAGCCCCTTTACTTTCAGTGCAGCAAACTCTCTCCAGAAGTTCAGTGAGGATCTCTGAATGATCCAATGTTGTCCTAAATGACTAATGATGATAAATACAGTCCACCTGTGTGTAATCAAGTCTCCGTATAAATGCACCTGCACTGTGATAGTCTCAGAGGTCCGTTAAAAGCGCAGAGAGCATCATGAAGAACAAGGAACACACCAGGCAGGTCCGAGATACTGTTGTGAAGAAGTTTAAAGCCGGATTTGGATACAAAAAGATTTCCCAAGCTTTAAACATCCCAAGGAGCACTGTGCAAGCGATAATATTGAAATGGGAGGAGTATCAGACCACTGCAAATCTACCAAGACCTGGCCGTCCCTCTAAACTTTCAGCTCATACAAGGAGAAGACTGATCAGAGATGCAGCCAAGAGGCCCATGATCACTCTGGATGAACTGCAGAGATCTACAGCTGAGGTGGGAGACTCTGTCCATAGGACAACAATCAGTCGTATATTGCACAAATCTGGCCTTTATGGAAGAGTGACAAGAAGAAAGCCATTTCTTAAAGATATCCATAAAAAGTGTCGTTTAAAGTTTGCCACAAGCCACCTGGGAGACACACCAAACATGTGGAAGAAGGTGCTCTGGTCAGATGAAACCAAAATTGAACTTTTTGGCAACAATGCAAAATGTTATGTTTGGTGTAAAAGCAACACAGCTCATCACCCTGAACACACCATCCCCACTGTCAAACATGGTGGTGGCAGCATCATGGTTTGGGCCTGCTTTTCTTCATCAGGGACAGGGAAGATGGTTAAAATTGATGGGAAGATGGATGGAGCCAAATACAGGACCATTCTGGAAGAAAACCTGATGGAGTCTGCAAAAGACCTGAGACTGGGACGGATATTTGTCTTCCAACAAGACAATGATCCAAAACATAAAGCAAAATCTACAATGGAATGGTTCAAAAATAAACATATCCAGGTGTTAGAATGGCCAAGTCAAAGTCCAGACCTGAATCCAATCGAGAATCTGTGGAAAGAACTGATAACTGCTGTTCACAAATGCTCTCCATCCAACCTCACTGAGCTCGAGCTGTTTTGTAAGGAGGAATGGGAAAAAATTTCAGTCTCTCGATGTGCAAAACTGATAGAGACATACCCCAAGCGACTTACAGCTGTAATCGCAGCAAAAGGTGGCGCTACAAAGTATTAACTTAAGGGGGATGAATAATTTTGCACGCCCAATTTTTCAGTTTTTGATTTGTTAAAAAAGTTTGAAATATCCAATAAATGTCGTTCCACTTCATGATTGTGTCCCACTTGTTGTTGATTCTTCACAAAAAAATACAGTTTTATATCTTTATGTTTGAAGCCTGAAATGTGGCAAAAGGTCGCAAAGTTCAAGGGGGCCGAATACTTTCGCAAGGCACTGTACTTATAGGATTATCGTGCAACATTACACAGTACCTTCACACCGAGGAACTGCTGCATTCCACACTACATTTCCATCCTGAATGATGCAGGTTATGGACTCAGACCCATGGGTTTTGATGAAGCCTTCATCACATGTGAAGAGCACGGAGCTCCCCAACAAGAAGTGCTCCCCATTCCGCTGGCCATTGACAGGGATGCCGGGGTCGTGGCATTCATTCTGACCAAACGCTAGAGAGGAAAATAAAACTGGTTTCAGTGTTTTTCAGTGATTTCAGTGTTTTCTGTACTATTGTTTTTTAATCAATAAGAAGATATCAAACTGGATTCGGTGCCACATTTAACTTGTGTGTCTTATCCCAGAGAACACGATGAGAACCTTGTTAATTATTTAGTAATTGAGAATAGATGCTAATCAGGCAACAACATGAACACAGCACAGTGGCAAAGACTGATGCCATGAAGGCAACACGTCCATTTCCCTGTCTCATTGTCAATACACGCCTGCTCTCTGATAGTCACTTCCCATGCCAGATTGGAAGACATGTCCCTCTCCTCCTAACACGGTAACACCAGTTCTGTAGAGCTATTGAGTTACCACACCACAGGCCATTCCCATCACATGGCTGACACCTCTCGCCAAAAGAAACTCCCTGTCTTAGTCACTCTTCAATCGTGACAGGAGATTCCAGGGGGTGGAGGCAGAGGTGTCATGCCCACGGGAGGCACAGGGGCATGTGCCCCATCAGATTGTTTGTAAATTATGCTAGTTTTTGTTGGTAATACTACTAGCCTAAAGTTGTCTTTAGCTAGCCCAGATAGGTTCCCAATCTCCCAATGTCATAACTAGCTACCAAGAAGCCATTTCAGGCTATCAATTAGTTACAGTAGCTAGCTTGTCTAACTATCTTAGCTGGCTTGCCTGCTGGCAAGGTTGGTAGACTTTAAATGAGAAAGCAATAACTTAACGTACTGAATAAGACTCACATTCTTTTCTATATTTTACCCAGATTTTAGCAGAGATGCAGAGAAGCATATTTAGTTTCTTTTAAAAAAGAACCACCAGTCAGCAGGATACAGACAGCTCAAGAGGTATTCTTAAATTTGCAGAATTTTTTAAATTATTATTATAATTTTTTTTTTACATATAATTAAGCATAATGATTCTGGCTCTAGATTGTAGGAAAATGCTGTTTCAGGTGTTTGAAAATGAATAGCCCCCCTCCGGACCACCCCCCAGTCATCCTCACATACTTTGTGACCCCTCAGATTTTTGGGGTGCATGATGCCCCTGGATGCAGATGCATAAGCGAGATAAGAACGGTAACAACATCCTCCTCCATTCCATTAATAACCTTTCCAACCACTGCAGACTGCCTCTGTTACTCTCCCACCAAATAAATCCAGGAGCTGCGGAGGAGAGACATGTCTCTGCATAGTCTCCCCGGCCGAGAGTTCAAGAAGAGAATGTGTCCTAGAGATAGCAAACAGGAACTGAGGACAGCAATACTCAGACCTATTTTCAGCTCAGTGTGGCACAAGCATAATTCCATTAACACTGGGTACAGCTGGATCAGTTCAATATTTTTCTGCTACAGAGTGTGTCTATTTCGAGGCAGAGGACATGAACACACCTCGACCATTGCTGTTTCCTGTTTCATGATAATGTCTCTAAATTATCAGCAAAAAAAGGGAAAATAGATCATGCTTACCTTCAAGGTTCGGAATTGCCTTGCAGTATTATTGTTTTTCTTATCTCGTGTTTACAGATACAAAATGTTGGAGGCCAACTGGTACACACATTTGCATTAAAATATGCATTAAATGTTAGGATTGTAAATTATTTAAATTACAAACATTCCCAAGGCCCCTTTAAACGGTGTAGTATTGAGAGAAAAGGGGAAATTTGCCATAATGTCATCTGTGTGAAATAATTTCATTGAATTCATGGGTAAGTAAGTAGGAAAGAGGATGCATTACTTCTTGACTAATATCTTGACCAGTTAATCACATATAATATAATTAATAATAATTCAAATGGGATGTGGCTGGTTTTAATTACAGGGAAAAGATAGATTAGTCTACACAGGGAAATGTATAGTATGGCCATACAAATTCTTAAATAGAACCCACCCACTTCCAGCTAATGAGTCTCCATTCTCAGACAGGGATCCTTTAATTGAAGACAGAATTTACATTTTTTATTTGCTTTGTAAATAATTCTGATTTGTAACTTCCCTTGTAAGAGTATACCTGACTTAGCATTTGATTGAACACATATGAATAGATACTATAGAGACCCCTTGACTTAGTATTTGTGCTACATGCAGTTCTGAATTGCATAACAGAAGACATTGTGAAGGCCATGGGTCATCAAAATATAGCTAAAACGCAAATATCGTTAGAAGGGAGGGCCATTTACTTGTATAAGTGATGTTAAATCCTTTCCCAGTGTTGGAGTGGTCAGTCTGGAACTCCAGGCGCATGATGTGTCCATTGCTGGCTATCTGAGAGGGTACGTCCTTCCCGGAGAATGTGCCAAACGTGGTGGGCTCCGACATCCCATCGTCTTTCACAATTAGGTAGTCAAACTGGGGCTCTACCTCAAAGTCGCTGAAAATTAGATGAATCCTGCTCCCTGGCTCTGCGATAATGAGCCATACACAGTTCATGTTGTTCCCATACTCCTCAGGGTAGTTGGGGGAGAGGATTATTCCTGATGGGGTGGTGAAATTGAAGAAGCAGGAAACTGCAAAAATAGATAGGGGCACACACACAGATCTGCCATCATGCATTGATGCAGCACACAGTGAGATAAATTAGCTCTTTTATAAGACATCATTGAAGACATTTTGTTTGAAATGGGTGGGATACATGCTTTCCTTTGAATTCTTCATTCTATTCACTGCACCAGGTGGAATAATATAACCCAGTGTCATGACAGTAGAGAGGCTATCAACCAAGAGCTGCCTGCCCTTGGCTGTATAGCTGCTTAACCCTGGTGTCAGCCTTCGTGCCAGAGGGAGGGTGAACGGAAAATATTGAAATCTACTAACTAATAATACAGGCTTACCTGCAACAGCAGCTCTTACTTTAAACAAAAAATAACTCTTAAGACCTCTGTTTAGAAACGGTAAATAGTAAGCTCCGTTAGCAATGTCTAAATGAAAGGAGTAATGATCTATGATAGGTATAGCAACAGAATGGACAGCAGGGAGTGTTGACCAAGCAATGATGACAGCTTTACATGTGTCAGAGTGTATAGTCATACCACATTCCTTTGGACTGTTGGGAGTATGTAGGTGTATCAGATGGATCAATCTAAATGAGAGTGTTGTTAATTAAAGTCATACATTTTGAAATGGCATCTTACACACGCAGCTGGGTTTGTTTCCAGACCACTGGTTGTTTTGCTGGCAAGATATTGTTCTCTCGCCGACCAACTCAAAGGCCGCCTGACACTCGAACGTTAGCATGTCGCCATGTAAAAACCTCTCCCCTGATCTTCTGCCGTAGGCCGGGATGCCAGGATCCCCACACCCTCCTTTGTCGATTTCTGTAAAAATATGCAAGCGTTACCATGTTCAAGTTCATTCAATGGTTTCAATTCCTAAGGACATCTGGTTAGTTGCTCTCCGGGTTGAATGTCCTAAAACTGATATCCACTGAGCAATCTTCATATCCTGAAAACATAACATGACAGCTTTCCTCTAACACAACATTCCTTATGCAAGTATAATCATTTTAGAACCATCAATATAATCCAATAGAGAACAAGACAGCGAGAGCAATATACTGGCATGCCAACTGTTGTCTATTTCCTCTACAAGTTCAGGTGGAGGCAGCATTTTCTAGCAGGAGTAAAATGACAGTGACAAATGAATGACGTTCTGGAAGAGTTCATTTTTTGTGTTAACAACCAGCATGTCAGCTCAGTAGCTATCGCTCCACTGGCCCAGCTGAGCAATAATCTACAGGGGATGAGTTTAATTCCAGCAGCACATTCAACAACCTTTGTGAGATGTTAAGTGCCGGTTAAATACCTTTGGAGCTGCCAAGAGCAATTAGTTGAGGGATCTATGCGTAGGCTCCACATTCAGGTTAAGGGCATATCAGCCCGATTGCAACCGTGATTGAGATGTAAACTGTCTTACTAAGGATTTACCATGCTCTTAAACACGAATATGTAAAAATGCCTCAAGTGGCTGTCCATCGCTGAATTTATTGTCCAATAACCTAAATTATGATGAGCTGGGAGTCAAATCAGCTGTCTAGGACATGTCTACCATTTACATGCATATTGTGGGTGAAAGTACAAGCATTGAAGAAATGGTAAGCATGAGATAACATCAAAATATGTGCCATTGAGGTACACAGTGGTCTGTTTCAGAGTTAATGCAAATATTTCAAAGATGTCATAAACAACTCAAAGCATCATATCAATGTCCACAAATAACAGAGAAATGTTTGTAATTTATCTTTATGCTCTCTCTGTTTCACTGTTTTCTGGGATATATACGGCATGATAAAAATAAATATATATATATATATATATATATATACAAAAGAGACTGCAGTTCCACCGAATAAACTCAGTGAATGAAGCTCATTGTTTCCATTTTCGATAGCAACGGGTTTACTTGGCTCTGTTCTCGCATTGTAATGTATCTGGAAATGCATGACAACAAAACCACAATTTTGCTCCCTCTTATACAGCCGCTTTGTGAGACATCCCTCAAAATATATTTTCTCACAATGAGCCTTTACCCTGTTGTTTGACAGAAAATCTGAATCATGTCACAGAATAAATAAGAAATATGCACATAGAATGTGCTACAGGAAGGAATTAAAGAAAGAAATCAAGTACAAGTTACGGGTAAACTACAGTATTTTACTAGGAGCCTCTGCCAAAAAATGCTTACCTACTTGCAAAGTGAGTTTGATGGTATTACGCAATTATTTGAATATTTAATCCTTAACGTTCATCATTATATGTGGCAATGTAGTGATTTGTAGGTATCTATAGACAGTCTTTAGAAAATATATTTTTTATTAGTATATCTTATAGACAGTCTTTATACCATGATTCTCTCCCTCTGACTGATACATGTTGCTTGATAATTTACACAAGCAATTACTTATGGGTTCTGAATGTTTCAAATAGCTCAAATGTAGGTATCACTTGGTGTTGCCAGCATTTCTCACACAGATGTAATTATATGATGCATACTACAGGTGAACAAGGCTGACTGAATACTGCCCCAGATTATATATACAGTAGACATGGACACCTACTGTACGGGCCCCCTAAGAATACGTCCCGCCACTTATATTCAGTGGTTTTGCTGTCAAACATGGTACCTGGCAGTAGGCACTAGTGTGACATTGAGTGGTCTCATTGTGCAGGGTTATGCATTTTGTTGAGCTGTCAATTGTGCAAACTGTCAGTGGGGCCATATAAAGTAAGGGTTGAGACTTGTGTTTGAAGGGGTAATTGTACAGTCGTGGTCAAAAGTTTTGAGAATGACACAAATATTAATTTCCACAAAGTTTGCTGCTTCAGTGTCTTTAGATATTGTTGTCAGATGTTACTATAGAATACTGAATTATAATTACAAGCATTTCATAAGTGTCAAAGGCTTTTATTGACAAATACATGTAGTTGATGCAAAGAGTCAATATTTGCAGTGTTGCCTCCCGGGTGGCGCAAATCAAATCAAATCAAATTTTATTTGTCACATACACATGGTTAGCAGATGTTAATGCGAGTGTAGCGAAATGCTTGTGCTTCTAGTTCCGACAATGCAGTAATAACGAGCAAGTAATCTAACTAACAATTCAAAAAAAAAAAAACTACTGTCATACACAGTGTAAGGGGATAAAGAATATGTACATAAGGATATATGAATGAGTGATGGTACAGAGCAGCATAGGCAAGATACAGTAGATGATATCGAGTACAGTATATACATATGAGATAAGTATGTATACCAAGTGGCATAGTTAAAGTGGCTAGTGATACATGTATTACATAAGGATGCAGTCGATGATATAGAGTACAGTATCAACGTATGCATATTAGATGAACAATGTAGGGTAAGTAACATTATATAAGGTAGCATTGTTTAAAGTGGCTAGTGATATATTTACATCATTTCCCATCAATTCCCATGATTAAAGTGGCTGGAGTAGAGTCAGTGTCATTGACAGTGTGTTGGCAGTAGCCCCTAAATGTTAGTGGTGGCTGTTTAACAGTCTGATGGCCTTGAGATAGAAGCTGTTTTTCAGTCTCTCGGTCCCAGCTTTGATTCACCTGTACTGACCTCGCCTTCTGGATGGCAGCGGGGTGAACAGGCAGTGGCTCGGGTGGTTGATGTCCTTGATGATCTTTATGGACTTCCTGTAGCATCGGGTGGTGTAGGTGTCCTGGAGGGCAGGTAGTTTGCCCCCGGTGATGCGTTGTGCAGACCTCACTACCCTCTGGAGAGCCTTACGGTTGAGGGCGGTGCAGTTGCCATACCAGGCGGTGATACAGCCCGCCAGGATGCTCTCGATTGTGCATCTGTAGAAGTTTGTGAGTGCTTTTGGTGACAAGCCGAAT
Source organism: Oncorhynchus tshawytscha (assembly GCF_018296145.1). Classification (NCBI taxonomy): domain Eukaryota; kingdom Metazoa; phylum Chordata; class Actinopteri; order Salmoniformes; family Salmonidae; genus Oncorhynchus; species Oncorhynchus tshawytscha. The sequence continues at coordinate 76,898,618 of NC_056429.1, read as the reverse complement.
TTCTTCAGCCTCCTGAGGTTGAAGAGGCGCTGCTGCGCCTTCCTCACGATGCTGTCTGTGTGAGTGGACCAATTCAGTTTGTCTGTGATGTGTATGCCGAGGAACTTAAAACTTGCTACCCTCTCCACTACTGTTCCATCGATGTGGATGGGGGTGTTCCCTCTGCTGTTTCCTGAAGTCCACAATCATCTCCTTAGTTTTGTTGACGTTGAGTGTGAGGTTATTTTCCTGACACCACACTCCGAGGGCCCTCACCTCCTCCCTGTAGGCCGTCTCGTCGTTGTTGGTAATCAAGCCTACCACTGTTGTGTCGTCCGCAAACTTGATGATTGAGTTGGAGGCGTGCATGGCCACGCAGTCGTGGGTGAACAGGGAGTACAGGAGAGGGCTCAGAACGCACCCTTGTGGGGCCCCAGTGTTGAGGATAAGCGGGGAGGAGATGTTGTTGCCTACCCTCACCACCTGGGGGCGGCCCGTCAGGAAGTCCAGTACCCAGTTGCACAGGGCGGGGTCGAGACCCAGGGTCTCGAGCTTGATGACGAGCTTGGAGGGTACTATGGTGTTGAATGCCGAGCTGTAGTCGATGAACAGCATTCTCACATAGGTATTCCTCTTGTCCAGATGGGTTAGGGCAGTGTGCAGTGTGGTTGAGATTGCATCGTCTGTGGACCTATTTGGGCGGTAAGCAAATTGGAGTGGGTCAAGGGTGTCAGGTAGGGTGGAGGTGATATGGTCCTTGACTAGTCTCTCAAAGCACTTCATGATGACGGATGTGAGTGCTACGGGGCGGTAGTCGTTTAGCTCAGTTACCTTAGCTTTCTTGGGAACAGGAACAATGGTGGCCCTCTTGAAGCATGTGGGAACAGCAGACTGGTATAGGGATTGATTGAATATGTCCGTAAACACACCGGCCAGCTGGTCTGCGCATGCTCTGAGGGCGCGGCTGGGGATGCCGTCTGGGCCTGCAGCCTTGCGAGGGTTAACACGTTTAAATGTCTTACTCACTTCGGCTGCAGTGAAGGAGAGACCGCATGTTTCCGTTGCAGGCAGTGTCAGTGGCACTGTATTGTCCTCAAAGCGGGCAAAAAAGTTATTTAGTCTGCCTGGGAGCAAGACATCCTGGTCCGTGACTGGGCTGGGTTTCTTCCTGTAGTCCGTGATTGACTGTAGACCCTGCCACATACCTCTTGTGTCTGAGCCGTTGAATTGAGATTCTACTTTGTCTCTGTACTGGCGCTTAGCTTGTTTGATAGCCTTGCGCAGGGAATAGCTGCACTGTTTGTGTTCAGTCATGTTACCAGACACCTTGCCCTGATTAAAAGCAGTGGTTCGTGCCTTCAGTTTCACACGAATGCTGCCATCAATCCACGGTTTCTGGTTAGGGAATGTTTTAATCGTTGCTATGGGAACGACATCTTCAACGCACGTTCTAATGAACTCGCACACCGTATCAGCGTATTCGTCAATGTTGTTGTCTGACGCAATACGAAACATCTCCCAGTCCACGTGATGGAAGCAGTCTTGGAGTGTGGAGTCAGCTTGGTCGGACCAGCGTTGGACAGACCTCAGCGTGGGAGCTTCTTGTTTTAGTTTCTGTCTGTAGGCGTAGTGCAGTGGCGCAGTGGTTAAGGGTGCTGTACTGCAGCGCCAGCTGTGCCATCAGAGTCCCTGGGTTTGCGCCCAGGATCTGTTGTAACCGTCCGTGACCGGGAGGTCCGTGGGGCGACGCACAATTGGCCTAGTGTCGTCCAGGTTAGGGAGGGCTTGGTCGGTAGGGATGTACTTGTCTCATCGCGCACCAGCGACTCCTGTGGCGGGCCGGGCGCAGTGCGCGCTAACCAAGGTTGCCAGGTGCACGGGGTACCCTCCGACACATTGGTGCGGCTGGCTTCCGGGTTGGATGCGCGCTGTGTTAAGAAGCAGTGCGGCTTGGTTGGGTTGTGTATCGGAGGACGCATGACGTTCAACCTTCCTCTCTCCCGAGCCCGTACGGGAGTTGTAGCGATGAGACAAGATAGTAGCTACTACAACAATTGGATACCACGAAATTGGGGAGAAAAAGGGGTAAAATTCAAAAAATATATATATACAGTGCCTTGCGAAAGTATTCGGCCCCCTTGAACTTTGCGACCTTTTGCCACATTTCAGGCTTCAAACATAAAGATATAAAACTGTATTTTTTTGTGAAGAATCAACAACAAGTGGGACACAATCATGAAGTGGAACGACATTTATTGGATATTTCAAACTTTTTTAACAAATCAAAAACTGAAAAATTGGGCGTGCAAAATTATTCAGCCCCCTTAAGTTAATACTTTGTAGCGCCACCTTTTGCTGCGATTACAGCTGTAAGTCGCTTGGGGTATGTCTCTATCAGTTTTGCACAGCGAGAGACTGACATTTTTTCCCCATTCCTCCTTGCAAAACAGCTCGAGCTCAGTGAGGTTGGATGGAGAGCATTTGTGAACAGCAGTTTTCAGTTCTTTCCACAGATTCTCGATTGGATTCAGGTCTGGACTTTGACTTGGCCATTCTAACACCTGGATATGTTTATTTTTGAACCATTCCATTGTAGATTTTGCTTTACGTTTTGGATCATTGTCTTGTTGGAAGACAAATCTCCTTCCCAGTCTCAGGTCTTTTGCAGACTCCATCAGGTTTTCTTCCAGAATGGTCCTGTATTTGGCTCCATCCATCTTCCCATCAATTTTAACCATCGTCCCTGTCCCTGCTGAAGAAAAGAAGGCCCAAACCATGATGCTGCCACCACCATGTTTGACAGTGGGGATGGTGTGTTCAGGGTGATGAGCTGTGTTGCTTTTACGCCAAACATAACGTTTTGCATTGTTGCCAAAAAGTTCAATTTTGGTTTCATCTGACCAGAGCACCTTCTTCCATGTTTGGTATGTCTCCCAGGTGGCTTGTGGCAAACTTTAAACAACACTTTTTATGGATATCTTTAAGAAATGGCTTCCTTCTTGCCACTCTTCCATAAAGGCCAGATTTGTGCAATATACGACTGATTGTTGTCCTATGGACAGAGTCTCCCACCTCAGCTGTAGATCTCTGCAGTTCATCCAGAGTGATCATGGGCCTCTTGGCTGCATCTCTGATCAGTCTTCTCCTTGTATGAGCTGAAAGTTTAGAGGGACGGCCAGGTCTTGGTAGATTTGCAGTGGTCTGATACTCCTTCCATTTCAATATTATCGCTTGCACAGTGCTCCTTGGGATGTTTAAAGCTTGGGAAATCTTTTTGTATCCAAATCCGGCTTTAAACTTCTTCACAACAGTATCTCGGACCTGCCTGGTGTGTTCCTTGTTCTTCATGATGCTCTCTGCGCTTTTAACGGACCTCTGAGACTATCACAGTGCAGGTGCATTTATACGGAGACTTGATTACACACAGGTGGATTGTATTTATCATCATTAGTCATTTAGGTCAACATTGGATCATTCAGAGATCCTCACTGAACTTCTGGAGAGAGTTTGCTGCACTGAAAGTAAAGGGGCTGAATAATTTTGCACGCCCAATTTTTCAGTTTTTGATTTGTTAAAAAAGTTTGAAATATCCAATAAATGTCGTTCCACTTCATGATTGTGTCCCACTTGTTTTTGATTCTTCACAAAAAAATACAGTTTTATATCTTTATGTTTGAAGCCTGAAATGTGGCAAAAGGTCGCAAAGTTCAAGGGGGCCGAATACTTTCGCAAGGCACTGTATATATATATATATATATATATATATATATATTTGCAGTGTTGACCCTTCTTTTCAAGACCTCTGCAATCTGCCCTGGCATGCTGTCAATTAACTTCTGGGCCACATCTTGACTGATGGCAGTCCATTCTTGCATAATCAATGCTTGGAGTTTGTCAGAATTTGTGGGGTTTTGTTTGTTTACCCGCCTCTTGAGGATTGACCACAAGTTCTCAATGGGATTAATGTCTGGGGATTTTCCTGCCATGGACCCTAAATATCGATGTTTTGTTCCCCGAGCCATTTAGTTATCACTTTTGCCTTATGGCAAGGTGCTCCATCATGCTGGAAAAGGCATTGTTCATCACCAAACTGTTCCTGGATGGTTGGGAGAAGTTGCTCTCGGAGGATGTGTTGGTACCATTCTTTATTCATGGCTGTGTTCTTAGGCAAAATTGTGAGTGAGCCCACTCCCTTGGCTGAGAAGCAACCCCACACATGAATGGTCTCAGGATGCTTTACTGTTGGCATGACACAGGACTGATGGTAGTGCTCACCTTGTCTTCTCCGGACAAGCTTTTTTCCGGATGCCCCAAACAATCGTAATGGGGATTCATCAGAGAAAATGACTTTACCCCTGTCCTCAGCAGTCCAATCCCTGTACCTTTAGCAGAATATCAGTATGTCCCTGATGTTTTTCTTGGAGAGAAGTGGCTTCTTTGCTGCCCTTCTTGACACCAGGCCATCCTCCAAAAGTCTTTGCCTCACTGTGCGTGCAGACGCACTCACACCTGCCTGCTCTGTACTGGTGGTGCCCCGATCCCGCAGCTGAATCAACTTTAGGGGACGGTCTTGGCGCTTGCTGGAGTTTCTTGGGCGCCCTGAAGCCTTCTTCACAACAATTGAACCACTCTCCTTGAAGTTCTTGATGATCTTATAAATGGTTGATTTAGGTGCAATCTTACTGGCAGCAATATCCTTGCCTGTGAAGCCCTTTTTGTGCAAAGCAATGATGACGGCACATGTTTCCTTGCAGGTATCCATGGTTGACAGAGGAAGAACAATGATTCCAAGCACCACCCTCCTTTTGAAGCTTCCATTCTGTTATTTGAACTCAATCAGCATAACAGAGTGATCTCCAGCCTTGTCCTCGTCAACACTCACACCTGTATTAACGAGAGAATCCCTGACATGATGTCAGCTGCTCCTTTTGTGGCAGGGCTGAAATTCAGTGGAAATGTTTTGAGGGGATTCTGTTAATTTGCATGGCAAAGAGGGACTTTGCAATTATTTGCAATTCATCTGATCATTCTTCATAACATTCTGGAGTATATGCAAATTGCCATCATACAAACTGAGGTAGCAGACTTTGTAAAAATGTATATTTGTGTCATTCTCAAAACATTTTGGCCATGTCATAAATGTCTAAATGGAAAGTTGATGGTGGTGACAACAGACTTTCTGTACAATGTTTCCACACAAAATATTTTATTGAATAGGGGCCTAAGTTAACTGTACTTCCAACTAGCAGTTGAGTTGATTGGAAAACATCTTCCAAAGCAAACCGTGTCCCCACAGTATGTATCAGCAACGCAAATCTCTTCTGCTCTCACAGCATGACACTACTTTAATGTGGGTTTGACTTTGCCAGAGTGGCACACTGTGCCCAGTCAACACATGACTTATTAGTGCAAGTTCATTGCTATTCATCAGTTGGAAGGAATTAGACCGACCATCTGATACTGGAAATGAATTACCGTTTATGCTGGTGGAAGCAAATTCTGCACATTAGTGTTTATTGAAACAGATGCTTATATATTTTCATAGAACTTTGCTTTGATGTTATTTGGTAGCCTATCCAAAACCAGCCAGTGCAATTCATTTGGATAACTCTAACATATCAGTGTCTGTGTCTAGCACATATGCTGAGCCATTTGCTTTAATCTTTCACTGAATCTATAGAATTGATGACTTGGCTAGGCATACAGTGAACATTCTACAGGGTGTAAATAAATGCACATATAGTTGCCTAGTCAAAAGGACATGCTGGGCAGACCAACACATATCTTACATATCAAATTTTATGTATGCGGAAAAGTGGCACCAACTATGAAACTCAAATAAGCATGACCTCAACATGAAATGGGAAATGTACAGGGTTTAAATCCAGACAAAATAATTTTTTGGGGCAGACCATTGTATATGTTCTCAAAGAGAATGGGAAGCATACCTTCATATAGGGCCTTAAACCCTTGGGACCCGATGGTGTCATCAGACTGGAGATGGAGCCACATCTGGTTGCTCATACTGACTATCAGGTCAGGAACACTGGACCCTGTCAGCCTGAAACACATCACATGGAACTCAATGGTTCATTGTCTCTTACTCACATCAGAAGCGCAATTTATTGTTTTTATGCTCCAAAAGCTTTGACCAGTATTTTCAAGTAAGGGGTAAATGTGTATTAATTATATGACAATTATGTTCAATGTATTATCTGAATAAATGAACAATGTATTGTCCTATTTCATCTGTGTAGACTAGAGCATGCAGTAGTAGTTCTGTGCAACTTTAAAAATCCTACAGAGAATGCTGGAGGGATAGTCCGAGATAGTAAATGATAAATTCAGAGCATCTGCAGAGTACTCACACATAGAGCACTCTCCTGGCATCGCCAATTTTCCCTCCGTCCCCCACTGTTAGCGTGTCATATCCTCTCTCAAGATCAAACTCCTCAAAGGCAAGCTTAATAACCTGCTCAAAAAAGGATAAATGTTCCATTGGTTCAAGGACAGCCACTATAGCCTGGCCGTAAACAATTTTGCAATTGTACTATTTAAACAATGCTTCGTTTGCTTTGTTTCCTATAAATTGTATAAATTAAAAGCCTTGGGTCGGGATTCAATCATAACAAATTGCCTTTCAAATCATGCCAAAAGTAAACAATCCATATCTGTGTCAACAGTGGTTAGGATTTAAACAAATATTTAAAATACGTGTGGTTTTGCATCAAAAGTGTAATGCGCTATGTTTGAATTATAACCATAAATCCCATACACTAATAATGAGTCTTTTAGCATGTAATGTATAAAAACATCATGGTACTCTATGGTATTCACCATGGCAAAACATAGCTTAGTCATATTAGAGCTGCAAAAGACAGCAACATTTCAGCTGCTGAAGCTCTATCATTTCAAACACGTCTTTTGGGGAGTGCTGTGATGACTGATTATCATTGCATAGTATGTGTAAAAAGCAATTCTGCCACTGCTACCACGGAAGCTGAAATAATGAAACCATGAAATACACTTGCAAATTATTTTGGGGTGGCAATGAAATGATGAAATGCAAAAGAGCAGTTCAAGTATTTGCAATGCCTGGGCACAAACAAAGCCTTGAGAAAAAAAGATGCCTCCACATTTGATGCCTGTACAGGATGAAAGGCAATTAAAAGAAAATTGGATTTCAGCGGAGATTGCTTGAAGGGAAGAAATAAAGCTTAATTAGGACAAACCCATTATCAACATCCTAAAATTCTCTCATTTGGGCCATTAAATAACCATTATTCCCATCCATATTTTTTAATTCTGAAACTTGAAGCACAAATATATTACCTGTGTAGGTTGGGCAATCCTCACTGAAATGTGTATTAGCAAGCCAAAGGGCCCAAAGTGAATGATCAATGTGAGAGCCTAAACCCTTGAGTACAAGTTCACTGATAGCCAGTTTACTATTCAGGAGCCTCTGATAACTCACCATTCCATGTACAGTGCCTTCAGAAAGTAGTCACACCCCTTGACTTATTCCTCATTTTGTTGTGTTACAGCCTGAATTCCCATCTCCACACATTACCCCATAATGACAATGTATTTCAAGAAATGTTTGCAAATGTATTTTTAAAACGTTTTACCGAAATATCTAATTTACATTCACACACCTGAGTAATACTTTGTAGAATCACATTTAGCGCCAATTACAGCTGTGTGTCATTTTGGGTATCTAAGAGCTTTGCTCACCTGGATTGTACAATATGCCCATTATTCTTTAAAATATTCTTCAAGCTCTGTCAAGTTGATTGTTGATCATTGCTAGACAGCCATTTTCAAGTCTTGCCATAGATTTTCAAGCCGGTTTAAGTCAAAACTGTAACTAGGCCACTCAGGAACATTCAATGTCATCTTGGTAACCAACTCCAGTGTAGATTTGGTCTTGTGATTTAGGTTAAATCTCCTGCTGAAAGGTGAATTCTTCTCCCAGTGTCTGTTGGAAAGCAGACTGAACTAGATTTCTCTCTAGGATTTTGCCTGTGCTTATAGCTGTACCCCCCCTAAAATCTCCTTAGACCTTGCCAATGACAAGCATACCCATAATATGATGCAGCCACCACCATGCTTGAAAATATGAAGAATGGTACTCAGTGATGTGTTGTGTTGGTTTTGCCCAAAACTTGTATTCAGGACACATGTTGCAGTATTACTTAATTGCCTTGTCGCAAACAGGATGCAAATATATTTTTTATTCTGTACATGCTTCCTTCTTTTCACTATGTCATTTAGCTTAGTATTGTGGAGTAACTACAATGTTGTTAATCCATCCTCAGTTTTCTCCTATCACAATCATTAAACTCTGTAACTCATTTAAAATCACCATGGTGAAATCCCTTCCTCTCAGGCAACTGAGTTAGGAAGGACGCCTGTATCTTTTAGTGACTGGGCGTATTGATAAACCTAACACAGCCTAATTTATAACGTCACCACGCTCAAAGGAATATTCAGCCTCTGCCTTTTTTTTTTTACACAATTACCAATCACTTCCCTTCTTTGTGAGGCATTGAAAAATCTCCCTGGTCTTTGTGGTTGACGCTGTGCTTGAAATTCACTACTCAATTGAGGAAACTTACAGATAATTGTATGTGTGGGGTACAGAGATGGGGTAGTCATTCAAAAATCATGTTAACCATTATTATTGAACACAGAATAAGTCCATGCAATTTATTATGTGATTTGTGAAGCACGTTTTTACTCCTTAACTTGTTTAGGCTTGCCATAACAAATGGGTTAAATACTTATTGACTGAAGACATTACAGCTTTTAATTTTTTATTAATTAAAAACAAAATCTGCAAAAAAAAATCACTTGGACATTATGGGGTGTAGATCAGTGACACAATCTCTGGCTGTAACACAACAAAATGTGGAAAAAGTAAAGTGGTATGAATACATTGCAGAGATTAATGATAACAGTAGCTCGGGGCAAGATCTAACACACACATTTTCCCTCAATGACCAACGGCTACTAAACCAAGAATAATATACAGTTTAATGGAACTTAACACTAATATATGTAGATTTGATGAATGTGTGTTTAATTAGACTGCTGCACCATCTGTTTGTATATCAATCGTCATGCATTGCACTTTAAAGCGCACAAAAACAATACATTGTCTAAGGATCATTGTGGCTTTGTGGCAATCCATTATCCATTAAATGTCAATCTTCTTGACATAACACCATTGACAACTCCAATACAGCATAAGCCACCTGAGAGAAATCGCACTGCAAAAAACAATGTGTGCTAAGATCGAATTCCGACCTATGCTTTAATAATAATAAAAAGTAGACACTGTCCAAATACATGTAGCAATGTGATGAAGTCATGATAACTGGAACAAGCCAAAATACAAGCCGAGAGATGGACAGGGTTAAGAATAAATTAGCAATTACACAATGACCTGCCATTTACAATTACAATAGAATATGGAGAGCCTTTCATTTCTCAGTGTCACCACAATATCCATGTCCATGATAACTCCCTAAAGCTGTGCTCTAACCGTATATACAGTATATATTGAATCAGGTGACACCTGTACTGTTGGGACATTTTACTAGCCTTCTCTTATGTCTCTGGGATAATATACCGTCAATAGAGGTAAACATATGTTGTTGGTTTTTACGCAACTGTGAGCACCTCTGAAGTTTTTGGACAAGCAATCTGTGTGGAATGTCAAACTTTGTTTCATAGTAAGCAGTTTAAGGCAATCTTAAATGAGAAGTCTACATTGCGACCCTCTCAAATTACCCTGTCAAAAACCAATAGGGTTTTTACAGAAGACTAAGCAATGGAGAAAACAGAACTCATAGTCTATATCAACACAATTGCATGCTGACAGCACATCTTCGTGATTGTTCCTTTAAGTGGTCTGTAGATAATATTTTAGGGCACTATTGATTCCTTTGTTTTATTCAGAACCGAAAGGCATGACAACTGGTTCAATGGTTCTGTTTTGTATTCAATTGTTGATAAGACTTCTAAAATGCTTAAAACCTCCCTGTGACTTTGCAGAGATTGTTGATGTTTTGTAACTCATCCCAAATAATCAATGTCTGGTTTGAACACCTGTCCCTATACATTTAGCCCATTTTGTGTCCCAACAACATTGTTTTGTCAAAAACATCACACTATTTGTTTATAAATACTGTCAACCAGTTATATACACAAACACTAACACATCAGGGGTAAATACATTAATGTGTCAATGACTATTAATTACTGAATGGATTATACTCCTTGGGGTAACCTAGTCTGATGTATGATGGTATGCCAGGTGACTCTCGGTTTAGAGCATAACATTGAAGTCCAATTGTGAGTTAAAACATTCAAATGATTGTATGCACAAAATTAATAAAAATTAATCAAAACTTGCTCCAGACATGAACATAGTTGTTTGAGGTACAGTTTACAAAATTGAATATTCCCTACAAACAACAGTGTTATCTTGAAAGAGGGTCAACTGGCGGGCATTTTCAGAACCTGGACAGTTCATTGAACTGTGGACATCTAGACTTATCATATACATACACTTGTGTAATCAGTGTAACACATGATGGTTGGCTTATGATCACAAATCAACTAGGGATCTGATGAGGCAGCACTACTTGTAACACTGAATGTCAGAAAATATTTGTTAGAGAACAGATCGGAAGAAAGAAACATTTTATGAGGTTGTTCATACTCTGACCTGCTCATACATTGAAAGTAATCCTTCTTCCAATTAGATGGAGAACATAATTCCTAAGCCCAAAACATGACTATCATATCTTCCCAAACTAGCAAAAAAAGCCACAGAATGGATGTTCATTTGAGCTGAATGTGTCCATGTGTTCTGAAAAAAACTCACTGGTTTGTTTTCAAAACCCAAGTTTTCCACCAAGATAAATGCTCATGTTTGAATACAGTGCCTTGCGAAAGTATTCGGCCCCCTTGAACTTTGCGACCTTTTGCCACATTTCAGGCTTCAAACATAAAGATATAAAACTGTATTTTTTTGTGAAGAATCAACAACAAGTGGGACACAATCATGAAGTGGAACGACATTTATTGGATATTTCAAACTTTTTTAACAAATCAAAAACTGAAAAATTGGGCGTGCAAAATTATTCAGCCCCCTTAAGTTAATACTTTTGTAGCACCACCTTTTGCTGCGATTACAGCTGTAAGTCGCTTGGGGTATGTCTCTATCAGTTTTGCACATCGAGAGACTGACATTTTTCCCATTCCTCCTTGCAAAACAGCTCGAGCTCAGTGAGGTTGGATGGAGAGCATTTGTGAACAGCAGTTTTCAGTTCTTTCCACAGATTCTCGATTGGATTCAGGTCTGGACTTTGACTTGGCCATTCTAACACCTGGATATGTTTATTTTTGAACCATTCCATTGTAGATTTTGCTTTATGTTTTGGATCATTGTCTTGTTGGAAGACAAATCTCCTTCCCAGTCTCAGGTCTTTTGCAGACTCCATCAGGTTTTCTTCCAGAATGGTCCTGTATTTGGCTCCATCCATCTTCCCATCAATTTTAACCATCTTCCCTGTCCCTGCTGAAGAAAAGCAGGCCCAAACCATGATGCTGCCACCACCATGTTTGACAGTGGGGATGGTGTGTTCAGGGTGATGAGCTGTGTTGCTTTTACGCCACACATAACGTTTTGCATTGTTGCCAAAAAGTTCAATTTTGGTTTCATCTGACCAGAGCACCTTCTTCCACATGTTTGGTGTGTCTCCCAGGTGGCTTGTGGCAAACTTTAAACAACACTTTTTATGGATATCTTTAAGAAATGGCTTTCTTCTTGCCACTCTTCCATAAAGGCCAGATTTGTGCAATATACGACTGATTGTTGTCCTATGGACAGAGTCTCCCACCTCAGCTGTAGATCTCTGCAGTTCATCCAGAGTGATCATGGGCCTCTTGGCTGCATCTCTGATCAGTCTTTTCCTTGTATTAGCTGAAAGTTTAGAGGGACGGCCAGGTCTTGGTAGGTTTGCAGTGGTCTGATACTCCTTCCATTTCAATATTATCACTTGCACAGTGCTCCTTGGGATGTTTAAAGCTTGGGAAATCTTTTTGTATCCAAATCCGGCTTTAAACTTCTTCACAACAGTATCTCGGACCTGCCTGGTGTGTTCCTTGTTCTTCATGATGCTCTCTGCGCTTTTAACGGGTATGGCATTGTTGCCGACTATATAGCATTGAAGGCAAAGGAAGCCAGCGACTATCTGGCCTCCCTTGACAAAAAAAGTATAAAAAATGTGCCAATCAGAGTTGAGCTAAACTAAGCAAGCTCAACTGTGAATGGTCCTGGCACACCAAAAAAAAGTGTCAAGGGAAGCCAGCTTGGATTTGGTGTCACTCCTATCAAATCCCACTGAGAGCATACGTCATTGTCAGAAAAACTTGAATTGTTGCATCTATTTGTGTTGTTGTCCTCCGGTGGCTAGCTAGCCAGCTAACTAAAATTGGCACTTTCCTAAATTAGCCATGGATGGGGATAGGGATTTGGACTTGTGGTTTTACTTAAATCTCCATACTGGCCAATGTTTAACAGCAATTCTGATCCAGCCATTAATTCATACATTGTTGTGCCCCTGGCCATAGGATGGAAGTTGAGTATGTAGCTAGATGTAGAAGACTCATGTTAACTAGGTAATGTTGCCCATGAATGGAAGTTAGGCTAGAGAACAAGCATTTTAGCCAGGTAGCCTAGAACAACGAAAAATAAAAGCATGTACTGTATGACAAAGTGATAGACTGCTTCGTCAACATGAAAGAGAGGAGGATGGAATAGGTTAGGCAGCTCCTGTTTCTTTGGGACTTGCGGTAACTCTCTGTGGTTCTAAATCAAAAGTTGTTTAGTGGTCCGAAAATGTCGGAAACATTAACTTGCTTGACCATGCTGTACATGCAATATACTTTGTGGACTTCACTGGACAGAGGTGGCTATCCGGTTTTGTGATAAAGCAAAGGTGTTGATGAATTCATTCTGCCACTGTGTCTCCTTATTGTCTCGGCCTTTAGGCCCATATATCATGTTCGCAAGGAATATGAATTAACAGGTTATAGAGCAAACAACGCAATTATCACAACACATACAGATGAAGTCGGAAGTATACATACACCTTAGCCAAATACATTTAAACTCAGTTTTTCACAATTCCTGACATTTAATCCTAGTAAAAATGTCCTGTCTTAGGTCAGTTAGGATCACCACTTCATTTTAAGAATGTGAAATGTCAGAATAATAGTAGAGAGAATAATTTATTTCAACTTTTATTTCTTTTATCACATTCCCAGTGGGAAGTTCGCATACACTCAATTAGTATTTGGTAGCATTGCCTTATATGGTTTGTTTATTCCATGTGTAACTCTGTGTTGTTGTTTGTGTCGAATTGCAATGCTTTATCTTGGCCAGGTCGCAGTTGCAAATGAGAACTTGTTCTCAACTAGCATAGCTGGTTGCGAAATAAAAATTGTTTTAAAAAATGTGTTTAACTTGGGTCAAACGTTTCAGGTAGCCTTCCATAAGCTTCCCAAAATTAGTTGGGTGAATTTTGGCCCATTCCTCCTGACAGAGCTGGTGTAACTGAATCAAGTTTGTAGGCCTCCTTGCTAGCACACACTTTTTCAGTTCTGCCCACAAATTTTCCTGAGGATTGAGGTCAAGGCTTTGTGATGGCCACTCCAATGCCTTGACTTTGTTGTCCTTAAACCATTTTGCCACAACTTTGGGAGTATGCTTGGGGTCATTGTCCATTTGGAAGACCCATTTGCAACCAAGCTTCAACTTCCTGACTGATGTCTTGAGATGTTGCTTTAATATATCCACATAATTTTCCTGCCTCATGATGCCATCTATTTTGTGAAGTGCATGCCTCCTGCAGCAAAGCACCCCCACAACATGATTCTGCCACCCCTGTGCTTCACGGTTGGGATGGTGTTCTTCGGCTTGCAAGCTTCCCCCTTTTCCCTCCAAATATAACGATGGTCATTATGGCCAAACAGTTCTATTTTTGTTTCATCAGACCAGAGGACATTTCTCCAAAAAGTACGATCTTTGTCCCCTTGTGCAGTTGCAAACGGTAGTCTGGCTTTTTTTATGGCGGTTTTGGAGCAGTGGCTTCTTCCTTGCTGAGCAGGCCTTTCAGGTTATGTTGATATAGGACTCGTTTTACTGTGGATATAGATAATTTTGTACCGGTTTCCTCCAGCATCTTCACAGGGTCCTTTGCTGTTGTTCTGGGATTGATTTGCACTTTCGCACCAAAGTACGTTCAACTCTAGGAGACAGAAGGCGTCTCCTTCCTGAGTGGTATGACGGCTGCGTGGTCCCATGGTGTTTATACTTGCGCACTGTTGTTTGTACAGATGAACGTGGTACCTTCAGGCATTTGAAAATTGCTCCCAAGGATGAACCAGACTTGTGGAGGTCTACAATTTTCTTTCTGGGGTCTTGGCTGATTTATTTTGATTTTCCCATGATGTCCAGCAAAGAGGCACTGAGTTTGAAGATAGGCCTTGAAATACATCCACAGGTACACCTTCAATTGAATCAAATGATGTCAATTAGCCTATCAGAAGCTTCTAAAGCCATGACATCATTTTCTGGAATTTTCCAAGCTGTTTAAAGGCACAGTCAGCTTGTGTATGTAAACGTATGACCCATTGGACTTGTGATACAGTGAATTATAAGTGACATAATATGTCTGTAGAATTACATGTGTCATGCACAAAGTAGATGCCCTAACCAACTTGCCAAAAATATAGTTTGTTAACAAGAGTGGTTGAAAAACAAGTTTTAATGACTCCAACGTAAGTGTATGTAAACTTCTTACTTCAACTGTAGGTTGTGATATGGCTTTTTGGGAGGCCAAGTGACGCCAAGTGACTAATTATTTATTTCCAATCACTTTGAAGAGTTCCATTTCCTTTAAGGCACTCTTTCTTGAAGTATCCATAATTTACAGCAGGAAATATGAATTACTGTTTGCTTTATCTTTAGTGCTCTGACCCCTATGTTGCACGAGGGATATACACGACAAGTAGAAACCATTAATTTGCACAGTTTCAAGTGGGCCCTCTTTATAAAATTAGATTTTTTTTCTGCTAATATGCCTCATATTTGTTATGATCATTTCGTGAATTTAATGCCATTTGTACGCTAATGCACACAATGGCATTGCATTAACACGGAAACATAATCATGATTATGTGATTGGATCTCCCCCACCACGTAATAGATATTTATCCATTGCATCAGCATGATTCCAATACTGCTCTTGAAACTTTTCTGACATTGAGGTGACTGAATTAAAATAAATAATTTTCACACAGAAATCATCTCCATTCTTGCCGTTAACTTGTGGAGTTTATTATTCAAAGAAAATGAAATAAACATGGAGTATGCCAAGTATAAACAAATTGTTTAATCGCTGAAAGAAAACAATGCATGATAATGAAATGTTTCCTTAACAATGCCAATGAAGCCATCCAATGAAGTCATGGGTTGTTTGGCATCATGCAGGGTAAATAAATATACCACACATTTGTTATAATTTAAAGTTGTATTCCTCACATACTATTTTGCAATACAGAACATTTTGTCTTTCGTAAGATCTGTCCTATTGGGTCACTGTCACAATAAAATATATTTCCCTTCATTTAGAGTCAAAACATCTCTCAGACTGCATCCAAAATAATGTGATAATGCCTTGATACTCAACTTACAAAATACTACAAAAAATGAATTAAATTATTGAAGTTGAACCAATCACCTTGCAGAGGGATTCATTAGCAAGTACATGAATGCTGATAACTCACCGTGTTAAAGTGAAAGAAAGAAGAAAATACATCTGACTCACCTTCCCATTGTCCACTGCTGTTATGACCCAGACACAGTGGGCATTATTTTCATACTGAACAGGGTAATTAGGGGACGTGATGAAGCCCTTTGGTCCTCTTAAATTAGAGCCACACGTTCTCGCTGTTGAAATCAAATCAAATACATCCATCAGAAATGAAACATTGGAAACAACAATGCAATGATACAACAGGTGATATACATCCCACAATCACACTGAGAAAGATGAGCTATTTGGTAAAGCGATAACCTCAACCAACTCCAGAAATAGACTTGACACTGTTGTACATTTTCTGTAAAACAGTTAGTCGTGGAATGCATTCAAGGTTGGAAGATGGACACTTTCTCTGCAAAAATGAGATTCCATGTGTTGCGTCATTGGAAATGTGTCTGGAATCTTAAGGTTGGATTCCAGCCTTCTGAGAATCCAACCTTAAGTGGTATCCTTCTACAGTGGTATCCTTCATTGAAAGGCTGGAAGCCAATATGCTTGTTTACAAAACAGTGCCTTTTAATAGCACCTAATTACGCAAACTTTATCCGCTCCACAACAACTGAGGATTGGTGAGTGAAATCATCAAGAGGTGAAGCTGAAAATTATTAATTATGAAATCTCTGATGACTAGGCTGTGCGCCTGTTAATTATCAAAGTGTCAGAGGGTTCTATAGTCGATAGAAAAAAATGGCAAAACGAGCACATTCTTCATTTACAGGTCGGAACAACAGTCTATAATTAACTAAATAATCACCTGGGATCATGCCCATCCGGCAGAGAAAAGAGCAGCAGTGTATCTCTGAGCTGGAGGCTTTGTAACTTCACATTTAATGGCTTCTACCTGTTACTTAGCTCCGCATGGAGGGGATGGTAGTGGATAGAGGTTTGGGGGTGAGGGGGTAGTAGAGTGTTATTCTTAAAGGGATTCATGGGTGATGCTGTGACAAAAAAGTGTCTGGATCAATCAGTACTTCCCAGGAATGGTACTAAGAAATTGTCAAACATGGTTACTCTTACTTCTGGATGGTTGACATACTGCCTAATTTCATTTTGATTTATGTTATCTGGAGGCCTGTGTCCTCTATGGCTTTGAAAGTTAGAAATCTTGCTTGTTTGTAGGTGACCAAATACTTTTCCACCATCATTTGCAAATAAATTCATTAAAAATCCTACAATGTGGTTTTCTGGATTTTTTTCCTCATTTTGTCTGTCATAGTTGAAGTGTACCTATGATGAAAATTACAGGCCTCTCTCATCTTTTTATGTGGGAGAACTTGCACAATTGGTGGCTGACTAAATACTTTTTTGCCCCACTGTACATCTTGATTTGATACATCTCCTTCAAATGTTGTTATTTGGTTGCATTGACAACCAAAAACAATCCAATATCCAGTTTGTCTACGAATTAATAATTCATATGTTGGATTCGCCACTCCATCTCAACCAAAAATCTAAATTAAAGAATAGGACTTAATTGAATCTATTCAAAATGTAAATGCCCTTTAAAAAACGTTTGATTTGATTTAGTCCTATACTTTAACTTAGATTTTAATATTAATGATTAACTTGAAGATTACATTTGAAAATCAATTAAAGCTTGAAACCCTAGGCCTATTTATATTGCCTATTTTTAGTTTAGTTTAACCCTGAATTGAAACAACAGTTGTTGATGACTTTGCAAATGCTATATAGGCCTAAATAGTATCATTGATGATATATGAGGACATAAGTATGATTGCATTTAATTTGCTCCGTTAAACCTACTCTTTGGAATGACTTCGATAGCAACAGTGAAAATATTTAGTTATTAAGAGAGCTCTCAATAATCATTCTCATGATAGCATATTGGTAGAAGTCAGTGACAAATATCAAAGCTAAGCAAGGCTGGATTTGGCTAAAACCCTAGATGAGAGATCAAATTAATAATTGTAGATAAATCAACGATCCAGTAGGAGATGCTGCACAGTCTATAGTTGAAGATCAAATGTTGTTTCAAAGGTTCAAATTCAAATAAAAACATTATATGTGGAAAACTTGTTACAATGATGACAATCTTCTGGTTGAAGTTTCACCCTCAAAACAACAGTTTACGTTGATTACTTTTTCAAATCCAATATATTTTCCACGTTTACAGTTTGGTAGCACTTAACCCAGTCTATTGTATATGGACTGCTATAAATTTATTTTACTTTGAAAAAAAATAATGCTTCCCCAAATCTAAATGGATAGGGATTACAGAATATTTTTCTAAATATATATATATATATATATATATATTTTTTTTTTTTAAACTTGAATTTAGTCAGGGGAAACCCATTGAGAGCAGGATCACATTTTCAAAGGTGATAAATAGTGTATATAGCAACAACAACAAAAAACTTGTAAAAATAAACCTTTTCTGTTTTTGTACACAACATGTGCTAACAAAAGCCTACCATGCAGTCACAATAATTTTGGGAGCTCATGTGATATTCATCCCAGCTATTAACACTTCAAAGGAAGACAGCTTGCAGTTACTGCCTCTCACAGATGGCTAACAACTGCAAGTCTCAATAAAGAAAGAGAGAAGACGTCTCAATGCTTTTAAATCAAGGGGATTGAATCTTGAATAGCCTTTGTAAATTCCAGGTAAAGCCATGGAAATATGAAGAATAGAGAACATTCAAGTCTTTGACCTGGGAGGTAGTAGGTAGCAGTTACATCCTCAACATATAAGAATCTCTGTACTGTAGTCCCTCACCATTGAACACCCTACCCACCATTGGTGCGTGTCCCTCATCTCCCTTAATAACAAGATGGGAAAATGTACCAACAGAAAGTGTTGGGATGGGAAAATGATCTGCATGCATTCACACTTACTGCGGCAGATAGGTCTGTGGTCACTCCACGCGGCCAGTGTCTCTGTCACTCTCTGGCAAGTGATGCTCTTTGATCCCTGAAGCACATAGCTGTCGTCGCAGGAAAACTGGATGCTGGCTCCGACCCTATGGGAGTTGGAGAGACAAATGACCGTAAGTGATTGACCGGTCGTACAGAGCTCACCATCGACCCCTGGCCCCTCTATGCCTGTGACAGACTTCCTTCCTCTAAATATCACTGTTTTTCTCTGTGTACAAGTTCCCTACCATTCTCAAGTTGCTTTGTTTTTAATGGTTATAAGTAAGTCTGCCTCCTTAACAAACAAGTAATGGTCCTTGTTGAATTAAGGTATCTTCTTTAAGAGGGTCGTATCACCTATTGAGGGTGTGCAATTGCAGTCACTAATGGTGATGGTATAGCAGTGGGGGTTTAAAAATGCAACGCAGCAGGGCTCGCACTGATTAAAGCGGTTCCACACAGTTCCCATTACACTGACGCCAAACCTGATAAGAGTGAAGAAAAGGCACCCACTGAAAGTCAAAGCCCATCCTCTTCCCATTCTCTGGAATACCAGGATCTGGACAAACGTCTGCTGCCATGCCCCCTTGGCTCACTACAGAAAGAGGATAAAAGGTGGAATACAGAGTGGTGAGGGAAAAGAGGTACAACACCTATTGAAATACTAGTGACAGATAATAAAATAATTCCATAAAAGTGGTGCACAACAAGTGTACTGTATATACCGGGCAGGTATGGAAAAAATACATATAGGTATATATATATAATTATCAAAGTAATGTGATAAACTTCACTGTACAATATTCATGACTAATTCATTCATTGACACCACAAACTATACACACTGATGGTTAGAAAAACAAGTCGAGTTTGCTACAGAGGCTGGGATACTTTTAACAAAGGCCCATATCGATACTCCATAAGAAGTGCTGACAAGAATCTGAAAGGTATTACACTAGAAGCACAGGGCCAGGAGCAAGAGACAGCGTTGACAAACAGCACCCTCACAATTATAGTATTAGAGCAATAAATCTCATTTCATGTTCTAACAAGATCACGCGCCATTAGTCTCAATTAAGGAAAAATATTCCCCTATCGCTGCCATTAATTCAGATGCCATGAAATAATACAAAGATGAGTCCACTCACAGTTACTGCAAACTTAGATCATTAGTAGTAAAACTGTCAATTAAAACCTTTGGCGTCAATTTGGCCTAAAAATTGCTTTCGGAATGGAAAATGCATGACCACAACACAGACTGAGACAAATCATTACACATAATAATCTAACACGACACAACTGGATAATATCCCAATACACTTTTATATCTATTCTAATATAATACACATTACTTCATGTTAGCGTATGTAAGCAAAATGTAAGTGAAAAGTTTAAGGTAAGAAATTTGTCATACAATTTACAGAATAATGGAACAATATATTTTTATATTACATCGAACTGGTTTATAAGCTTTGCTTCAAGTGAAATATTTGAACAGGTGACTCAACAGCTATAGAAATACAACAGCCTGTACAATGTTTCATCATAACATTTGTATGGGTTGCATTCAGATATGAAATATGTATTTGTGACGTGGTGAGGTTGGACCCAGGTGCAGAGAAGAGACCAGACGAGGAATCAGTGGTAAGGATAAACATAAATACTTTACTGAGAAACAGTAGCCGCAGGATCGCAGTACACTAGAAAAACAACCAACACTGTGTTTGAATACTCATACTAACCGCACTTACTGTACTATTTGTGATGTGAATTGAGTAGAGTATAGCATGCTTATTGGTCATAGTATGGATATCGTTAGTATGCCAAATGTTCCCGGATGTTAATGAACTTGAAATTGATGTTATTTCCATACTTTAGGGCCCATAAAGCAATTGTTCAGGAAATGGAAAATATGAAGCCAAAGTACAACGAGAGCAGATACAAATTCATTGCTTTGAATAATTATTGCAAATGTTAAAAAATGTTGATCAATGTAATAGAGTAATGACTTTTCAAATAAGTTACCTTACCCGTTATGTTGGCTGACAATTTGTTAGCTACGCTGTCCTTACGAACCACTTAGCATATCATCACAGCAATATGTACCGGTATGTTAGCTCGCTACCTAACGTTAGTTGGCTACCAGTATATTAACTATAAGCTATCTAACTACCTAACGTTTATTCGCTTTATTATTCCCGTCATTCCTGGCTTAGCTAAATGGTATCGTCGGTGTGCGTTCTCAATGGACATTCGGGTGCTTTGTAAATTCGTTCTGGCTATCTACTCCGATTTCAGAGCACTCTCATTTGAGTGTACCAGGGCGCAGAATAATGAATTTACGAGCGCTCAACACCCGTTGAATGTGGCCGGTGTCAGTAAACGTTGGCAAAAAAAGTTTAATTAAAATTGTAGCCAGCAGCACAGTCACCAACGTTCTGGATAACATGAAAACTGCCTAACCAGCTCTGCAAGGGCGAGTAAAATGATCAGTGGTCTCATTTGCGTCTGGAAGTAGCTAGCAAGCTAACCAACGTTAGCTTGAGTGCTTGACTGCCGTTGTAAGGCCAGAACGCTCAAATCAACCCTACTCTTTGGCCCGAGCGTCCAGTGTGCGCTCCGAGAGCTAAACGCTCTGAATTTACAAACGGACAATCTGATATCGCTCTGAATTTACACACCCGAAGTCGTAAAATGTCTAACAAGTAATTTGTTATGCTAACTAGCTAGCAAGAGGTTGCATAGCAACAGCATCAATTTCTGGTAGACAGGCGAAGAGCTATTACGCTCAACTGAAAGCATACTGTTCATTTATAGTACACTAAAATGAACTAATAGTATATACTCATTAAGTATGTAGTATACAGTATGTTTGTATGGGTATTCGACCACAGCTTAAGTCTCAAAAACTCACTCAGGAACCGACCTCACACGGTAAACAACTCAAGCTTCTGCAAAGGACCACAGAAAACACACGTGTTTTAACACGGACACAATCATGAATTAATAAGACACACCTGAGTCCAATAAATGTCTCTAGGGCGGTCTTTGCCGCCCTCTGGTGCCAGGAGGAACCATGACCGTATTTCCAACTTGTGATGACAGGAGCTTTAATGATTTACCGCTCATGGTAATTAGTGTTGCAAAGGGAGGGTATATTACTGGAAACTTTCAAAGTTCCCCAGTAAACTTCCAGAATTTTTATAACTTTCAAGGAATATATGGAATTTTATCAGCTAACATCTAGTGGCCGTTTTGGGTACTTCAAATCATCACAGGTGTCTGTAATTATCTCTGGCCCTCTGTGTGGCCTTATCACATGTAAAATATACACTCACCCAGACAGTTTATTAGGTATACCACACTGTTCATGAAAATGGATCAATCCTACATACAGTGAGTAATGTGGCCATGGCTCGCTATATAAAGCAGGCAGACCGGCATCGAGGCATTCAGTTACTGTTCGATTGAATGTTAGAATGGGCATAACGAGTGGGCTAAGTGACTTTGAGCTTGGTATGATCTTGGGTACCAGGGACGTCGGATCCAGTACCCCCGAAATGTCCTCCCTCCTGGGCTTTTCACGCACGACAATGGCTAAGGTTTCCCGAGAATGGTGCAATAAACAAAAAACATCAAGTCAGTGGCAGTCCTTTAGGCAAAAACAGCTTATTGATGAGAGAGGTCGAAATGTGTGTGCAACATGTGCGTCGATTCTTGTCATGGATAGGCTATTGCACCGGGTTCCCTTCCTTTGAGCTAAAAGTAAGAATTGAGGAGTGGAAAAACCTTGCCTGGTCCGATGAATTGTCATGCTGATGGCAGAGTCATGATTTGGCGTAAGCAGTATGAATCCATGGACCCACCCTGCCTGGTGTCAACAGTACAGGCTGGTGGCGGTGGTGTACCGCTGCATGATGCCATTGCGGCATAATGGAATATCATCCCTGTGGAACGTTTCTGACTTGTAGGATCCATGCCCTGAAGAATTCAGGCTGTTCTGGAGGAAAAGGGGCGTCCGATCCAGTACTAGATGGGTGTACTTAATAAACGGTGTGGTGAGTGTGTAAAATAATTTTAAAAAATATTATTTGAAAATAAAAATAGTATGATAAACCTGTAAAACGTTATCCTAAATATAAACCATATATTTAGTGAATAAGTGTTTAATATGAGGGTTTCTGCATGAAATATCCATAATATTTTTGCACACATTTGTATTTATTTTACTATGTAAATATGTCTTTGTTGTAAATGTTTTATTGCCAAACTGGTGGCAGTTGTGAAAAAACAAAACATTGGGAAGTGTTGCAGAGTTAATTGGAAATAATGCAATTATTTTCACTAATTAGGCTATTTTCTCTTGAACCATATCGTCTATCCACTAGAAACCCATGGACAGTATGGACACAGATATAAAAAATGAATGCTATATATGAATATATGAAATACAAGTTATTTAAGTATAAATTACCAAAGGAATCACAGATTGCCATAGACTACATGTTAATTACCAAAAAAATTCAGTAACTTTGGTAAATTACCGGTAGCTTTGCAACCCAAGTGGTAAACATGAAAAATCATGGGATGGCTCCGCTCCATAGCACATCCAAGTCTACCATTCCTGTGCCAATGTGTGTTGGTGTTCTCACCTTAATTTCTGCATCATTCTGTCACATAATATCAGATGGTTTACTGCCCCCAAATCACATTAAATCAGGTTACACACAATTTTATCTCACTCTGTTGAAAAAAAACTGGTGCAAAAAGCTGGTCCCGCCCATTCCCTTTGATGTACTGCATAGTAATCCCAGACTACAGCATCCTTTCATAACCACTTCCATGAGTGAACGCTCAATATACAGTATGGTATTGGTTTAAGTTACAATTATTTTCTATGAAAGATCAACATGCGAAATGGCATATTGGAGGTTACGTTCAGAGCATTTGAGAACATATTAACCTTGTCCCATGAAATCCAATGTAATAATTTATCATGCTAATATGTTCATTTCAAGCCAAGGTCAGAGAATGTGTTCATGGAATGTGCAGCATGGACAGCCAGTGCTACCCCTTCTGATAAACTGTCATGTCTTTCTGTTTGATGCTGACTTCAAATGTCATCTCTGTTTATTGCTGATATCAGTTTGTAAAGTTACACCCTGCGATCAAAGCTTATGTCCAGCTTACAGATGTGAATTTTGCACTAACATATCTGTTTCCTGTTCTGCACAATGATCATCCTACTCCAGGACTATGGAGGTTACTAACTGTGTTAGGACTATGGTTTGAAAATTAAAAGGATCATGACTTCAATTTCATACTAATTTAACAAAGATATTTTGGTTTGTCAGCTGTTTTTTTGTAGGGAATTTTTAGCAGGGATAACTACAACTGAAAGTTTCTGTTCCCTCTCATAGCCTCCCCATTTCAACTTCTCTAGACTACTATTATAATGAATGATGAGCTCACATAGCTCACTTACTTGCTGCGAAAGGTAAACTTTCCACTCCATCTTTAATGACTACTATCATTAAAGATCCACGGATGACTTCGTTAAGACACATATTTGAGTACTGTTAACGATAACAAACTGAACTTTGCTCCAAACATAGATACCAATTTGTAAAATAATTTAGTTTGAGAACATTTTATTATTTCATTGTAAATATAACTACAGTGACTCTATTTTATAGATTTTTTCAAATCTCTTGTAACCTTTTGCATGGCTGCCTAGTTTGGGAATTTGAAATGAAAATAAATATTTGGAACAGAATGAATAGATTGTGATGGTATTCAGTAAGGTCATCAGAATACTGTACAACAGATGTCTCTCAGAAATATTTACCAAGCAAGTTCTAGGTAAAGCCAAGAGAACTTTAGATAGTGACCAGTGCAGCTTGAATATAGAATTATAATTTCTTCCTTCGTGCTGTAGTTTTATACTACCTAAGGTTAAGTGCAATAGAACAAATAACTCTTTCATCCCACATGCAATCAATCTGCTGAATTTGTGCAGGTGGAGGTGGTTCTACTGACCAGTATGTGCAAACCAAACCAAAGAAAGGGTAATGAATTCCCACACTCTATTGTATTCTCACAGTTTATTCGACATTTGATGGTAAACACAGGCTCCACACTGTGTAGATAGGTGGAATTTTCATCCAGTGAAAAATGTGAAGAAACCACCTTGGTGATGGATGTCAGTCATCTTTCCAGCCATCAACAAAATTGACCAAAAAAATTGTCAATTTCACTGCAGATAAGAATAATTGAAATGTAGCTGCAGTAATTAGACGTCTTGGAAGATATTACGAGTAGGCTGTCTATGCATCCGGGGTTTGGCCAGAACCCATAATTTGACACCTCTTCTCCTTAAATGAGCACCATGGGATCTTTAATGACCAGAGTGAGTCAGGACCTGAGTTTAATCCCTCATCTAAAAGAGTCTGGTGATGGTGATAATATGCATAACCCTGTGTATGAATGACCAAATACATTTTGCTTTGCAGAATTTAGAACGCTTTAAAGGCAGTTAAGAGTTACACACTTTGCTAATAATTGTCTGTGCTTGTTGATACTATTCAAGTATATAAAGATTACTTTTTTCATGCACTGCATTATGTTGCACTGTTGACAAGGTTGCCTTACACCAGCGTCACAAAATGGTGTTTTCATAATTGCTATTTGTTTATCCATCCAGGACCTAATATCACCATATACCTGAGATTCAAATTCCAGATTGTGCATGGTGCCTCACTTTTGCAAAATCAGCCATTTAGTAACACTAATTGCAATAGAACATGCTTTGTGAAGCATAGCATGGCGCACATTACTAATACAATTTAATGTGGTGTTCACCAGGGGATTGTTTTTCCCCATACTATTATAGATAGCATCAAGGGCATCTTTTGGAAAACACATTATGGAAATTGGGCAAACATTAACGCCAAGCAAACACTGCTTGTTGGATAAGGGTTTGTATGTGTGTGGATATGTGTGAAAATGAAAATCTTAATTAATTACGCACATAATTATGTGTGATACTCATAGTGGTAATGTCCAACTGATAATCAAACATTTTACCACATTTGGATAAATAAATATGAAAAACAAATACTATGACCTCAATTATATGGAGACATTTCTTCCCTGGATACTCAGAACAGTGTTACTAGCAAGGTCTGAAATACATTTTGGTCCAACACCCAGTGTGAATGAAAAAAAATCACTGGCTTTCTTGTAACAGCGTTTCAATCCAAGGTGGTCATTCATCAGGTCAAAGAGATTGCATGTGCATGTACTGTACATATCCATAAACACATCAGAAACTACCTGATCACCATGCATATGTGACAATAGTGCTAGTACGAACTTGGACCCAGGCGCAGAGAAACACAGCAGGCAGAGATAAGGGTAAATCCAGAATATTTACCTAAGGACTTCATAGCAAAACAACAAAGCAAGGGCACACTAGAAAACTGAACAAAACCTGAGCAACTGGCCTAGTCCACAGAGGAACCTAAATAGTCATCAAGTAGGTGATCCCAATAAGCCCAATCAGGGTCACCTGGATACTAAAGGAAATCCAAGGGTGCTCTCCAGTGGCAACCACAGGTAGTACACTCCAGGAAGAAACCCTTATCTTAACTTGGGCTGCGATGACGGTTGGCCTGTCGTTGAACCCGAGCTGAGGACCCCAGGAGCGCTGACCGAGGCCTCTTCCAGGTCCAGCAACAACGAGAGATAAGGCGTTGAGCGGAAGGAACCTTCACTTCAATCTCCTGATCTGGAAACAGGAGAGGCTGGTAACCGTACAACACCTGGAACACTGGAGAGTGTGGTGTGCATACTCCACCCAGGTTAAGGAAAGCAGTCCACAATAACCAGGATGACCGTGTCACTGTGAGGATGGAAGGCCAGTGATGAAATCCATAGAGAGATGGGACCAGGGTCGAGAAGGTGTTGGCAGTGGATAAAGAAGCCCCAGAGGCTGCTGACGAGGAGTCTTGTTCCGGGCGCATGTCGGACAGGCAGCCACAAAGGTCCGAGTGTCTGCCTACCAAAACTTCCTCCTCAAAAACTTGAGTGTTTTCTGCCCTCCCGGATGAGAGGTGAGATACGATGAGTGAGCCCACTGAAGTACCTTGGACAGTGCCCAAAGAGGAACAAAAAGTATTTTAGGTGGACAGCCGTCTGGAACTGCCTCCCTACCTTGCGCTTCCCTCACTACAGTCTCTATACCCCAGGACACCGGCGTGTGGATGAACGACCTGGGGATGATGGATTCAAGCGGCCGATCCTCACTGGAGCTGGGGAACTGGTGAGAAAGGGCATCCGGCTTGACGTTCTTAGACCCCGGACAGTAAGATAACGTGAATCTGAACTGAGTGAAGAAGAAAGCCCAACAAGCCTGTCGGAGTTGAGGCGTTTAGCCTCCTGGAGGTAGGCCAGGTTCTTGTGGTCAGTCCAAACCGTGAAGGGATATTCCGAGCCCTCCAACCAGTGCTGCCACTCCTCCAAAGCCAGTTTGAGCGCAAGAAGCTCCCGATTGCCGAAATCATAGTTCCTCTCCGCTGGAGTGAGATGCCTGGAGAGGAAGACACAGGGATGGAGCTTTTGTTATTTCACAGAGCGTTGCGACAGAACTGCCACCATGCCAACGTCAGAGGCATCCACCTCTACCACGAGGGGAGAGAAGGGTCCACATGAATGAGAATGGGTGCAGAAGAAAACCGATGTTTCAGGTCCTGGAATGCCTTCTCAGCATACATGCCCAGCCTAGCCCTTGATGAGCGTTGTCAATGGCACCACCACAGCACTGAAGTTTCTCACAAATCTCTGATAGAAATTAACAAAACCCCAAAAACGCTGAACTTGCTTGACCGTGCTGGGTCGCGGCCAATTGACCACCGCTCCTACCTTTTGGGAGTCCATCAGTACACAGGCCTGAGACACGATGTACCCCAGGAAGGAGATCTGAGGAACGTGAAACTCACACTATTCGGCCTTCACAAACAAGTGATGAGCGAGGAGTCTTTGAAAGACCTGGCGGACATGTTGGACATGTTCAACCATGAAGATGAGGATGTCATCCAGGTGCACACACACAAACTGGTGAAGGAAGATGAGCAGCACATCGTTGATCAGGACCTGAAAATGGCATGACCCGATACTCATAATATCCATAAGGAGTGTTGAACGCTGTCTTCCACTCATCTCCCTGTCTGTTGCGCACCAGATTTTACGCGTTCCGTAAATCCAATTTAGAGAACGGTTAACGGTTAATTTAGAGAACGGGTAACGGTTCTTGATGGTAATGTTATTTAAACCCTGGTAATCGGATAGGGGCCTAATCCCCCATCCTTCTTCCCAACAAATGCAGGTGAAGTGGACAGCTGAATAAAATCAGCCGCCAGCACCTCCTCAATATAACTGTTCATGGCTGCAGTCTGTGGACCTGAGAGAGAATACAGCCCTCCTCTCAGAGGAGTGGTGCCATAAAGGAGGTTTGTGGCACAATCGTAGGGCCTGTGAGGAAGTAGTTTGAAGACCTGATCCAAATCCCAGTAATCCCGAGGTACGTGGGAAAGATCAGGCTTGTCATTCCCAGCCAGAGGAACAGAAGGATCGGAAGTCTCCAGATGAGCAGGGACGGAAAAGTGTGTAGAGAGTTGCTGGCAGGTGAACTGGCATGAAGGATTCCAGCCCAGAACTCTTTCCGAAGGCAAGTCAATTTGAGGATTATGTGTGGAAATCCACGGATGTCTAAGAACCAGGGGAAGCTCAGGAGAGTCCACCAGATGTAACTGGATAAGCTCCAGATGGTCATCCAGATAGGCATGGTGAGATGCTTCACCTTCCCAGACCCTAGGAGTTGACCATCCAGTGCTGTGACCGACAACGGAGTGTCCAGCTTAGTGAGTGGCATTGTCTGTTGGAAAGATAATGTGCTATCCAGGAAAAGGCCAGTAGCCCCAGAGTCTATGAAAGTTGATATGTCCAACTGTCCCTTGTCCCACCGCAGGTTGGCTGAAAGCAAGGTGCGTACCGTATCGGCCGCAGGAGACTGTATCTGACTCTCCAGAGCAGAAAGTCTGGTTCCTCCCAATTGCATCGGCTCCTCTGAAGGATATGAAGGAGAACCATAGTCGATTTGAGAACCCTGACGGGGTGCAGGACAAGCAGGCCCATCATACAGCAGTGGAACAAATGAAGAGTCGACTCCCTCAGCAGGGCCCGAAACACTGGAACCAACTCGGGACCCTTCCGTCCTCTCATGACGACGTTCCTATAGCCGGTTGTCAATCCAGATGGCCAGAATGATAAGCTACCCAAGAGTGTAAGAGTTGTCCCGGGAAGCCAGTACATCCTTGAGAACCTCACTGAGTCCGTTCAGAAAGACTGAGTGAAGTGCCTCTATATTCCAACAGCTCTCAGGGGCGAGCGTCCGAAAGTCAATGGTGTAATCAGCTACGCTCTGGCTGCCCTGCCGAAGCGCAATGAGTCTTTGAGCAGCATTTCTGCCACTGATGGGGTGATCATTTCCATCCTCATTTCCTGGGTGAAGCTTTGCCAATTGAAACAAATGTCTGATTGCTGCTCCTAGATGGCAGTAGCCCAGGCCAGAGCCCGTCCTGAGAGCAAGGAGATGACATATGCCACTCTGGAACGCTTGGTGGGAAACGTTGATGCCTGCAGTTCAAAGACCAGTGAACATTGGAGCAGGAACCCACGACACCTCTCAGGATGCCCTTCATAGCGCTCTGGTGCTGGGAGATGAGGCTCCCAAGGGGAGGGAGATGTGGAGCTGGTAGGAAGTGGAGGGTTAGAAACTGCCACAGGTGCAGCAGCAGCAGTTGCTCCCGTCTGTCCCGTCTGCAGAGTGAACACAAGAGTTCCTAAATCCTCTGAAATAGTCTTCAGCCGCGCCTCATTGCGACCAATCACTGTTCCATGGTGAGTGAGACCCGAACGTAAGTGGTGGAGCTCGGAGTGTCCCTCAGACGACACAGAAATCTCTGCTGGGTCCATTTTGAAGCTCAGGTCTACAGTGACAATAGTGCAAGTACGAACTTGGACACAGGTGCAGAGAAACACAGCAGGCAGAGGTAAGGGTAAATCCAGAATATTTACTTGAAAAAGGTCTTCATAACAAAGCAAGGGCACACAAGAACACAAAACATGAGACCTGAGCAACTGGCCCAGTCCACAGAGGAAGCTAAATAGTCATCCAGCAGGTGATCCCAATAAGCCCAATCAGGGTCACCTGGATACTAGAGGAAACTCAAGAGTGCCCTCGAGTGACAACCACAGGTAGTACACTCCGGTAAGAAACCCTGACCTGTGACAGCATACATCAGACTGGGTGGATTTAGTACATCATTTAGTATATCTGGGGCGGCAGGTAGCCTAGTGGTTAGAGCGTTGGACTAGTAACTTAAAGGTTGCAAGATTGAATCCCCGAGCGAACAAGGTAAAAATCTGTCGATCTGCCGCTGAAGAAGGCACTTAACCCACAGTTCCTAGGCCGTCATTGAAAATAAGAATGTGTTCTTTAACTGACCTGCCTAGACAAATAAAATATGAAAAAAATCTGTTAGGGGCATATTGATATTTCCACGTATAGTATACCCCCTAGGTAATGAATAGCAATCATGCAATATGATTCGATATTAACATTGATCATTGACAATGAGAAACTATTCACACCCCTTGACTTTTTCCACATTTTGTTCTGTTACAGCCTACACACAACACCCCATAATGTCAAAGTGGAATTATATTTTTAGACATGTTTACAAATTAATAAAAAATGAAAAGCTGTAATGTCTTAATTCAATAAGTATTCAACCCTTTTGTTATGTTAAAATGAGTTGCATGTTCACAATCTGTGTGCAATAATGGTGTTTAGTATTAATGACTACCCAATCCCTGTAGCCCACACATAGAATTATCTGTAAGGTTCCAAAGTCAAGCAGTCAATTTCAAGCATGGATTCAAATAATAAAGACCAGGGAGGTTTTCCTATGGTTGGCAAAGAAGAGCATGTTTTGGTAGATAAGGAAAAAGAAAGCAGACATTGAATATCCCTTTGAGCATGGTGCAGTTATTGATTTTACACTTTGGATGGTTTCAATACACTCAGTCACTACAAAGATATAGGTGCCCTTCCTAAATCAGTTGCCGGAGAGGAAGGAAACCACTCAGGGATTTCGCCGTGAGGCCAACAGTGATTTTAAAGCAGTTACAGAGTTTAATGGCTGTGATAGGAGAAAACTAAGGATGGATCAACAACATTGTTCTGAATACAAAGCCTTCTGTTTAGGGCAAATACAACACAACACATCACTGAGTACCACTCTTCATATTTTCCAGAATGGTGGTGTTATGAGTTGCATCATGTTATGGGTATGCTTGTCATCGGCAAGGACTTGAGAGTTTTATAGGATAAAAAGAGCTAAGTACAGGCAAAATCCTAAAGGAAAAACTAGTTAAGTCTGCTTTCCAACAGACACTGGGAGACAAATTCACCTTTCAGCAGGATAATAACCTAAAACACAAGGACAAATATACACAGGAGTTGCTTACCAAGACATCATTGGATGTTCCTGATTGGCCTAGTTACAGATTTGACTTAATTTGGCTTGAAAATCTATGGCAAGACATGAAAATGCCTGTCTAACAATGATCAACAACCAACTTGACAGAGCTTGATGAATTTTAAAGAATAATGGGCAAATATTTTACAATCCAGGAGTGCAAATCATTTAGGGACTTACCCAGAAAGACTCACAGCTGTAATCACTGCCAAAGGTGATTCTAGCATGTATTGACTCAGGGGGTTGAATACTAATCTAATCAAGACATATTAGTGTTCTATTTTCCATTAATTAATTAATAATAATATTAAAAAAGTGTTTTTCTTCTGCTTTGATATTACAGAGTAATTTCATTCATTTTAATCCCACTTGGTAATACAACAAAATGTGGGAAAAGTCAAGGGGTGTGAATAATTTCTGAAGGCACTGTAACTGTCAAGTAATGGACACATACAGATGGCATGATTTTTTAAACAAAGAGGGCTTATCCAAACCCTCCAGTCCAGTAGACTCTAGTCCCAGAGATGCCAATGTAGGTGGAGGTTAGTAGGATGAAAGATCAATCAACTTGACTTAACTTTGTAAGAAAGACTCATTTGTTTGACTCTGGTACAACTACCAAATCCTAAAAACTTATCGTAATTTAAAAAGCTTATCGTAAGTGTAGATTTCTTCACTGTTTTGGACTGCCTGGGGAAAGACAACCCCTTTTAAGATATGCTTGATTTTATGATGATTACAATTCTGATGTCTGTAAAACTGCACCTCAGCTTATAAGAAAGTACTTACAAACAGCATTTTTGTGGTTTGTGTCTTTGCTTGGAAGCAGTTTCACCCCTCTGGACTTCAGCTCAATGGCCTTTTTTACTGTTGGGGAGAGAAAGTCGTGCACATCATAATCCATTATGTAATTAGCAAAACACCCTAAGAGCTCAGGCTGAAAGAAAATCTGTGTCACAACATGCAAACAATTCTGTGAGATTATTTTGCTATAGAAGGACCCCCCCCCCCCACGCCCACCTCCAAATATACTTTGAAGCTGGCGTTTACTGGAGGAATTCACAAGCAGAGATGTCAAGCTGTCCTCCAGGTGATTGCAGAGGACCAGCATGGTGCCAATGTGCCCAGGCCACCGCACAATTATTGGGGCTGTATTATTTAGTCTTTATAGATCATCCAAGTCAGAGGAGTCCTTTGTTGTGCAGGGCAAGGGAGGGCCAGCTTGTGAACAGTGGTGGCTACACTTTCACCTAACACCACTGGGCTCAGTTCCCAGCAGGCAGTGCAGTGAATGCGTAGCCTGCGTTAGTGTCAACAGAAGCCAATTTGGATTTGGATATGACTCGGAATCTAATCTGGTAATTATGTCATGCAGGGAAGCCAATTAAACCCTGAGAAATCTGAAATAGGTTCAGTGTGAGTATTCTTTTCTCCATATGACTTCATCCCCTCGCCAGGTATTAAGGGGAAGTATAGTAATTTTACCGGACAATATAACACAAATGCTAAATAATAGGGGACAAAAATTCATGTGGGAGGGAAAAAAGTTGCCAACTATTTTTAATGAGAATGGGCTTCGTATCCAAACTCTTTTAGGCAGAAGTACCTGGGGCTACACTTAGTGACTAAGCCTGGAAGGCCTCAAGTCATGTTGCACTTCGTCAAACTCCATTTAACAGGCAGAAACCAGAGAAATAACTATGCATACACCTGCAAACCGTATGTGGGCAGAATCCAGGTCAGGCCAAGATGTCATGTTTAGCAGAGCTCTGGCAGAGCGTGAAAAGTGACGCGATGTGAAGGAACTCACTGCCAATTGCACTGACGACTGCCTGCAATTGGAAGGGTTCTATCCCAACCCTCTGACACTGACCCCTTACCTTGGTACTGGGCACTAAATCCTTTCCGCCGATGGTTGCTGTCTGATGTGAAATGCAGCCGTAGCCAGTTCTTGCTGCTGATGACAGGGGAAGGTGTATTCATACCGGTCAGCCTGGAAGAAAATATGATTCTCAATTCAGCAGAGTGACCCAAAACTTCCATCAAAAGGACACTCAAAGTAAAACACATGGGGTGCTTTTAGTAACAATAGAACATCTACACTGCATGACTACTGGAATGATTACACAATGGGTTAATTGGAAGGAATGCTAAGAGTACATACCAAATCAACATTTTAATATAAGGACATTTGTGTGAAAAATCACACCCATGGTTTACTCTCAAGTCTAGCCTGATTGTTTCTAGCCCAAAGAGTTATACAATGCCTACTCAATTTGACAGCTGTGTGTTATATATTTTGCAGGGTTAACTTTGCTGCTCTACCCCATTAACCTCACAGATGCCTTGAGTAAGCACACATTTTGATATGGCTGTATTGCTCTATTCCACTTTTTTTAAATTACTTTTCCTGTTGAAAAACAATATCCCATGTATAAATACACTAATTTACACACACTTAAGGGTAAAAAATATGTTAAAGAGCAAGTGCAAACTTTCAAGGATTCTGATGGTGCCCTCTGATGTCATCAGCCTCCCCCTTGCTTGAGGAACAATACAGGAGCAATAGAGAACAAAATAGAAAAAGGTCAACTGAAAAATTGTTACCTGAACCCAAATGAATGAAACCCTTATCAACAACCTTAGACATTTCAATACGGCGTACCAACAAATATATACAGTTATCTTTCAAATCAATCTTTACCCACATCATAGGAAACTTAAAGATGAACTGCTATCTGTATTTCACTATCATAGCACAGTCTTTATGGGAAGCAAGTTTGGTGATGGAGTGAGTCGCTGCAGGTGAAGCAATTTAGGTAAAGTACCTCAGACCATGGACACATCATGATTGTTCCATCAACACCTCAGCCATTTTAGTTACACAAGCCCAGTTCAATCTGTTTATTTCAATAGCCTCAGAGCAACTGAACCCAATACTCGTTGATCAGCCAACTCTTAAATCTTCACAAACAGTACTAAAAACTCAGTGGTTAATTCAATCTGCTTTAAAAGTACAGCAACACATTTCCTTTTTCCTTATACCTGGGATTGCGAATACTTTTTTGCCTTCTTTCTGCTCATACTGCCTCATAACCTAGCTTTCACACTCCAATGATCAACACTGTTAAAAAGAAATTGAGAAGGCCCAACACCACTCAGCATTAATTGCTATTCGTTCACTGTCCTGTACCAATTCCGGCTAGACCTTCAATCCAATCCATTGTAATGAGGTGAGATCTATCTATGCTACAATCATAAAATTGTTCCTGTATCTTCTTGTAAGTAAATCCTTATTGTAAGTAAATGTATTGTTCTTTATCGGGAGGTTTAATTTTTTAAATTTAGTAGTGGTATTTATGTGTTCATGATGTTTGGAAAACCAATGTGATAAAAGGTGCAAAACTTCAAAGAAAAGGAAGGCTTTTATTTTATGCAGAATCTATTATATAATTAATTCAGCTTTGGCAACAGAATGTCAGAGGTCACGAGGACAGGCATATCTGTACTTTGATGAGTTCTACTAGTATGTGAAGAGAATGGAGAGTCTTCCACACATGACATACACATTGTCATATGACAAAATCTCCTAGGATTAACTCTAATAACCTTTGGACCACAATTCAAGGCACAATACCTTCTCAACCATTGGACACTACCTCCTGCTTATAGTGTTGCCACAATGGTTGTGCAAACACTGTTGTCCATTTAAAAAATATATATATTTCACCTTTATTTAACCAGGTAGGCTAGTTGAGAACAAGTTCTCATTTACAACTGCGACCTGGCCAAGATAAAGCATAGCAGTGTGAACAGACAATAACACAGAGTTACCCATGGAGTAAACAATAAACAAGTCAATAACACAGTAGAAAAAAGAAAAAAAAGAGTCTATATACATTGTGTGCAAAAGCCATGAGGAGGTAGGCGAATAATTACAATTTAGCAGATTAACACGAGTGATAAATGATCAGATGGTCATGTGCAGGTAGAGATACTGGTCTGCAAAAGAGCAGAAAAGTAAATAAATAAAAACAGTATGGGGATGAGGTAGGTAAATTGGGTGGGCTATTTACCAATGGACTATGTACAGCTGCAGCGATCAGTTAGCTGCTCAGATAGCAGATGTTTAAAGTTGGTGAGGGAGATAAAAGTCTCCAACTTCAGCGATTTTTGCAATTCGTTCCAGTCACAGGCAGCAGAGAACTGGAAGGAAAGGCAGCCAAATGAGGTGTTGGCTTTAGGGATGATCAGTGAGATATACCTGCTGGAGCGCGTGCTACGGGTGGGTGTTGCCATCGTGACCAGTGAACTGAGATAAGGCAGAGATTTACCTAGCATGGACTTGTAGATGACCTGGAGCCAGTGGGTCTGGCGACGAATATGTAGCGAGGATAGTCAGTTTTACTAGGGTAAATTTGGTGGCGTGAGTGAAGGAGGCTTTGTTGCGGAATAGAAAGCCGACTCTAGATTTTATTTTAGATTGGAGATGTTAGATATGAGTCTGGAAAGAGAGTTTACAGTCTAGCCAGACACCTAGGTACTTATAGATGTCCACATATTCTAGGTCGGAACCATCCAGGGTGGTGATGCTAGTCGGGCGTGAGGGTGCAGGCAGCGAACGGTTGAAAAGCATGCATTTGGTTTTACTAGCGTTTAAG
Source organism: Oncorhynchus tshawytscha (assembly GCF_018296145.1). NCBI lineage: Eukaryota > Metazoa > Chordata > Actinopteri > Salmoniformes > Salmonidae > Oncorhynchus > Oncorhynchus tshawytscha. The sequence continues at coordinate 76,862,600 of NC_056429.1, read as the reverse complement.
AGCAGTTGGAGGCCACGGAAGGAGTGTTGTATGGCATTGAAGCTCGTTTGGAGGTTAGATAGCACAGTGTCCAAGGATGGGCCAGAAGTATACAGAATGGTGTTGTCTGCGTAGAGGTGGATCAGGGAATCGACCGCAGCAAGAGCAACATCATTGATATATACAGAGAAAAGAGTCGGCCCGAGAATTGAACCCTGTGGCACCCCCATAGAAACTGCCAGAGGACGGGACAGCATGTCCTCCGATTTGACACACTGAACTCTGTCTGCAAAGTAGTTGGTGAACCAGGCAAGGCAGTCATTAGAAAAACCGAGGCTACTGAGTCTGCCGATAAGAATATGGTGATTGACAGAGTCGAAAACCTTGGCCAGGTCGATGAAGACGGCTGCACAGTACTGTCTTTTATCGATGGCGGTTATGATATCATTTAGTACCTTGAGCATGGCTGAGGTGCACCCGTGACCGGCTCGGAAACCAGATTGCACAGCGGAGAAGGTACAGTGGGTTTCGAGATGGTCAGTGATCTGTTTGTTGACTTGGCTTTCGAAGACGTTAGATAGGCAGGGCAGGATGGATATAGGTCTGTAACAGTTTGGGTCCAGGGTGTCTCCCCCTTTGAAGAGGGGGATGACTGCGGCAGCTTTCCAATCCTTGGGCATCTCAGACGATATGAAAGAGAGGTTGAACAGGCTGGTAAAAGGGGTTGCGACAATGGCGGCGGACAGTTTCAGAAATAGAGGGTCCAGATTGTCAAGTCCAGCTGATTTGTACGGGTCCAGGTTTTGCAACATCTGCTATCTGGATTTGGGTGAAGGAGAAGCTGGGGAGGCTTGGGCGAGCAGCTGCGGGGGGGGGCTGTTGGCCGAGGTTGGAGTAGCCAGGAGGAAGGCATGCCAGCTGTTGAGAAATGCTTGTTGAAGTTTTCGATTATCATGCATTTATCGGTGGTGACCGTGTTACCTAGCCTCAGTGCAGTGGGCAGCTGGGAGGAGGTGCTCTTGTTCTCCATGGACTTTACAGTTTCCCAGAACCTTTTGGAGTTTGAGCTACAGGATGCAAATTTCTGCTTGAAAAAGCTGGCCTTTGCTTTCCTGACTGAATGCATGTATTGGTTCCTGACTTCCCTGAACAGTTGCATATCGCGGGGACTATTCGATGCTATTGCAGTCCGCCACAGGATGTTTTTGTGCTGGTCGAGGGCAGTCAGGTCTGGAGTGAACCAAGGGCTATATCTGTTCTTAGTTCTGCATTTTTTTGAACGGGGCATGCTTATCTAAAATGGTGAGGAAGTTACTTTTGAAGAATGACCAGGCATCCTCAACTGACGGGATGAGGTCAATATCCTTCCAGGAAACCTGGGCCAGGTCGATTAGAAAGGCCTGCTCGCAGAAGTGTTTTAGGGAGCATTTGACAGTGATGAGGGGTGGTCGTTTGACTGCGGACCCGTAGCGGATACAGGCAATGAGGCAGTGATCGCTGAGATCATGGTTGAAGACAGCGGAGGTGTATTTGGAGGGCCAGTTGGTCAGGATAACGTCTATGAGGGTGCCCCTGTTTTCAGATTTAGGGTTGTACCTGGTGGGTTCCTTGATGATTTGTGTGAGATTGAGGGCATCTAGCTTAGATTGTAGGACTGCCGGGGTGTTAAGCATATCCCAGTTTAGGTCACCTAACAGAACAAACTCTGAAGCTAGATGGGGGGTAATCAATTCACAAATGGTGTCCAGAGCACAGCTGGGAGCTGAGGGGGGTCGGTAGCAGGCGGCAACAGTGAGAGACTTATTTCTGGAGAGATTCATTTTTAAAATTAGAAGTTCGAACTGTTTGGGTATGGACCTGGAAAGTATGACATTACTTTACAGGCTATCTCTGCAGTAGACTGCAACTCCTCCCCCTTTGGCAGTTCTTTCTTGATGGAAAATGTTATAGTTGGGTATGGAAAACTCTGAATTTTTGGTGGCCTTCCTAAGCCAGGATTCAAACACGACAAGGACATCAGGGTTGGCAGAGTGTGCTAAACTAGTGAGTAAAACAAACTTAGGGAGGAGGCTTCTGATGTTGACATGCATGAAACCAAGGCTTTTTCGATCACAGAAGTCAACAAATGAGGGTGCCTGGGGACATGCAGGGCCTGTGTTTACCTCCACATCACCCACATCATCCATGCATATTAGATGCAAATATCTGTTGTCACACATGAGATGTGTCAAATGCATTCAACATCCATTATTCTGCCTGAGAGTTTATGGGGCCTCTGTCATGTTCAAAGAACACGATTGGCATTTGACAGGTACAAAATAGAGTCTTACATAGATAATTGGATAATTGTGCTTCTGTTAAATATGGTCATTGTAATTTCTGTCAAACATTTTATGTTTCTGATGATTATATCCTAATCTGAATTGAAAGTGTTAAAAGGTGTCATGTGACTTAATAGTTGGCGGCACGTAGCCTTGCGGTTAAGAGCGTTGGGCCAACAATCAAAATGTTGCTTGTTTGAATTCCTGAGCCGACTAGCAAGGCACTTAACCCTAATTGCTCCTGTAAGTCGCTCTGCTAAATGACTAAAATGTTAAATTTGACGCCATGGTAGTAGATTTCTGCATCTCCTCCATATCTGTTGCCAAGTGAATAGTGATGCTTCAGGTACATTAATTATACTAATATTATGTGCAGTGCATTTTAAGCAAGCTTTCAAAACTTCCGAAAATGTCCTTTGAAAGTGAACATTAACATTGATTTTAATAACTCAAGTTGAAAAAATCCCTTGGTTTAATTTGTATCACAACTGTTACACCTCAGCGTCAGCGTAAATTAAATAACTAATCTTGACACTGGCTGGAAAGTTCAATTATGAAATTAACATATTTATTATTAACCCTGACATGACAGCTTGTCAGGCACCTGTCTGCCAAGATCATGTGGTGGAAAATGCTGAGGAAAGCCTTTTAGGGAACTTCCTAAGAGGAGGATATGTAAACAGGAATTTGATCAACTGTCAGTTGTCAATCTTGTTCAACATTCATTCATGTCTGTCTGTATATCAATTACCACCTCTTGTGTCAACAACGTACCAGTGACGAAGATCTAATATTCTATAATCTTATCAATTTGTCTGAGGTTATTTAATTTAGACAGAAGCAGTCCCTGTCAACTCCAGGTGTTATATCAATATACAGTTGAAGTCGGAAGTTTACATACACTTAGGTTGGAGTCATTAAAACTAGTTTTTCAACCACTCCACAAATTTCTTGTGAACAAACTATAGTTTTAGCAAGTTGTTTAGGACATCTACTTTGTGCAACAACTGTTTACAGACAGATTATTTCACTTATAATTTACCGTATCACAATTCCAGTGGTCAGCAGTTTACATACACTAAGTTGACTGTGCCTTTAAACAGCTTGTAAAATTCCAGAAAATGATGTCAAGGCTTTAGAAGCTCCTGATAGGCTAACTGACATCATTTGACTCAATTGGAGGTGTAACTGTGGATGTATTTCAAGGCCTACCTTCAAACTCAGTGCCTCTTTGCTGATTTTGACATCAAAATCAATAGAAATCAGCCAAGGCTGAAATTCACCCAACTTATTGTGGGAAGCTTGTGGAAGGCTAGCTGAAATGTTTGACCCAAGTTAAACAATTTAAAAGGCAATGCTACCAAATACTAATTGAGTGTATGTAAACTTCTGAACCACTGGGAATGTGATGAAAGAAATAAAATCTGAAATATATCATTCTCTCTACTATTATTCTGACATTTCACATTCTTACTGTATGTATCTCATTTGACAAATGGAGTGCCTTTTGGGTAGTGTACTTTTGTCAGAAATAACTATTTATTTCTTCTTATTTTAACATTCTATCATAAAGAGCACGTTTTCAACTTCATAACAAACATGTTTTCCCATCTCAAAAAGTTAAATTAAGAAAAATTACTAGAATTTAGTCCTAGAAGTGGGACGAAAATGGATTTTCTGAGAAAACACATTTATTTGAACAAAAACACACTGCTATTGAAATGTTTTACATGGTTTAGACTAGTTAGAGCATTTGATGCAACTGTTAAGTTTAGCCTTTTATCAAAACGTACACAATGTCTGACAGACATAAAAGGCAATCTATTGATGGAACGACCCATGTGTCTAATTAGCTACATGTATTTGCTTTATGACTCCCAAGTATTTTTACTGAATAGTATCATTTTTGTTCAACAAACCACTAGACTTATTTCACAATGTCTCATGGGCAAGGACCGCGTAGAACTTCTGAAGTTGAAGTATGAATTCCAAACATCTCTGGACACATGTCTAGGAGGTGGAAGAGTTCCGGATGTTAAGGTCACGTGTGTGGTATTCTTACCATATCATAAATGGTATGTCTATAAAACTGCCTCCAATCATCAGAGTGCACAACAATGTCAGTAGCAGAGCAATGTTATAAGACACTAACTGACTTTGAAAGGCTGTGTGAAAGTCACTCAAACGATTGATGCTCCCTTGCCCCTTTCAGACTTTAATAGACAGAAGAATGAGGGTAGTAATTATTGTTACCTAGTGACTGCCTCGTTTTTCAACTCCTGTAACTTATCATTGATTAATGCTAGCGAAGTGTACTTCTGTAATTGACATTGAGAGCAGCTCCTGAAAATATTAATTTGACCTATTTTGAGTTCAGTGAAGTACTTTTCATTGACTTTAACTTATGAGACTTTTACATGCTAATTGAAGACATAACATCACCCAGCAATGACTATTGTTAATAAAAATAAAATAAATCAGATTGTAGAATTCCCTATTGCAATTAGCATCTATGTGTGCTATCCACAGCTAAAGAAGATATTGCCACCTACTTTTAAACTCTATTTCCAAAAAGCTGAGTAGACTTAAAGTATGAAAAACTGTCAAGCTTTGCTTTGATGTTGATGTCATTCCTCTATCCATGCTCCGGGTGTGGATTTCTGCTATCAAATATTAGGTGGTGCAAACGCAGATCTTGTGAGTCATTGGTTTGAGTTGTTTCTTAAATGACGGATGCATAGCATCAACCTGAAAAAGAGAACATCTTTGGCAGTGTGCACATTGACATATGGGTTATTCCTCACAATACTAGAACAGAACAAGACCATGATTTTGGCGATTTTCACTAAATGTAATCCATAGAAGGGTCCTTTGGAGGGAGGATTGTTGATATATACTGAACAAAAATATAAACACGCAATATATAGTTTATATAAGGAAATCAGTCAATTTAAATAAATAAATTAGGCCCTAATCTATGGATTTCACATGACTGGGCAGGGGCACAGCCATGGGAGGGCCTGGGAGGGCCACCCACTTGGGAGCCAGGCTCACCAAGTAGTTTCGTGAGAAATCACCCATTTATCATGGGATGCTGCAGTAATGCAATGTTATTCATAAAACTAATATGATATTGATATCATATTGAAAAAAATGCAACTGACATCGATATAGATGTTCCATATCGGTGCCGATCCCTAGTGAAAAGGACGTCCTAAAATGGACACCACATTGTTGAAAAATTTAACTCCCTAACAGGGTTGGGGAGTAATGGATTACATGTTACCAGCAAAAACATGATTACTTTGAGGATTACTTTTACATTTCGAAAGGAGGTTTTTGAGAAAAATAATCTGAAACTTCTCTATTCTCTTCATGACATTCAAATTAGCATTGAAAAAAGGTGCAAGTTTAATTAAGTTTGTTCCACCTGAGTGAGTCTGACCAGAAGTCAGAGACCACTATGATGACACACCAAATGGGTTGGATGGATCGCGGGAAAAGAGCGGGAATAGGCTTTTGTTGGCTACAGTCCAAGCTATGTCTTCCAATGGAACGACTGCTGTCGGCATCCAAAGACGATCCAACTGGAATAAATGCTTGGCGGTAAGGATGACAGCAGTGGTGCAGTCTACAGGCCATACGGAAATCACTTATTACTGTTATCTACAAAGCGCATTGATGTGAATCACACTGATGCTCTCACATTTAGCTATTTGCGCCTTACGGATTGTGGTTGTTGTGGATGGCTGTTCAAAAATCTACATCTGCAAGGTAGCCTAGTGGTTAGACTGTTGGACTAGTAACGGAAAGGTTGCAAGTTCAAATCCCTGAGCTGACAAGGTACAAATCTGTCGTTCTGCCCCTGAACAGGCAGTTAACCCACTGTTCCTAGGCCGTTATTGAAAATAAGAATTTGTTCTTGCCTAGTAAAATAAAGGTAAAAAAATTGAACCCAATAATGGTTGAATTCAAGAAGTTTAAGCTTCCAATCAATCATTGCTTTTGAAACCAGTGGACAGCCAGTGAAAAATGCACTCGCGGATCCCAGCCATTGTCACGATCGTTACAATGAGTGGACCAAGATGCAGCGTGGTATGGTTCCATCCTCTTTATTTTGAAGTGAATCTCAAAGAAAACCATAAATGCAAACCGAAAGGAGCCGCTGCTATAGTGCTCACAGGCAACTATACATGGTCAAGCTCCCACAAAGCACAATGGGAAAATGGCTGCCTAAATATTATCCTCAATCAGAGACAACGATAAACAGCTGATTTTGATTAGGAACCATACCAGGCCAACATAGATATATATATATTCACCTAGATAACCCACCCTTAGTCACACCCCGACCTAACCAACATAGAGAATAAAAAGCTCTCTATGGTCAGGGCGTGACACCTATAGAATAAAAGTGGGGCTTTAATTGCTCAATATAATTCATGCTGATAGTTGTTTTTAATCCATAAGCCTAATGGACACATGGTCAAACTCGCACACTTCAACTCGCACACTTAAATTGGCAATCTGTAGTTTCTACATCCATTTGTGGACTTATAAATTAAATATCTCCATTGATTCTTGAAGAATATAACTTAGAAATGTCTCATGAGCTTAGTTCAACTGTCACACTCCATGAGAACCCAAAATATAAGCTTGTTTTTCTCCAATGTTTGTAAACATTGTAAATATAAACAAAAACTATATAGCCTCATAACATGGTTAAAACTATAATGTTGATATCATTGATGGTCTGTCCTTGCATCCATAGCTCGGTCTATTAATCTGAGAGTGGTTACATTTCTCCAGGCCCATCCCTCAGAGGTGGGGTGACATTTTGTTATTTTTCATCTGTGGATTTGCACTTTAAATGGATTCAAATTATCAAGATATAAAAGTGTCGCCAACAAAAAGTTCAACAACAGGCCTATAGAAAATGCAGCATATGGCATTCATTTTTCACATGTAAATAGCACTTTCAGTAGTGCTCAAATGAGCGCAGCATATCTTTTTCAACTCGAATCAATGAGCCCAATCAGTCCTCCATGACAACAAAATCATAAACAACAGAATAGGGCTGGCTAATAAGTCATTCGTTTTGGGGTTATGCTCAGGTAAAACAATTTGACTAATCTCTAAATCCTAGTCTTGAAGATCAAGGGGTATAACATTTACTGGAATGACTGGAATTCTGATAGACTGGTTTTTAATGTAAAGATACAATTTAATCGTATTATTATATGTAGTAGAAAGCGATGGGTTAGAAGAAGCCTACATAACCAACACATAAAGTAACATTTAACATCCATATATGGCCAGCTATGTAAACTTTAACATTGATGTATCCTGCAATAGATGGGGTTCAATTGGTAAAATGTTTGTCTTCTTCTAATGCCTCTTAATGGGAAAGTAATCTAAATGTAACTGAATGTAATCAGATTACATTACTGAGTTTGTGTAATCCAAAAATTGCATGACTGATTACAATTTTGGACAGATTACATTACAGATTGCAACTAACAGATTACATTTAGAAAGTAACCTACCCAACCCTGCTCCCTAACAAAAATGGAAGCCTCTTGAACAGTCTTCACAGGCAGTCTCCACAGTCTTCACATGCTGTGTATGTGTTTAAATACAGATATGTCATCCCATTCTGCTCAGAACACACACTATAGCTCTCTCCATTTAAGTGGCATTCCACTGACAACACGTCGTAAATATTATTTTGTCAAGGAATTGTCAAATGGACCGGTCCTCAAAGTGTCAGGTTTCAAGTCTTGAAATGTCTCATGTCATACCTTAGCTGTTGACAGGACAAAATTAAGCAGTGTTTTGAGGTCCTGTAAAACTTTGACTCGTCTTTATATTCTCTCAGTTGAAAATATAGGTATATTATTGACATACAGGGATCAAACGTATAACACAATAGTACTTTAACTTATAGCTTTCATATATGAGTGAATCACCATCATGTCCCTCAATGGCTTTTCGAGCAATTAGCAGATAATTGATGCCATGACAGTTGCTACCATTAGAATACAAGAGGTGCTATAATTATATTGCGGTTGTTAATTACTTACCATATTGATGGTGCCTCAGTCCCACTTATCTCCAGAAAGTCGTATTTGTCTTCCAGCTGGAAATCACTAAAGACCAGGGCGATGGTATCACCTGGTTCAGCCAGAATACTCCATGTGCAGTCTGCATTATTCTCATACTCTGAAGGGAAATGTGAACTTGATATCGTCCCTGTTGTTCCCCTCAATGTCCCACCGCAAGCTCCTTCGGCTAAAGGAAGAAAATAAGTAAGACAAAATTGCATTACTGACTGGGTCACAACTTGCTCTTAGAAAATAAATCCATCTCGACTGAGTCCTGACTCTTTCAATTGTTACAGCTCCTACTGAGTGGATGAATATTCACTTGTGGGAGATAAAGGTTTGACAGCTAAGATTGGCATCGCTCCTGAGACAAGATTGGCAAATGTGTAAAATAAATGTTGTTTGTCGTTGCAGGTTGCAAGTTTAACAACAAAAACAGTGACAATTGGAAGCTATGGCCTTGTGACCTTTCAAAGACCTCTAAAACCTACAATTTGATACTTCAGGTTCCAGGATCTAGGACAATCCAGGATCACTACATCTTAATGATACACTAGGTCAACACAAATAAATGACGACCCAGGATCAATACTGCTTAATAGTGATCCAGTAAGAACACAGATAAATGATGATCCAGGATCAACACAACTAAATGACGATCCAGGATCAACATTGCTAAATGATTATCCAGGCACAACACAACTAAATAACGATCCAGGATCAACACAGCTAAATGATGATCCAGGATCAACACAGCTAAATGATGATCCAGGATCAACACAACTAAATGACGATCCAGGATCAACACAGCTAAATGATGATCCAGGATCAACACAACTAAATGACGATCCAGGATCAACACCGCTAAATGATGATGCAGGATCAACACAACTAAATGACGATCCAGGATCAACACAGCTAAATGATGATCCAGGATCAAATCAAACTTTATTTGTCACATGCGCCGAGTACAACATGTGTAGACCTTACCGTGAAATGCTTACTTACAAGCCCTTAATTAACCAACAATCCAGTTCAAGAAAGACTTAAGAAAATATTTACCAAATAAACTAAAGTAAAAAATTATTAAAAGTAACACAATAAAATAACAATAAAGAAGCTATATACAAGGGGTACCGGTATCGAGTCAATGTGCAGGGGTACAGGTTAAACGAGGTAATTTGTACATGTAGGTATGGATGAAGTGACTATGCATAGATAATAAACAGTGAGTAGCAGCAGTGTAAAAACAAGTGGGGGGGGTCAATATAAATAATCTGGTGACCATTTGATTAATTGTTCAGCAGTCTTATGGCTTGGGTGTAGAAGCTGTTAAGGAGCCTTTTGGTCCTAGACTTGATGCTCCGGTACCGCTTACAGTGCGGTAGCAGAGAAAACAGTCTATAACTTGGATGACTGGAGTCTTTGACCATTTTTGGGGATTTCCTCTGTCACCTTCTAGTATATAGGTCCTGGATGGCAGGAAGCTTGGCCAAAGTGATGTACTGGGCCGTACGCACTACCCTCTGTAGTGCCTTACGGTCAGATGCCGAGCAGTTACCATACCAGGCGGTGATGCAACCGGTCAGGATGCTATTCGATGGTGCAGCTGTAGAACCCTGGGACTAATATGTAAATATTGATATTCTTGGCCCCCAGTACAAACTTAAAATGTAGTGTCTTACCTCGACAAAATGGTGCTGGAAAGTCCCATGATGCTCCAGTACCTGGACTCACAATACAAGTGAGTACAGCATGTCCCTCCAGTATATATCCCATGAGACAACTGTAACGGATCTTGTCTCCCATGTTGTACCTTGTTCCATGAATGACTCCTTTTGGTATCAACCCTGGATTTCCACATGTGTGACTTGGTAGCACTGAAAAACAAACCGTATAGATTAATAAACTCAATTCATTTCCATGGCAGGCCCAAGTGCTATTCTATTGTCATGAGTCTAGCACCAAGATCATTTCAGGTCCTCATCACCCACAGGGCCCCTCTGTTCTCAGTCAGAACAGAGGAGTCACATCCATCTTCACGAAGAAAATGTGTACACAACTCCTTTGTCATCAGGTTGAAATAAACATATTTTATTCAGCATCGCCTTTCCACGTGTATTAACATTTTAGAAAGGTAGTTCAATTATTGTTTCTATGGTTAAATGTACTTTTGCCATTTTAATTACACAAAGAGGTTAATTAATATAATAAATATTTAAACATGCATAACTAAAACATCATCCTTTGTTAATTTTGAAATATTTTAAACAAAACATTGCCTGTCTTATCAAATGAAATGTATCTACTTTGGCACTGCCCAACAGATACCAGAAATAAGATAGATTTTCTGATCTTTAAAACACATTCCAAAACCTTAACTTCCAGGGTTCATGTCAAAGAGCATTGTTACATCCTGTAAACTCCCAACTAACTGGGTCAAAAGATTCACTAGTGTGAATTATATCTGTGACATTTGGGGGTCACTATTTTTTTCAAGGGACCTCCTATGTTTTTTTTATGGGCCTAATAGTAAAGATGTAATTTAACATCACTTTTGTATTACCTTTTAATTTGACATGAACACAACCAGCCTAGGGACCAGTCTGCATCTCAAAATAAGGGGGATGCAATTTTATGATGCAATTCCGGATAGAATTCTGATGCTTTATGGCGCAAAAATGTACGTACACTACATGACTACAAGTATGTGGCACCTGCCCGTCGAACATCTCATGCCAAAATCATGGGCATTAATATGGAGTTGGTCCCCCCTTTGAAGCTATACCAGCCTCCACTCTTCTGTTAAGGCTTTCCACTAGATGTTGGAACATTGCTGCGGGGACTTGCTTCCATTCAGATACAAGAGCATTAGTGAGGTTGGGCACTGATGTGGGGAAATTAGGCCTGGCTCGCAGTCGGTGTTCCAATTCATCCCAAAGTTGATAGATGGGGTTGAGGTCAGGGCTCTGTGCAGGCCAGTCAAGTTCTTCCACACCGATCTCGACAAATCATTTCTGTATGGACCTGTCATGCTGAAACAGGAACAGGCCTTCCGCAAACTGTTGCCACAAAGTTGGAAGCACATAATCATCTAGAATTTCATTGTATGCTGTAGCATTAAGATGTCCCTTCACTGGAACTAATGGGTCTAACCAGAATCATGAAGAACATCCCCAGACCAATATTCCTTCTCCCCCAAACTTTACAGTTGGCACTATGCATTCGGCTAGGTAGCATTCTCCTGGCGACCTCCAAACCCAGATTTGTCCATCGGACTGCCAGATGGTGAAGCTTGATTCATCACTCCAGAGAACGCGCTTCCACATCTCCAGAGTCCAATGGTGGTGAGCTTTAAACCACCCCAGCCAATGCTTGGCATTGCGCATGGTGAGCTTAGGCTTGTGTGCGGCTGCTCGGCCATGGAAAACCATTTCATGTCGCTCCCAACGAACAGTTATTGTGCTGACGTTGCTTCCATGCACAGTTTGGAACTCGGTAGTGAGTCTTGCAACCGAGGACAGACTATTTTTATGCGCTACTCGGTGGACTTATGTGGGTGACCACTTCGTGGCTGAGCCGTTATTGCTCCTAGACGTTTCCACTTCACAATAGCAGCACTTACAGTTGACCTTGGCAGATCTAGCAGGGCAAACATTTTACGAACTGACTTGTTGGAAAGGTGGCACCCTATGATGGTGCTCCATTGAAAGTCACTGAGCTCTTCAGTAAGGCCATTTTATTGCTAATGCTTGTCTATTTTACTTATTTATTTACTTTATTTTACCTTTATTTAACTAGGCAAGTCATTTAAGAATAAATTGTTATTTTTAATGATGGCCTAGGAACAGTTGGTTAACTTGGGTGGCAGGGTAGCTTAGTGGTTAGAGTGTTGGACTAGTAACAGGAAGGTTGCAAGTTCAAATCCCTGAGCTGACAAGGTACAAATCTGTTGTTCTGCCCCTGAACAGGCAGTTAACCCAGGCTGTCATTGAAAATAAGAATTTGTTCTTAACTGACTTGCCTAGTTAAATAAAGGTAAAATAAAAATCTTCCTTGTTTGGGTGCAGAATGACTGTTTTTTATCTAGATTTTATATACCTGTCAGGAACGGGTGTGGCTAAAATAGTCGAATGCACTGATTTGAAGGGTTGTCCACATACTTTTGTATATATATTGTATATAATACAGTATAGTCACTATTCACAATTTCACAACTGTGGGGGAAAACACGGGATTCTCATAGATCGCAATGCAAAAAAAGCCTCCATTTATGTTGCTTAGGAGAGCATTTCGCACTACTTTTGGATTATAATTGGATCGTAAGGATCGTATGAATGTCCTGCTTAATAATATAATGTTTGTGTAATCGTCGCCAATCAACTGCATTATACTTAAAAAACATTCAACATCAACCAGTAAATTGCTCTTTGGCTAGCTTTGCTACCAGCCTATGTTAATGAGAGTTAGCATTATAGCTAACAACTACTGTATCCAAAAACGAATCTTAGTGATTGTTCAAGCAATAACCAAAACAACATTGTAAGCCTAACCCCAAAAAGTGTTTATGTTTAGAACTAATAAATAGAAGGCTATGTTGAATTGGCACAGATGGCTTTCTGCAGTTGTTTTCCCCCAGGGTGGGCGTGGTATAGGGGACTTCTTCATGACGGGAACAGTGACTATATATATAGTATACTACAGTGCCTTGCGAAAGTATTCAGCCCCCTTGAACTTTGCGACCTTTTGCCACATTTCAGGCTTCAAACATAAAGATATAAAACTGTATTTTTTTGTGAAGAATCAACAACAAGTGGGACACAATCATGAAGTGGAACGACATTTATTGGATATTTCAAACTTTTTTAACAAATCAAAAACTGAAAAATTGGGCGTGCAAAATTATTCAGCCCCCTTAAGTTAATACTTTGTAGCACCACCTTTTGCTGCGATTACAGCTGTAAGTCGCTTGGGGTATGTCTCTATCAGTTTTGCACATCGAGAGACTGACATTTTTTCCCATTCCTCCTTGCAAAACAACTCGAGCTCAGTGAGGTTGGATGGAGAGCATTTGTGAACAGCAGTTTTCAGTTCTTTCCACAGATTCTCTATTGGATTCAGGTCTGGACTTTGATTTGGCAATTCAACACCTGGATATGTTTATTTTTGAACCATTCCATTGTAGATTTTGCTTTATGTTTTGGATCATTGTCTTGTTGGAAGACAAATCTCCGTCCCAGTCTCAGGTCTTTTGCAGACTCCATCAGGTTTTCTTCCAGAATGGTCCTGTATTTGGCTCCATCCATCTTCCCATCAATTTTAACCATCTTCCCTGTCCCTGCTGAAGAAAAGCAGGCCCAAACCATGATGCTGCCACCACCATGTTTGACAGTGGGGATGGTGTGTTCAGGGTGATGAGCTGTGTTGCTTTTACGCCAAACATAACGTTTTGAATTGTTGCCAAAAAGTTCAATTTTGGTTTCATCTGACCAGAGCACCTTCTTCCACATGTTTGGTGTGTCTCCCAGGTGGCTTGTGGCAAACTTTAAACAACACTTTTTATGGATATCTTTAAGAAATGGCTTTCTTCTTGCCACTCTTCCATAAAGGCCAGATTTGTGCAATATACGACTGATTGTTGTCCTATGGACAGAGTCTCCCACCTCAGCTTTAGATCTCTGCAGTTCATCCAGAGTGATCATGGGCCCTCTTGGCTGCATCTCTGATCAGTCTTCTCCTTGTATGAGCTGAAAGTTTAGAGGGACGGCCAGGTCTTGGTAGATTTGCAGTGGTCTGATACTCCTTCCATTTCAATATTATCGCTTGCACAGTGCTCCTTGGGATGTTTAAAGCTTGGGAAATCTTTTTGTATCCAAATCCGGCTTTAAACTTCTTCACAACAGTATCTCGGACCTGCCTGGTGTGTTCCTTGTTCTTCATGATGCTCTCTGCGCTTTTAACGGAACTCTGAGACTATCACAGTGCAGGTGCATTTATACGGAGACTTGATTACACACAGGTGGATTGTATTTATCATCATTAGTCATTTAGGTCAACATTGGATCATTCAGAGATCCTCACTGAACTTCTGGAGAGAGTTTGCTGCACTGAAAGTAAAGGGGCTGAATAATTTTGCATGCCCAATTTTTCAGTTTTTGATTTGTTAAAAAAAAATGAAATATCCAATAAATGTCGTTCCACTTCATGATTGTGTCCCACATGTTGTTGATTCTTCACAAAAAAATACAGTTTTATGTCTTTAGGTTTGAAGCCTGAAATGTGGCAAAAGGTCGCAAAGTTCAAGGGGGCCGAATACTTTCGCAAGGCACTGTATATATCTATATATCATACTATATATCAGTTTAATCTCAAAGCTAGGTGGACTGTGCTTCAAGTTTACAAGATGTTTAATAATTCCCTCATTTCATGTAAGGCACCAATAAAACTGTCATGGATATTCCGGCTAAATTGAAATACATGTTAACTAGGCAAGTCAGTTAGGAATACATTCTTACTTGCAATGATGGCATAGGAACAGTGGGTTAACTGACTTGTTCAGGGGCAGAACAACAGATTTTTACTTTGCCAGCTCAGGGATTTGATCAAGCAACCTTTCAGTTACGTGCCCAATGCTCTAACCACTAGGCTACCTGCCACCCCCATGTAACTCAATATAAATAAATAACTGCATGCCCCGAATGCAAATGCTGCCTCCTTAGTGTTGTGTTCTGTGGACCTTTGAAATAACTACCTCTGTGCTGATTAGACCTTGAATGAGCTTCATGTCTTATTGCAGTTCCTTTTTCCGAACTGGAAATAAAATCAATAGTGAAAGCCTGATACAAGCATCTATATTCAGACTGAGTCCTCCCCCTGCCCCCCTGCCCCCTGACTCCCGCCCCCTTTCCCTTATGGATCAGACCGTCTCTGTCATACCACTACCCCAGTGGATAAGACTGACTGAATCATCTCAGTTAGGAACTGACATGGATCTGGAGGTGTAGGAAATCACCACTGTGGGGGGAAGGAACTGGAAAGGAGGATATGGCGGTGTCCAGCAATTGAGGACAGGTCTATTACTCAAAGGGCACCTGAAGGGCCTCTGCATAGAGCAAGACATTCTACAAATAAATATAATATAAGAATGGAAACCTCACAGAGTATTACAGTGCATTCTGAAAGTTTTCAGACACCTTCGAAATGTTCCACATTTTGTTAGGCTTATTGTAAAATGGATTAACTTGTTTTTTCCCCTCATCAATCTACACACAATACCCCATAATGACAAAGCAAAAACTGGTTTATAGAATGTTTTGCAAATTAAAAAACTGAAATATCACATTTACATACAGTAAGTATTCAGACACTTTACTCAGTACTTTGTTGAAGCACCTTTGGCAGTGATTACAGCCTCGAATCTTCTTGGGTATGATGCTACAAGCTTGGTATACCTGTATTTGGGGAGTTTCTCACATTCTTCTCTGCAAATCCACTCAAACTCTGTCAGGTTGGATCGGGAGCGTTGCTGCACAGCTATTTTCAGGTCTCTCCAGAGATGTTAGATCGGCTTTAAGTCCGGGCTCTGGCTGGGCCACTCAAGGACATTCAGGTATTTCCCTAATTTCACGTAAGTTGTCTTGGCTGTGCGTTGTCTTGGCTGTGTGCTTAGGATTGTTGTCCTGTTGGAAGGTGAACCTTTGCCCCAGTCTGAGGTTCTGAGCACTCTGGAGCAGGTTTTCATATAAAGGAACTCTCTGTACTTTGCTCCGCTCATCCTGCCCTCAATCCTGACTAGTCTCCCAGTCCCTGCCGCTGAAAAACATCCCCACAGCATGATGCTGCCACCACCATACTTCACCGTAGGGATGGTGCCCGGTTTCCTCCAGACGTGACACTTGGCATTCAGTTCAAAGAGTTCAATCTTGGTTTCATCAGAACAGAAAATCTTCTTTCTCATTTGTATTTTTTGTTTTACCTTTATTTATACAGGTTTTTCTCATTGAGATAACATCTCTTTTTCAAGAGAGACCTGGTCCAATAGCAGCAGGGGGAACAAGGTTTCAGACAAAACTATTTACATACACTAACACAACATTAAACAAAACTATAGACACATATACAGTACAACAATTACATAATATGTTTAAAAAAACAAATGTCTTGACTAAAAAACAGCTGTACAAAAGACAATTACACACTTCTATGATATTTACATCGATCAAATGTTTAAATTCCACCAACGAGACTAGATCATCAAATTTTTAAATATTCAGGAGAGAATTCCAGTACCACGAAGCTGATTAACTGAAACGATTTCTACCATGACCTGTTCTAATTCTTGGTACTGTTAAAAGCAAATGAGAATGGGACCGTAATTGATATTTATTTACCGACCTGATTAAAAAATAACAGAGATAAAAGGGCATTTTACCCAGTATGGACTTATAAATCAGTGTATGCCCGTGTTTAAGCCTGCTCAAGGTTAATGATGACCAGCCAACAGTGCTGTAGAGATCACAATGATGTGTTCAACGTTTTTGATTTGTAATGATGGTCTGAGAGTCCTTTAGATGCCTTTTGGCAAACTCCATGTGGGCTGTCATGTGTCTTTTACTGAGGAGTGGCTTCCGTCTGGCCACTCTACCATAAAGGCCTTATTGGTGCAGAGAATGTTGTCCTTTTGGAAGGTTCTCCCATTTCTCCCATTTCCACAGAGGACCATTGGGTTCTTGGTCACCTTCCTGACCAAGGCCCTTCTCCCCCGATTGCTCATTTTGACCAGGCAGCCAGCTCAAGTAAGAGTCTTGGTGGTTCCAAAGTGCTTCCATTTAAGAATGAAGGAAGTGACTGTCTTCTTGGGGATCTTCAATGCTGCAGAAAGTTTTTGGTACCTTTCCCCAGATCTGTGCCTCGACACAATCCTGTCTCAGAGCTCTACAGACAATTCTTTCGATCTTGTGGTTTGGTTTTCGCTCTGACATGCACTGTCAACTGTGGGACCTTACATAGACAGATGTGTGCCTTTCCAAATCATGTAAATCACTTGAATTTACCACAGGTGGACTCCAATCAAGTTGTAGAAACATCTCAAGGATGATCAATGGAAACAGGATGCACCTGAGCTCAATTTCAATTATCATAGCAAGGGGTCTGAATACTGATGTAATTCAGTTTTTTATGTTTTATAAATTTGCAAACATTTCTAAAAACCTGTTTCCGCTTTGTCATTATGAGGCATTGTGTTTAGATTGATGAGGAAAATGTTTTATTTAATCCATTTTAGAATAAGGCTGTGACATAACAAAATGTGGAAAAGGGGAAGGGGTCTGAATACTTTCCGAATGCATGTTTCTACTGTCCCGCCTTAGACAAAACAAGCATAAGTACCTACAGTAAACTAATGTTAATCTAAACAAGTCACATAATGTATGTAATGAAGAGAAGTCTCCAAGCCTGCACATTCAGCATAACCTTCATCTCCCCAAATGTGTAAAATGACCAGTATTGGTTCAGATCTAGATGACGTGTCTTTTTAAAAAGCCTTTGGAATGCAACAGTTTTGAGGTTATCTACATAATTTATTCAATCCCGTGGATGGATTCACTATTTGGGATTTTGAAATAAATGCTGTAACTTGTATTGTGAGTAATATAGTCTCTTTTTAGTCCAGCCCTCAGCCTTCTTCATGAATCAAGGGATTACTACAAACACAGGATTGTAATGGCTACATAAGCCAAGATGCAGTAGTTGAAAGACAATGTGAAGATTTTGAGACACTCCAGATGTTCATACTAAATAGTTGTTACAGTATCTAATATCTGCAATTCTACATTCAAGAGACACAGGCAGAAATAATATAGATCACATAAATGTACAATGTGACAATCCTGCTGGAATTTCCCTTCTATAATGCTGCACAAAACAGAAGTGGTATATAGGGCAAAGACACTGGAAGAAGAAGTCCGACAGACAGAAAATGACGCCCATTGTCTTAAATCATGAGCAACAGCCTTTGATGTTACCATATGTATGGTGTTAATTAAGGACAATGGCACGTCTCCCCAATACGACAGGGATTTTCTGAAGGAATGACTCACTTTCCTTTCCTACCCATGCCAAATCTACAGAGACTGATATTTCACCTGAGACATCCTTAATGTAGAAATCAATGGAGGCCTTTCTGTCTAAATAAATGGTTTGTTTCTTTCAATTCTGTCACAGCTGAGGGGCATTTATTATGCAGTGTTGTGCACTTTGCATGCACTTTTTGAGACTGTTTTTTATGTCTTACTCTGACACTTTCCTTTCTCTGTCATTAAGTTTTTATTAGCAGTCTCCATATAGCATCTTTTTTCAGATAAAAAAAGTTGATTAATTCATGTGTGCTGGCAGCATAGTGATTGCATAATGAACCTTATCGATTTTATTTTTAAATAATTGTTTGTCAGTTTAATCATCTAATGACAAGACAAGACCATTAAACATCACATGTGAAGATCTGTTTGTTTTCAAGGGTGAAGAATAAACCCTTTTAAATTCCAATATACATGCACTTCCTCATTACTGGGCGCTCAATGAGAAACACAAGTTGGTTTTCAAGTAGGCCTAGATTTCAATGATTACCTATAATGTGAAAATGATGGGCATCCATTAAGATCTCTAAGTCTCCACAACAAATTGACACGTTTTAACGACATCTGAAATGACAGAAAATACACTGTCAACAGACTGCATCTGCTTCCCCCGCTGCCTGCCCAAACTGATTGCATCACTAGCCAGCTAAATGTAACATCCCCTGCAGTTTGTGTTGGTTCAGAGAAGAGGGCTGCTCCAGAACTGCTCACTGTTGGAGATGTGATGAGAAGATATGATGAGAAGCTACCTTGCAGTCCCTCACACTCACTATCAATGTGTATATGTTGGCATTCATGAAAACATTCCCATTTTAAAAAGTATGTAACTAATGGTCATTCAGCCAAATATCACATAAAATACAGAATGGAACAACTCTTTTATGTGACAGTACTATGGCTGGATCCATTGTGGTCCCCATACACTTTGTGGCCCTATGGAGGTTTCATCCAGGCACAAAATATAAATCCACATTGAATGGGGAATGACAGATGTAAATGTGAGTGCAAGCTGTTAAATGAAGATGCATTAAGTCGGAAGGGTGTGTAAGTCAATTTCCCACAGAACCTGTTGCTCGGGAGGCTGTTCATTCTTCCCTGGCGCATCAGCTCAGACGTTTGTGGCTAACTTCAGCATCTGTTTTGCCCCCATGTATCATTTGCCTTGTCCGAACGAATCCCATGGAGTGACTAGACTAGCAGTCATGGGTCTTGTCTTGTATTGTTTTGACTGCCCTGAGCAGATACATCACATTTCGTAACACTTTCTTAGTTGGGGAAATTGTTGAAATGCATGAACTTTGCAATCCTTCCAAAATGCAATCTGGAGTTACATATTTTTCAGGAAGATTTGGCATACCCAGCTGTATTAAAAACAAATTTAGGGACATTTTGTGTCTAGCTGTACTCACAGCATGGTACAAATTGTGTTTGGTTACCAGCTGAAAAGACGGTCCTTGAAGAGCTTATGTATTTCATGCATATCTGTTGGAGAGGAAGATATCTGCAAATAAAAATGAAAAATGTCTTCATGGGCACAAACATCAGTGTTGCTGCCACCAGCCTAAAGCCTCTTCAGTAGAATCGCATTTGTCTTTTGAATATCAGTGAGCTCTTGAGAAAGGGCTTATCGGACAAGTGGAACCATGCATTGCTACGCAACAGAGACCCCTAAAGAGGGCGTTTACTCTTAAACCATCAACAGTTATTGATCCTTGCCTCTTCATACCACCCTCAGTAAAATTAAAGTGGGGAAAGAAAATGTGTTCTGGCTTACGAGGGCTTTCTCTTTTATGGTCAACCCACACGTTTTTGAGAATGGAAGATGACGGTGTGCAGAGGGGTGGGCAGAATGATGCGTGACTTGTTTGACTGTGCTTGCATGGTAACATTGTAATTACTCAAGTGGCAAGTGGTAATACAGTCAACCTACTGCCTTGTGACTAATAATATGGCACTGAGTTAAGAGATTTCTTTATTGACATGCGTGGAACAAATTATATGATATTTTACTTGTTTTTTTTTTTACAACAAACGGCCATTACATAGTTTGAAAAAAAGCTAGTCTTAGCTATCCCAGGTTGTTACAATATCCCGAAACTCTACTTTTGTCTTTTGGACAAGAATTTGCTGAGTGTTGACATTGTGATTGATTGAGTTTAGCCTCCAATTCCTAAACACATCCAAAACTGTGATGCTCAATTGGCATGCATTCCTGCTGACAGTTAACTGATGGAGCTGTATTGCAGTATGCAGTACTCTACACTGAGACCAGAAAGAAAACTATTTTAACTGAATTCTTGCCAAACAGGACTGCCACAAAAGCAGCCAAAGCTATACTTTTCTCCATGTGATGGATATTTTGTTTTAATGAACTTCAATTCACTTTATAATAATGAAAGATGGATGCTGTTTATTTTTGTTTTCCCTTTACATAGGTCAATCCATTAAAAATGTAAAATATCTAGCCCATGGCGATAAGACTACAAAGGCACATTTCTTCTGGGTATAAAAGTGCTGCTGTGAAAGCGACAAAATGCACAATGTGTGAAGAGTAGCACTTTCCCCAAAATACTGGAAACAATCATTAACATACTATATGTATAAATGTTGTTGATATCTGTCAAGTTACGAGAGTATCAGGTTGTGCATACAGTAACTAACTCTCGTGTTCCAGTGACATTTCGTGACATATTGAGATTGTAACAATCTAACAAAAAAGTAGCAGGCCAATAACTTTAAGCATATGATGCATGTGTGGGATATCATTGTTTTCAGTTAATTATCACTGTAACTAATGCTCTGCTAGGTACATTATCCTTATATTAATGTTCTTCATAGCAAGTTTTATTGCATCAGTCCATGCTGCGAAAATAGCCATTCATATGGGAACGTCTAGACAAGGACTACCGATCAAGCATATTGATTTGATGGGGTAGTTTTTTCCTGTTTTGTTTGTGTAATTTTCAGTCTCTCTCTTCAAGTTTACTTTGAAAACTGACTTCCCAAATATTCTTGTCATACGTTGTTTTTTCCTTGTGTGAAAGACTATTTTGCGGTTTAAAATTGATTGCTTAACCCAGCTTTACATATAGAAAACACATTTTCAGACATGTTCAGACAGATCTTCAAAACACGCCAGGTCAGTATAACAATAGGCAGATAAATTGTTGAGAATTCCCTGTTTCCTTTACAATATACATTACAAAAACAAAAGCGACCTGGCCTCATTAACAGAAGACACCTCTCCAATCACATCTTACAGTCAATTTGCATATCAACATGAACAAATTCATCATAGGCACAATTGTAAAAAGGTTGACCATTATAACTCAATTAAGTTAAATTATATCCAGTCAAAATGAGTCAGTGATTGAATCCTAGGGTGCACAAGACAAGTCTTGACCTTTATCAAATTACTCGCTGTTATGTATGAACTTTGAAAGCTGTATCTCAATTAGAATCTTTCAAATCTTCAATACTGGTTCGAATTTTGATTTGTTTTCAAGTACAGTCTAAATGACACACCTAATAGGGAGTGCATACTGTGCTTATACTGTATATACACTCCCCTACATATTTATTTGCAGAGGCATCGTGCCTCACTCACATTTGTCCTGTTTAAAAAACAAATAATAATAATAAATGTATAAATTATTTGTAATACCACCTACAAATTTTATGAAGTTGGCTTTCGCTAGCCCAGATAGGTTACCAATCTCCCAACCTCATAACTAGCTACCAAGTAGCCATTTCAGGCTGCAGTATGAAACAAGTTAGAGTAGCTAGCTTGTGTAACTATCTTAGCTGGCATGCCTGCTGGCAAGGTTGGTAGACTTTAGAAAAGCAAGCAATAACTAAATGTACTGAATAAGACTGATATTCCTTTCAATCTTTTACCAATATTTTAGCAGAGTATGGGGCTGTGGTGGTCATGACATTTTGTCAGATGGTTATTGTCATGCAAAAGACTGCCGGTCTCACGGTAATCACGGTACCATTAATTAACATAAACATATTTAGCATTTCCAGGTCTTCACGCATACAATCCACTGACACACGCCCTTGAAACATCTACATTTAAGTCAATTTAATATACACCATCACAATAAATCCATTCTTTATTTTATGCAGGTCTAAAGAAACATTATGATATGCAGAGAATGTATTTCAGAAGAGCAGAATATGAGTTGGCCTACTGCATGCTATCTGGCTATGTGACATGCCATAGGCTGTAGGCCAGTTCATTTAGCAGACAAGATATTTGAATAAATTAATTTACATTATATGATATTATAGTATGGAGAATATAATTGAACTTGGCTGAATAAAATAGAAAGTATATTTTTCCCATTCCGGAGCGAGTGCGCATATGAAGTGGCTATGTAGAGGGTAAAAGTGATCATTTGAAACAGCTCCTATATGCTAGATTTAAAGGTATTTGGCAATATTATTTGTGAATGATACAAACCTTAGAATGTCTTAGAAATCAAAACACAAAACATTAGGAACACCTTCCTGATATTGAGTTGCACCCCCTTTGCCCTCAGAACACCTTCAATTCGTCGGGGCATGGACTAAAAGGTGTCAAGTTGGCTGGATGTCCTTTGGGTGGTGGACCGTTTTAATACACATGGAAACAGTTGAGTGTGAAAAACCCGGCAGTGTTGCAGTTCTTGGCACACTCAAACCGTTGCTGGCACCTACTACCATACCCATTTCAAAGGCACTTAAATATTTTGTCTTGCCCATTTACCCTCTGAATGGCACACATACACAACCCATGTCTAAATTGTCTCAAGGCGTAAAAATCCTTCTTTAAAACCTGTCTCCTCCCCTTCCTACACTGATTGAAGTGGATTTAACAGGTATCATCAATAAGGGATCATAGCTTTCACCTGGAATCACCTGATCAATCTATGTCATGGAAAGAGCAGGTGTTCATAATGTTTTTACACTCAGTGTATATGGGCTGCATGATGCAACTTTAGGTTACTGATGCAAAAAAGGCTTGCGCTCTGTTCCTTGCCTCAGGCTTCACATCATGTTTTCTCATCAAGTGATCATATTTTCACATTCTCAATTTAATCTTTACTACT
Source organism: Oncorhynchus tshawytscha (assembly GCF_018296145.1). NCBI lineage: Eukaryota > Metazoa > Chordata > Actinopteri > Salmoniformes > Salmonidae > Oncorhynchus > Oncorhynchus tshawytscha. The sequence goes on along the minus strand of NC_056429.1, from coordinate 76,838,967 downwards.
ATAAAACATTTGTTTTAATTTAGAATGGCCCATTAACAAATGGGCATGAAACAGGGGCAGGGGAAGAAAGATAAGTCATGCACTCAAATAGCCAATGGAGGACGCTTTCCTCCAGTTAGTTTTTGAATCATGCCAGTGGGCTACTCAGGCTACACATCAACCATTGTTTGAGGAGCATGCAGCCTCTCACTGCTCGGCGGGTGACATTCCGCCCAAACAATGTATGCTATGGGCTCTCCAGTCATGTTCCTGCAGCTATCCAGTACTTTGTTTGGGAAACCAAGTGAAATCTGTTCAGGAACATCTATAGTAACATGTTTTCACAACGAAACATGTTTCATTAAACTGTTGACAGTCCCTCTCTCTGCACACTCAAGAAAGGAATAAGTAAAAAGGGGAAGAGATGGAAACGCACGGTGGTGAGATATTCTGTAGCTAAAGGTAATGTGTCAGCCTATTAATTATGAAGAAATGACCAATTACTAGGCTATTCAAAATCAAATTCATACAAATTCACTATAATTGTTAACTCTGTTAGCCGATATTCAGAAAAATACACAATATTTTTTACATATAATTAAGCTTAATGATTATGGCTCTAGATTGCAGGAAAAATACTATTTTTAATTATTTTATTTTTTACCTGAAACACCCTCAATCTAGAGTCATAATCATTATGCTTAATTCTATGTAAAAATATTGTGTATTTTTCTGAATATCTAAGCATACCTGTTGAGCTGTCTGTATCCCCCTGACGGGTGGTTATTTAAAAAATAAACTATTATCCTTCTCTGCAACTCTGCTAGGGCTGTTGCAGTAGACCTGCTAGTTATTTCTTGTCACACAATCCCACACCTTAATATGATGTTTAGTATTGACAAGTTTTGTAAGTTGGAAGGGCTAATCAAACTCCTAAAAGAGAAAAACGGAATCACTCGAAAAATCTCTTTTTATTGTATATGGAGCACCTGGTCCAGGCAATTCGACAATCAAAAGAAATTACGCCAATATCAAAGCAGACTGAAGGAAAAGCAGCCAACAAGTGCTCAGCATATGTGGTAACTCTTTAAAGACTGCTGAAGAGTCTAAAATATAAAATACATTTGTTTCACACTTTTTTGGTTACTACATGATTCCATTTGTGTTATTTCATAGTTGTGATGTCTTCACTATTATTCTACAATGTAGAAAATAGTACAAATAAAGAAAAACCCTATAATGAGTAGGTGTGTCCAAACTTTTGACTGGTATTGTATATAATTGGTCCCCCAAAAATACAATCATGATAAATAATGTATAATGTATTGTGTCATTGTGGAGTCACTTTCATTTCATCAACCAGTAGCCGAATGGTTGCTAGATCGAATCCCCGAGCTGACAAGGTAAAAATCTGTCATTCTGCCCCTGAACAAGGCAGTTTACCCACTGTTCCTAGGCCTTCATTGTAAATAAGATTTTTTTCTTAAACTGACTTGCCTAGTTAAATAAATAAATAGCTATGCGGCTCTAACACCACCATCTGCAGGAGCCTGAATGCACACCTCCCAGCAATTCCCAACCAACGCAACTCTGGTGTGCATTTTGTATTCATTTGAATGTGTTGACAGTTGGAGAAAATGTTTGAGCTCCGCTGAGAATTCGAGAAGTATGAAAGCCAACAGTCCAATATTCTAGAACACTGCTGTGTGTACGCGTACACGTTTTGGACGATGATAAACCCTTTAGAATATAATATGTTTCTGAACACTTCTACATTAATGTGGATACAACCATTGTTAAATGGCTGGAATATTACCGCATTTGGGGCCCCGGGGAATATTTTGTCATGAGGCTAAGAGAAAATGTTGCAGGTTTACAGCTAATTTCCTGCGATTCTACATGTTTTGCTATGAGGCTGAGAGACAATTGTGTTGTGTTAAAGCTAATTTCCTCGGGGGGGATATGTGAACCAAATATAAACTTTGAACTGAATATAAGTATATAATATAAGACTCAGTATAAGTGAATTTGTCCAAATACTTAAATATAGATACATAAAGTACATTAATTCTAAACGGTCAAACAGATATGTATGAAAATAGCCTAAAATAAAATATTATATTCTGTACTGTCGCTTCATATAAAACATTTAATCTCAAATCCAAAATGCTGGAGTATAGAGACAAATTAAAATCTTTAGCTTCCCTGTCCAAATAAATTTTGCTGCCTTAAAATTAAATCCAAATAGGGATTGAATTAGATTTATTTTCCTGCCTGTCTATACAACCTACTCCACATTTTCAAAGTGAAAGAAAAATTATAGATCAGAGGAAGCTTCTTTTGGCAGCCCTTACAGCTGTGGATAGATTTTGAATAAGATTCTACCAACTTTCTACAACTCTTGTAGGGCAACATTAATCCATTGTTGTTGTCAAAATATCTTGAGTGTGGTCAACTTGGCTGTGAATCATTGATGGACAGCAATATTCAAAACTTGTCTCTGATTTTCAATCAAATTTAAGTCAAGACTGAGACTAGACCACTCCGCAACACTATTGGAAAGCCATTCTGGTATCTCCCACTGAAAAACTCTATCCCATTTTTACATGTGGCTTTATTTTCACTGTTCCTGTGCTTGTAATTTAATGTTTTAAAAATATATATATTTTGTTTCGTTACAGAGAAAATTGGTTGTCACATTTTGTCATAGTCAACACTTGCCATTGATAATAATGCAATATGCAAATATGTCTAAAGTATATTAGAAAACAATCTAAAACACTCCACACCAACTCATCTTACATCAGAATCGCATTCTGAATGATGTCTCTGCACTAAATTGTTTTTTAAATGTGCCTATGTGCCATAAATTCATGTTCGAATGATGTGTTTTACAACACCAACAAAAATATGCAAATATGGGATTTACAGGACAGTGGAACATTAAAAAAGAGAATTTGCAGAGACATCATTCAAAATGGGATTATGATGTAGTATGAATCGGTTCAGAGTGTTTTGAAACATTTTCTAACATGGCAAGTGATGACTACCAATTTTCTTTGTAAAGAAACAAATATAAAAACAAAGGTTTTGGGGATCAACTACAATCACAGAAAGAGTCTACATGGAAAAAATAGTGACCTTCCCCTCAGAAGACTGAGGCGGGTTTTCCTCTACATTTTAACCTGGGCTTTGCTCCTTTCATTTTTATTTTGATCCAGATTAACTCCCAAGCACCTGTCTGTGACTAGCATATTCATAACATGATACTGCCACCACAATATTATAAAATACAGAGGTTTTCACTGTGTTTTGTTGAATTAGATTTGACCCAAACCCAAACCTGTTGTCTTTAATTTAGTCCAAAAAGTGATTTTCTTTTGCCTTGCAGAATTAGTTAACGGGTGTTTTGGAGTGGATTTTTCAACACAAGGTATACTTATTTTCACTTTGTCATACAGGTCAGTGATGTGGATTTAATGCAATGTTGTTCATCCTCTATATTTTCAAGTATTGTGATGGCAACATAGATGTATGGATTTATTGCATATGTGCCAGCCATATACAAAGCAATACCGAAAACATTATTCACATTTTTTAGAACATTTACATTTGAATACTTTGTAGCTCAGAAACCCATTTTTCCCAGTAGTGGTTTTGATATTCTTCTCTGCGTAATCTTTTTTATATGGCAAAGCATTTTCATAATCTAATCCAAGAGACCCAGCTTGACACAACGTGCCAACATAAATTACACATTTGGGGACATATCATTTTTCACCCTGCACTTTGTGGCAATGTCAGGTCCTATTCTATTGGCCAAGGATTTCTTCTTTCACACGCTGTGTGGTGCTTTGACATCACTGACAGTTGTATGTATGAAACTGTCCAGCAAAATTAAGGCAGTTTATATAATTTTTTTAAACATTACAATATATTCACAGATTTCACAACACACTGTGTGCCCTCAGGCCCCTACTCCACCACTACCACATTTCTACAGTACTAAATCCAGGTGTATGTGTGTGTATAGTGCATATGTTATCGTATATATGTGTGTATGCATGTGTCTGTGCCTATGTTTGTGTTGCTTTACAGTCTCCGCTGTTCCATAAGGTGTTATTTAATCAGTTTTTTAAAATCTAATTTTACTGCTTGCATCAGTTACTTGATTAGAGTTCCATGTAGTCATGGCTCTTTGTAGTACTGTGCACCTCCCGTAGTCTGTTCTGGACTTGTGGGCTGTGAAGAGACCTCTTGTGACATGTCGTGTGGGGTATTCCTTAGCTGTCCGAGGTGCGTGCCAGTAGCTTAGACAGACAGCTCGGTGCATTCAACATGTCAATACCTCTCATAAATACAAGTAGCGTCATTGGAGCTTTGAGGACAAATCTGTTATTCTGCAACACAAATAAAAACATGGTTACTCCTTCTCTGACCCTAATTTATTCACACTAGTAATAGAATGGTATAACAACATTGATAAAGATACAGTAATTAGCCAACAAGCCGCTGCTAATTCAAGACCGCAATCTGTCCCTGCACTCCATATCGACCCATTCTGATGAAATACAATTTCAGTCAACCAGATAATGTCCAATTGTGACTGTAGAGAATGTAATTTTGCTACCCAAAATATATTTCAAGTGTAAAGGGATTTCAAACAACTTGATTAGAGCCCTGGACTCTAAATCACTATATCAGTAGACCCTGGCTACAATAATGCATCTGACTGGTGCATTGATTTATTTCTAGACATATAGAATATCAGTAATTTTATCTAAGGAAACATTGCTTTGAGTTATGGTTTCTCTTATCTCGACATTTATAGTGTGTCTCGACAGACACTTGCTCTATCCCAAGCCTTTTACCTTTGATGCAATAGAAATTGACGAACAAGTATATGGTCTGTAGATATACTATATAAACAAAAGTATGTGGACACCCCTTCAAATTAGTGGATTTGCTGACAGGTTTATGAAATCGAGCACACAGTCATGCAATCTCCATAGACAAACATTGTCAGTAGAATGGCCTTACTGAAGAGCTCAGTGACTTTCAACGTGGCAACGTCATAGGATGCCACCTTTCCAACAAGTCAGTGTGTCAAATGTATGCCCTGCTAGAGCTGTCCCGGTCAACTGTAAGAGTGCTGTTATTGTGAAGTGGAAACATCTAGGAGCAATAACATCTCAGCCGCAAAGTGGTAGGCCACACAAGCTCACAAAACGGGACTGCTGAGTGCTTAAGCGCGTAGAGCATAAAAATTTGTCTCTCCTCAGTTGCAACACTTAATACCAAGTTCAAAATTGCCTCTGGAAACAATGTCAGCACAACAACTGCTCGTGTGGAGCTTCATGAAATGGGTTTCCATGGCCGAGCAGCCGCACACAAGCCTAATATCACCATGCGCAATGCCAAGCATTGGCTGGAGTGGTGTAAAGCTCGCCGCCAGTGGACTCCATTGCAGTGGAAACGCATTCTCTGGAGTGATGTATCGCACTTCAACATCTGGCAGTCAGATCACAAATGCTAATGCCAACTGTAAAGTTTGGTAGAGGAGGAATAATGGCCTGGGGCTGTTTTTCATGGTTCGGGCTTGGCCCCTTATTTCTGTTGAAGGAAAATCTTAATGCTACAGCATATTCTAGATGGTTCTGTGCTTCCAACTTTGTGGCAACAGTTTGGGGAAGGCCCTTTCCTGTTTCAGCATGATGGTTCATCAAGATCGGTGTGGAAGAACTTGACTGGCCTGCACAGAGCCCTGACCTCAACCCCATCGAACACCTTTGGGATGAAGTGGAACGCAGACGGTGAGCTAGGCCTAATCACCCAAAATCAGTGCCTGACCTCACTAATGCTCTTGTGGCTGAATGAAAACAAGTACCCGCAGCAATTTTCTAACATCTAGAGGAAAGCCTTCCCAGAAGAGTGTAGGCTGGGGGACCGCAAATGGCGGACCAACTCCAAATGGGGGACCAAATGGTTGAGAGAATGCCAAGAGTGTGCAAAGATGTCATCAAGGCAAAGGGTGGCTACTTTGAAAAATCTCAAATCTAAAGTCTGTTTTGATTTGTTGAACACTTTTTTTGGTTACTACACCATTCCACATGAGTTATTACGTAGTTTTGATGTCTTCACTATTATTCTACAATGTAGAAAATAGTAAGAATAAAGAAAAGCCCTGGAATGAGTAGGTGTGTCCAAACTTCTGACTGGTACTGTACATGTTTCAACACCTCCCTCTGCAATTGGACCCAGGACTTCCTGACGAGCCGACCCCAGGTGGTGAACACAACGGACCCTTAACACAGGTGCCCCTTAGGGGTGCGTGCTTAGTCCCCACCTGTACTCCCTATTCACCAAAACTCCAGAACCAACATTAAGTTTGCCGACGTGGTAGGCCTGCTCACTGACGACAATGAGACAGCCTATAAGGAAGAGGTCAGAGACCTGGCAGTGTGGTGCCAGAACAACAACCTAGAGCTGATTGTGGACTACAGGAAATGGAGGGCTGAGCATGTCACCAAGATGGCATTGCAGTCAGACGTCATTTGTCCTCGTCTTGTCCCGTATATATATTTACAACTTTCTTCGCATACCTTTTTATATATATTTTTTCTTTTCCATAAACTCATCTTCAAAACACTCTCCTGCAACCCGCCTCACCAATTTTTTTTTTTTAAATAAAGTATTATTTACCTCAAATCTGTAATCCTCCATAGAAGCTAACGAGAAGCTAGCCAGAAGCTAACCAGAAGCTAGCCAGAAGCTAACCAGAAGCTAACCAGAAGCTAGCCAGAAGCTAACCAGAAGCTAAGCAGAAGCTAGCCAAAAGCTAGTTAGCTTCTTTACTGGCTAATCGTTAGTATTCAGCTAACCACGGTTTGTGGTCATCAGCTATCCTTTAGCTCGAAAATCTATCGCCAGTTTTGTACGGCACGTCGCAGACCGGAACATACCAGACCTATTTTTCTCTCCATGTCCCCGGATTTCAACCGCACGCTCTGGACATTTATACCTGGATCTCGCAGCTAGCTAGCTGCTATCCATGTGACTATCGGCTTACGACGATTCCGGAGCAAACATCAATTACTCCGGAGCTAGCCAGCTGAAGAGTTCCATCAGTCACTCCTGGGCTACAATCACCTATCCGGACCCGTTTTACTGCCAACGCGGAGCCCCACCAGGCCTTCACAACTGGACTACCGACGTTATCTGCCCGAGGGAGTTATCCAGCTGGCTCCTCCGTCACAATGTTACCTGAACGCCCATCTGCGTTTCGCTAATCGTTAGCTGTCTTATCGGCTGCTAACTGAAAAGACCTATCGGACCATTTTTTTCTTTTTTTTCCCTTGGGCCTCTATAACTATATATTTTTTTTTTCGCGAATTGAATTGATCCCCTCTACCACAAGGAACCCCACTAATCCTACCTATGGAAACGCACGAAGTGGCTAAAAATAGACCTCCATTCTATGCTAGCTTGCTACCGATTGCCCGGCTAGCTGTCTGAATCGCCGTGACCCCAACCAAACTCACTACTCACTGGACCCTTTTGATCACTCGACTAAGCATGCCTCTCCTTAATGTCAATATGCCTTGTCCATTGCTCTTCTGGTTAGTGTTTATTGGCTTATTTCACTGTATAGCCTCTAGTCCTGCTCACTATACCTTATCCAACCTATTAGTTCCACCACCCACACATGCGATGACATCTCCTGGTTTCAATGATGTTTCTAGAGACAATATCTCTCTCATCATCACTCAATACCTAGGTTTACCTCCACTGTATTCACATCCTACCATACCTTTGTCTGTACATTATACCTTAAAGCTATTTTATCGCCCCCAGAAACCTCCTTTTACTCTCTGTTCCAGATGTTCTAGAAGACCAATTCTCATTGCTTTTAGCCATACCCTTATCCTACTCCTCCTCTTTTCCTCTGGTGATGTAGAGGTGAATCCAGGCCCTGCAGTGCCTAGCTCCACTCCTATTCCCCAGGTGCTCTCTTTTGATTACTTCTGTAACCGTAATAGCTTTGGTTTCATGCATGTTAACATTAGAATCCTCCTCCTTAAGTTTGTTATATTCACTGCTTTAGCACACTCTGCCAACCTGGATGTTCTAGCTGTGTCTGAATCCTGGCTTAGGAAGACCACCAAAAATTCTGAAATTTTCATCCCAAACTACAAAATTTTCAGACAAGATAGAACTGCCAAAGGGGGCGGTGTTGCAATCTACTGCAAAGATAGCCTGCAGAGTTCTGTCCTACTATCCAGGTCTGTACCCAAACAATTTGAACTTCTACTTTTAAAAATCCACCTCTCTAAAAACAAGTCTCTCACCGTTGCCGCCTGCTATAGACCACCCTCTGCCCCCAGCTGTGCTCTGGACACCATATGTGAACTGATTGCCCCCCATCTATCTTCAGAGCTCGTGCTGCTAGGTGACCTAAACTGGAACATGCTTAACACCCCAGCCATCCTACAATCTAGGCTTGATGCCCTCAATCTCACACAAATTATCAATTAACCTGCCAGGTACCTCCCTAAAGCCGTAAACACGGGCACCCTCATAGATATCATCCTGACCAACTTGCCCTCTAAATACACCTCTGCTGTCTTCAACCAAGATCTCAGCAATCACTGCCTCATTGCCTGCATCCGTAATGGGTCAGCGGTCAAACGACCTCCACTCATCACTGTCAAACGCTCCCTGAAACACTTCAGCGAGCAGGCCTTTCTAATCGACCTGGCCGGGGTATCCTGGAAGGATATTGATCTCATCCCGTCAGTAGAGGATGCCTGGTTATTTTTTTTAAATGCCTTCCTAACCATCTTAAATAATCATGCCCCATTCAAGAAGTTTAGAACCAGGAACATATATAGCCCTTGGTTCTCCCCAGACCTGACTGCCCTTAACCAACACAAAAACATCCTATGGCGTTCTGCATTAGCATCGAACAGCCCCCGTGATATGCAGCTTTTCAGGGAAGCTAGAAACCATTACACACAGGCAGTTAGAAAACCCAAGGCTAGCTTTTTCAAGCAGAAATTTGCTTCCTGCAACACTAACTCAAAAAAGTTCTGGGACACTGTAAAGTCCATGGAGAATAAGAACACCTCCTCCCAGCTGCCCACTGCACTGAAGATAGGAAACACTGTCACCACTGATAAACCCACTATAATTGAGAATTTCAATAAGCATTTTTCTACGGCTGGCCATGCTTTCCACCTGGCTACCCCTACCCCGGTCAACAGTACTGCACCCCCCACTGCAACTCGTCCAAGCCTCCCCATTTCTCCTTCTCCCAAATCCAGTCAGCTGTTGTTCTGAAAGAGCTGCAAAATCTGGACCCCTACAAATCAGCCGTGCTAGACAATCTGGACCCTTTCTTTCTAAAATTATCTGCCTAAATTGTTGCCACCCCTATTACTAGCCTGTTCAGCCTCTCTTTCGTGTCATCTCAGATTCCCAAAGATTGGAAAGCAGCTGCGGTCATCCCCCTCTTCAAAGGGGGGGACACTCTTGACCCAAAATGCTACAGACCTATATCTATCCTACCCTGCCTTTCTAAAGTCTTCGAAAGCCAGGTCAACAAACAGATTACCGACCATTTCGAATCTCACCATACCCTCTCTGCTATGCAAGCTGGTTTCAGAGCTGGTCTTGGGTGCACCTCAGCCACGCTCAAGGTCCTAAACGATATCTTAACCGCCATCGATAAGAAAAATTACTGTGCAGCCGTATTCATTGATCTGGCCAAGGCTTTCGACTCTGTCAATCACCACATCCTCATCGGCAGACTCCGCAGCCTTGGTTTCTCAAATGATTGCCTCGCCTGGTTCACCAACTACTTCTCTGATAGAGTTCAGTGTGTCAAATCGGAGGGTCTGCTGTCCGGACCTCTGGCAGTCTCTATGGGGGTGCCACCGGGTTCAATTCTTGGACCGACTCTCTTCTGTGTATACATCAATGATGTCGCTCTTGCTGCTGGTGAGTCTCTGATCCACGTCTACGCAGACGACACCATTCTGTATACTTCTGGCCCTTCTTTGGACACTGTGTTAACAACCCTCCAGGCAAGCTTCAATGCCATAGAACTCTCCTTCCGTGGCCTCCAATTGCTCTTAAATACAAGTAAAACTAAATGCATGCTCTTCAACCCATCGCTGCCTGCACCTGCCCGCCTGTCCAACATCACTACTCTGGACTGCTCTGACTTAGAATTCGTGGACAACTACAAATACCTAGCTGTCTGATTAGACTGTAAACTCTCCTTCAAGACCCACATCAAACATCTCCAATCCAAAGTCAAATCTAGAATTGGCTTCCTATTTCGCAACAAAGCATCCTTCACTCATGCTGCCAAACATACCTTGTAAAACTGAACATCCTACCAATCCTCGACTTCAGCGATGTAATTTACAAAATAGCCTCCAATACCCTACTCAAGAAATTGGATGCAGTCTATCACAGTGCCATCCGTTTTGTCACCAAAGCCCCATATACTACCCACCATTGCGACCTGTACGCTCTCGTTGGCTGGCCCTCGCTTCATACTCATCGCCAAACTCACTGGCTCCATGTCATCTACAAGACCCTGCTAGGTAAAGTCCCCCCTTATCTCAGCTCGCTGGTCACCATAGCATCACCCACCTGTAGCACATGCTCCAGCAGGTATATCTCTCTGGTCACCCCCAAAACCAATTCTTTCTTTGGCCGCCTCTCCTTCCAGTTCTCTGCTGCCAATGACTGGAACGAACTACAAAAATCTCTGAAACTGGAAACACTTATCTCCCTCACTAGCTTTAAGCACCAGCTGTCAGAACAGCTCACTGATTACTGCACCTGTACATAGCCCACCTATAATTTAGCCCAAACAACTACCTCTTTCCCTACTGAATTTATTTTATTTTATGTATTTATTTATTTATTTTGCTCATTTGCACCCCATTATTTTTATTCCTACTTTGCACATTCTCCCACTGCAAATCTACCATTCCAGTGTTTTACTTGCTATATCGTATTTTTTTATATCGTACTTTGCCACCATGGCCTTTTTTTTGCCTTTACCTCCCTTATCTCACCTCATTTGCTCACATTGTATATAGACTTGTTTCTACTGTATTATTGACTGTATGTTTGTTTTACTCTGTGTCTGTGTCGTTGTATGTGTCGAACTGCTTTGCTTTATCTTGGCCAGGTCGCAATTGTAAATGAGAACTTGTTCAGTATCACGGTACACACACCAACACAGTTGTGAAGAGGGCACAACAATGCCTCCTCCCCCTCGGGAGGCTGAAAATATTTGGCATGTGCCTTCAGATCCTCAAAATGTTCTACAGCTGCACCATTGAGAGTATCTTGACTGGCTGCATCACCGCTTGGTATGGCAACACTACAGTGGGTAGTGTGTACAGCCCGGTACATCACTGGGGCCAAGCTCCTTGCCATCCAGGACCTCTTTACCAGGCGGTGTCAGAGTAAGGCCCAAAAAATTGTCAAGGACTCCAGTCACCCAAGTCATAGACTGTTTACTCTGCTACCGCACAGTAAGCGGTACCAATGCATCAAGTCTGGAACCAACAAGACCCTGAACAGCATCACCAAGCCATAAGACTGCTAAATAGTTAAATAGACTGGGTAGCTTTAGTTAACTATCGGCACTGACCATTTTTGCACTAACGTTTTTGTCTCATCACATACACTGCTGCTACTGTTTATTTTCTGTCACTTAATTCTTAGTTATATCTACCTCAATTACCTCGTACTGCTGCAAATCAACTCGGTACTGGTACACCATGTATATAGCCAAGTTATCGTTACTCATTGTGTATTTATTATAACTTTTTGTATTATTACATGTTTTACTTTTCTATTATTTTCTTTCTCTTTGTATTGTTAGGAAAGGCCCATAAGTCAGCATTTCACAGTCTACACCTGTTGTTTACGAATATTGTGACAATTTTTTTTAATTTAATATGATTTCAGGAAGTAAGGAAGTCACCAACATCTATTGCCATGAGGCATATAAAACTGGGTACCTTGAAATGTGAATCAAACACATGAGCAAGCATTGACATTGAGGCCTTTAACCTCATATTCATTTCAATTATGTATAGTGCATTATCCTTGTTTTATAACCTTGTTATTGCAATCATTTGCATTATGCACAGTCATAAAGTATATGTTAAGTCAAGCTTTGCTGGAATTGCAGTTTCCTGTCATCGAGCAGGGCTAGATCTGTACCTGTCTCCCAGAGAAATGACAAAATGTGACAAATATGTATTTGAAATGTTACAAAGTGATCATCGATAATGCCAGTGTTGTTGCCACACTTGAGTAACCTGCCCCTCAGGCCTAGAACCCACAAGCAAGGTCCTCGTGCCACCAAGGTATACTCAGTCAAGCTGTTCCCCAACCTCCTGGAAACTCTATATTGAAGGGCAACCTTTAAAAAAGTCTATGATGTCTGTCTTAAAGGGCTTTACTTCAAACCCAGGGAAACAAGCTTTATTATGTTAGGAAACAAACAACTATTTTTTCTTAATGTTTCCCTGAAAACATGATTTGTGTGTATTACTGTATGACAGAGCTTCTATACACAACAATGGGAGAGTCAGTAACAGCACCTCCATCGGTGACACGCCCGTAAGGCGTCCGTGGTCTGTGGGCTCCTTGAATCATGAAATTTCATATGGGAAATATCTGAAGTTCCACCATCACTTGTAAAGATAATTTGTTTGTTTTATCGCTACAAGGGTACATCTCAATGGTCCGAAGTGTTTTCCTCTCCTGGTCTCCTCTCCATCATTTGCACTCGTGAAATTACATGACTAGAGTAAGCAATACGGTAGATGCCTACCTGAGATTGTACTTTCTCTTCTCCAGTTCTTTCATATCAATGCAGATGAAGCAAAGGAGATGAGTAGAGGAAGCTACTTTGATATGTTGCTACTGATATGCACCCCTACAATAGATCACCCTGTTGCACCTGCAATTGTGTCTGCTTTCAGCATGTGTTGTGATTGCACACAGCTGGGTGATCAATTACATCTGATTTGGTAAACAGCATAATATAATGATGGCAAATTAATTGGTAGTTATGTCACATAATATCCGATTTGCAATAAAGCAACCATCTCACAAGCATTTCACATCTGTATATGTGAAATATACAACAAGGGGCTATGCGTTCCATGGAAAATAATGCACAGGGTGTGACGTACTTAAGTAAAAATATTTTACAATACTATGATCAAGAGCCTCACATACAGTACATCGTTTGGTCATTGTGCTGCCACAGAATTAATTGTGAGCAAGGCCTCAAAAAAGCTTTATATACCAAAGCTGCGAGAAAAGTTCTATATATTATTGAAACAATGCTGCGATTGTTTGTGAGAATGCCAACAGGTGTTGTTCCCGTGGGGGAAAGATTATATTGGGGAAAGGTTCACATGGGGTTGCCATGGCAACCAAGAGGGGAAGCGAGGTGTGTGTGTGTGCTCAAACACACATGCATGTGGGGGTCTGGAAGAGGAAGTGTGTCCATCTGATGAATAGGCATGTGCCTGAACTCCATTTTATACACTAACTGTAGTCTCACAAATTTATTTCTAATGACTGGTCATTTTCGCCCGGGAAAACCACAGGTTTACAAGTTAAATAAAACACCCAAAATAAAATGAAAATCATCTAAATGTATTTTGTGTGATCAGATGCCCTGTGTGGACAAAGTCATGGAACCTTATGACAATCAGATTAAATGAACTACATTTTTCAGAAAGAACACAGCAGGGAGGGTTAAGACGTATTTACTATCTATAAAAATTGAGTACTTTTTTCACCACTGATAATGCACAATGTGGAAGGTGAGTTGCATTATTTTCCAGAAAATGTATAAATCCAGAGTTGATTATCCTGTTTACACCTGTCATGACGTTGCCCTGTTGGCTGAGGTTTATGACCCCCCATAAATACCTTTCCCCCTTTTCTCTCCACTCTACAGAATGGACTATTGGAAAGCCCTTTGTTAACATAGAGAGAGTATGGTAACATCAAAAGGTTGGGGAATGGAACAATATTTCCCTTTCTCATCCAGTTGAAAGTGTCCGTTGGTACTTAAAGAATATGATGTCAGATCAGTTGGTGTCTGGGACATTATATCTGATGATAGGACAACATAAATGATATCTTGGAAAGTCTGCACATTCTCGTTATCAGATTCACATGGAATTGTTGTGCAATTTAAATGTTTAAATGTGAAATTATTTGTGAAAAGATAAGGTAATTTTAGCTTCTAAATGAGAGAATTGTTTTCATAAGTAAACTATGCTAACTCAGTGGCCACGCCCAAGTGAACACACATTGTTTGAGAACTATGAAACACGCCCTTCTCTCCCACAGTACAAAAGCCCGTTGACGGAAGTCAACCTTAGTTCCCGATGACGTGAGGACTGGTGTCCATACATTTAAAAGGGAAAATTTCAACTACAAGCTAACGAAATTAACATTTAGTTCCAAGTCGTATTTCAACTTGGAGATGACGATCACCATGCTGGAATGGTGAATTTCGACTAGGCCAGCCAGAATACAGTGCGAGCTGATTATGGCAACTTGGTATGAACTTTGAACGATTATTCACAAAAGAAGATGTGATACCTCCTAGACGTCAAGTTATCAGCTGCATCTGTAAACGTACGTGGCCCAGGAAAGGACAGACAATCTCAGAAGAACGACAGGGTACTTTAACATATCCACTCTACAACACTACGACCAGAAAGATTCTTCAAAGGACAATGGCGATTTCTGCAGGGTAAACCAGCCTTCCATCTTCGACCCATCTATCGAAGCGCAGCTCAGAGTAAATATGTATATATCTTGCATTTTCCTCTTCTGAATGGGCGGTTGTTAGAATGCATAAGATTCTGTATTTACTGTAGCATAGCTTCTCAAGGTCCGATAGAAATTCAATCCCTTTGTCCCTCAGTCTTCCCGCTCTTTCATTCAAACCCAACCCTGTTCCTTTGTATAACCAGCCGTCATATCGGGTTAGCCCACTAGGGGCTTTTCATGACATGATTAGTAATCGATATGTGATCTATCCTGTGTATATATACAGTGGGGCAAAAAAGTATTTAGTCAGCCACCAATTGTGCAAGTTCTCCCACTTAAAAAGGTGAGAGAGGCCTGTAATTTTCATCATAGATACACTTCAACTATGACAGACAAAATTAGAAAAAAAATCCCGAAAATCACATTGTAGGATTTTTTTATGAATTTATTTGCAAATTATGGTGGAAAATAAGTATTTGGTCACCTACAAACAAGCAAGATTTCTGGCTCTCACAGACCTGTAACTTATTTTTTAAGAGGATCCTCTGTCCTCCACTCGTTACCTGTATTAATGGCACGGAAAAGCTGACCACGACTCAATTTTGTTGATCCCTGCCTACAGACAGAAACTAAAAGAAGAAGCTCCCGCGCTGAGGTCTGTTCAACGCTGGTCCGACCAATCTGATTCCACACTCCAAGACTGCTTCCATCACGTGGACTGGGATATGTTTCGTATTGCGTCAGACAACAACATTGACGAATACGCTGATTCGGTGAGCGAGTTCATTAGAACGTGCGTTGAAGATGTCGTTCCCATAGCAACGATTAAAACATTCCCAAACCAGAAACCGTGGATTGATGGCAGCATTCGCGTGAAACTGAAAGCCCGAACCACTGCTTTTAATCAGGGCAAGGTGACCGGAAACATGACCGAATACAACAGTGTAACTATTCCCTCCGCAAGGCAATCAAACAAGCTAAGCGTCAGTATAGAGACAAAGTAGAATCTCAATTCAACGGCTCAGACACAAGAGGTATGTGGCAGGGTCTACAGTCAATCACGGATTACAAAAAGAAAACCAGCCCTGTCACGGACCAGGATGTCTTGCTCCCAGGCAGACTAAATAACTTTTTTGCCTGCTTTGAGGACAATACAGTGCCACTGACACGGCCCGCAACTAAAACATGCGGACTCTCCTTCACTGCAGCTGACGTGAGGAAAACATTTAAATGTGTCAAACCTCGCAAGGCTGCAGGCCCAGACGGCATCCCCAGCCGCGCCCTCAGAGCATGCGCAGACCAGCTGGCTGGTGTGTTTACGGACATATTCAATCAATCCCTATCCCAGTCTGTTGTTCCCACATGCTTCAAGAGGGCCACCATTGTTCCTGTTCCCAAGAAAGCTAAGGTAACTGAGCTAAACGACTACCGCCCCGTAGCACTCACTTCCGTCATCATGAAGTGCTTTGAGAGACTAGTCAAGGACCATATCACCTCCACCCTACCTGATACCCTAGACCCACTCCAATTTGCTTACCACCCAAATAGGTCCACAGACGATGCAATCTCAACCACACTGCACACTGCCCTAAACCATCTGGACAAGAGGAATACCTATGTGAGAATGCTGTTCATCGACTACAGCTCGGCATTTAACACCATAGTGCCCTCCAAGCTCGTCATCAAGCTCGAGACCCTGGGTCTCGACCCCGCCCTGTGCAACTGGGTACTGGACTTCCTGACGGGCCACCCCCAGGTGGTGAGGGTAGGCAACAACATTTCCACCCCGCTGATCTTCAACACTGGGGCCCCACAAGGGTGCGTTCTGAGCCCTCTCCTGTACTCCCTGTTCACCCACGACTGCGTGGCCACGCACGCCTCCAACTCAATCATCAAGTTTGCGGACGACACAACAGTGGTAGGCTTGATTACCAACAACGACGAGACGGCCCACAGGGAGGAGGTGAGGCCCCTCGGAGTGTGGTGTCAGGAAAATAACCTCACACTCAACGTCAACAAAACTAAGGAGATGATTGTGGACTTCAGGAAACAGCAGAGGGAACACCCCCCTATCCACATCGATGGAACAGTAGTGGAGAGGGTGGTAAGTTTTAAGTTCCTCGGCGTACACATCACAGACAAACTGAATTGGTCCACCCACACAGACAGCATCGTGAAGAAGGCGCAGCAGCGCCTCTTCAACCTCAGGAGGCTGAAGAAATTCGGCTTGTCACCAAAAGCACTCACAAACTTCTACAGATGCACAATCGAGAGCATCCTGTCGGGCTGTATCACCGCCTGGTACGGCAACTGCTCCGCCCACAACCGTAAGGCTCTCCAGAGGGTAGTGAGGTCTGCACAACGCATCACCGGGGGCAAACTACCTGCCCTCCAGGACACCTACACCACCCGATGTCACAGGAAGGCCATAAAGATCATCAAGGACACCAACCACCCGAGCCACTGCCTGTTCACCCCGCTATCATCCAGAAGGCGAGGTCAGTACAGGTGCATCAAAGCTGGGGCCGAGAGACTGAAAAACAGCTTCTATCTCAAGGCCATCAGACTGTTAAACAGCCACCACTAACATTGAGTGGCTGCTACCAACACACTGACTCAACTCCAGCCACTTTAATAATGGGAATTGATGGGAAATGATGTAAAATATATCACTAGACACTTTAAACAATGCTACCTAATATAATGTTTACATACCCTACATTATTCATCTCATATGTATATGTATATACTGTACTCTATATCATCTACTGCATCTTTATGTAATACATGTATCACTAGCCACTTTAACTATGCCACTTTGTTTACATACTCATCTCATATGTATATACTGCCCTCAATACCATCTACTGTATCTTGCCTATGCCGCTCTGTACCATCACTCATTCATATATCTTTATGTACATATTCTTTATCCCCTTACACTTGTGTCTATAAGGTAGTAGTTTTGGAATTGTTAGCTAGATTACTTGTTGGTTATTACTGCATTGTCGGAACTAGAAGCACAAGCATTTCGCTACACTCGCATTAACATCTGCTAACCATGTGTATGTGACAAATAAAATTGGATTTGATTTGATTTGATTTGCTATTGATTTAAAAGATCTTCAGATCTTTATTAAGAGAATGGATTCGGGAGATAACCACTCTATATAAATGAATGCTTCCGTGGAACCACAGGTTATTAATGGTTCAGTTTTTGCATGGTTTAATTCAATCACGTAATCAATTAAACGTTAGGTATTCGATTTGATAAAATAGCATGTCATATAATTTAATCATAGTCAGACATGACACACCACAACTATTATTTCACACATTTGCCGCTATGAATGTTTTAATTTGCCAACATCCACTGAAGTAGCGAACAAGTTTGCTAGATAGCTACAGTAACTGCTTTGGTAACCAAACAAACTATTATTATTATTATTATTATTATTATTATTATATACAGTACCAGTCAAAAGTTTGGACACACCTACTGATTCAAGGATTTTTCTATATTTTTACTATTTTCTACATTGTATAACTATAGTGAAGACATCAAACTATGAAATAAAACACATGGAATCATGTAGTAACATTTGATATTTGAGGTTCTTCAAAGTAGCCACCCTTTGCCTTGATGACAGATTTGCACATATACTATTTAAATAATATACATTCATCTATAATTTATATAGTAATAGCAATAAGGCACCTCAGGGGTTTGTGGTATATGGCCAATATACCACGGCTAAGGGCTGTATCCAGGACACCCCTTAGCTGTGGTATATTGGCCATATACCAACCCCCTCGGGCCTTATTATTTATTTTAATTGTATTTAACCTTTATTTAACTAAGTATACAATAGGTCATATCATTAAAAGTACCAGCGAGCCCATTCTGGAAATGTGATATGTTTGAAGAGTATGCTGTTTCAAACAATTTGCCAAATAAAAGCAAAAACAAAAAGAATCTAGACATACTGTAGTTCTCTCTGCATTTTTGGGAAGGGCCCATAAAGTAAGCATTTCACTGTCAGTCTATACCTGTTGTTTATGAAGCATGTGACAAATAAAAGTTGGTTTGATTTGAATGACACCAAGATGTATCATGTACGGTTCACAGATCATAGGGTCTTGCATTCGGAAAGTATTCAGACCCATTGACTTACGTTAAAACTTTATTCTAAAATTGATTAAATTATATTTTTAACTCATCAGTCTACACACAATACCCCCAATGACAAAGCGAAAACTGTCTTTTGGAAATATGTGCACATGTATTAAAAATTGAAAACAGAAACATCTTATTTACATTATACCCTAGAATATATGTGTGCATCAATGCCTCTTTCCTCGATTTAAAAAAAAGCCATCTGGATCAATAGGCTCAACCCCAAAGCCAAACAGATTCTCCTTCCATATTTTCTTGTTAGGATTACTATTATAACAACCTGAGGCCCCTTTCTATCAATGGCCCTGGCCTACATAGTGTATTACCTGTATTGATATGTGAGTTTCTGTCTGTGTGAAAGGATCAAAAACATGTTATTTTACTGGAACGTGTGAAAAGCTACCATAGTATTTCAAAAGTCAAGTCCTTTAGTTCCAATTTAAGGTGAATCACCAGTAAACCTGGTGCAGGGTTAAATAAAACTTGCCATACACCTTAGTTTTCCCAGTGTTTCAGGGAACCTTAATTTTCTGGAGCCCTACTGTAATTTTCCACTTCGTGGTAACTAATACAAGGCAATTACTGCAGGCTTTTTGTTTAACTGTCTTTCCTGATGAGGAAGGTCATTTCACTACATTAGATTATATAAGGATGTGGATAAATAGTCTGACAGACTTTGCACCTTTTGTACTCTTCAAATGTATTCACCACCATTTGAATACATATTGTACAGTAAATTCCAAACATGTAGAGGCCAGATTTATTATGTTGTATGTTTTGTTTATAGTGAGAAATATAATACCAAAAAGGGCATGAAACTTTCATAATGTATAATTGAACTGTTGTCTTAGAATAGAAAAGCTGTCCCTTAATGTATATTCTGACCGAAAGAGACATGCTAATTCTTGAACCATGTAATAGGAATAGCTGAAATGCAGCCATTTCACCCCAGATGTGATGACTAATTATGGTTTAATGCCTGATTCA
Organism: Oncorhynchus tshawytscha; assembly: GCF_018296145.1. Classification (NCBI taxonomy): domain Eukaryota; kingdom Metazoa; phylum Chordata; class Actinopteri; order Salmoniformes; family Salmonidae; genus Oncorhynchus; species Oncorhynchus tshawytscha. The sequence continues at coordinate 76,818,983 of NC_056429.1, read as the reverse complement.
TGCAAAGGTATGTTAGGTTAATTATTATTGCTGAAAGGTACAGTACAAGTGTCTCATCTATGACTGAACCTGTAACACTGAGGTCAGAAGAACAGAATCACAGCTATCGTTATACTTTCCTTTTTTTATTGAAGAAAATATGCATAATCCATTCCATTGAGACTCAAACAGTGCAAAAATGACTATCTCAATTAAATTAGTTGTATATTCCACCCATATAATTAGGTATAATCATGAATAATTGTATTCAATCTTTTTGTATGGCATAAATGTCAAGATCACTTACCATATTAATACATTGTGTGACAAGTCACTATTGGGATATATTCTCTCTCATGAAACATGTAAGTTCTGATATGACTGACAAGGTTTGAACTCCATGTCTCTTGAATGCCAGAAAAGTGCATTCGCCCGATACGCCTAAGCCTATGAATTGGCTCAGAGAGCTAAAAGCAGAGGCAAGTTTACTTATAACTTGAGCATGTACACCAAACAACCTCCATTACATTGACCTGTTCTGTCAGGTCTAATGGTATCAGACAACATTTACTGCTTGACATTATGTACATTCTATAAATGGGAGGCTGATGGCACAGAACCACATACAACCGTCACAGCTGCAGCATGACTATCATCACCGCTAGTGCTGCTGTTGTTAGTCTGCCTGAGACATGTAATGGACTTAACCAATGATTCCTGTCTGAGGTCATCTCTGTGAAACACAGAACAGAATTCATGCTTGACATGCCCCATGTCAACAACGTACCGATGTTGCTCTTTGCAGAGGTTGGCTTATCCGCCTGCTTACCATTAGGCCAAGCATACTGATATTAGCAAGCATGCCCTCTCAGCAAAAAAATTGCTTTATTGTTGGACTGCTCTTAAAAGCACACTGCCAATGTAGTTTTGTGCCTTTTCACAGCAATGACAGCAGAACCAGAGTTGTGTACATTTAGCAGGTGATTCATTTACCCAAAGATCAACTAAAATCCAATAAATTCCAAAAAAGTACGTTACCAAAGGAGCACATAAGTAGGCCTATCAAGTCTCTCCCACTCACCACCTCAGATTTATCTACAAAATAACTTATGACTGTCAGAGTTTGTACAAATGGCAATATTTAATATGTTTCCAATACCAGAAATTGAACAGGATTTTATTTACACAGAAAAAAAAGCTGAAAGGAGTAATACAACATATAAAAAGTGGAATCAAAGTTGAGATCAGAGAATCTTTTTGGAAATTCAAATCACTGATCAAGGATATATACATGACATCTATATACTTTATTTCACATTAAGGCACCTTTTGTGCAGCAGCAAAGCACTGCTTTAGAATTATTTGTTTATTTCTTATCACTTAATTTTTTTTAGATGATCTTATTTTTAATGTAGCTTTTATTACACAATCAATGATGCTACATAAAAATGTTTCCTTCAAAAACAAGACTAGCTGTTGACTAAGGAGATTCATGGATTTGTCACACCCTGATCTGTTTCACCTGTCTTTGTGATTGTCTCCACCCCCCTCCATGTGTCGCCCATCTTCCCCATTGTCCCCTGTGTAATTATACCTGTGTTCTCTGTTTGTCTGTTGCCAGTTCGTTTTGTTTCGTCAAACATACCAGCATTTTTTCCCTCTGCTCTTGTCTCTCGATTGTTCCTGTTTCCTAGTTTTCCCGGTGTTGACCATTCTGCCTGCCCTGACCATGAGCCTGCCTGCCTTCCTGTACCTTTGCCCCACCTTTCTGGATTACTAAACTTTGCTAGTACGAACTGGCCATGACTGACCCAGTTGACTCGGACCAGCTGTGCAACGCCATCTCCTCCCAAGGAGCCATCATTGGTAGGCACAAGGAATTGCTTCGTTGCCTTATAGAGGGGGTCCACAATTCCGCGGGTTGGCTGGGAGGCAGCCTACTACGACAGTAACCTCACAGCCCCTCAGTAACATGGCTGTTAGCAGCGCCGCCCAACCAGTTACTCGACCTTCCTGGGAGCCCCGCTTACCTCCACCGGAATGCTTCAATGGAGAGCCGGGCACCTGTCGGGCGTTTCTAGCTCAGTGTGCTCTCATATTCGAGCTTCTGCCCTCCTCCTTCCCCTCGGGCCTCTCTAAGATAGGGTACCTTTTCACACTGATGTCCGGGAGGGCGATCGCCTGGGCTACAACTGTATGGTGGCAACAGCCGGCCATATGCATCAGTCTGGAGGAGTTTGTGGGATAGGTAAAGAAAGTGTTTGATGCCCCATTCTCTGGGAGATAGTCTTCCTGGAAGCTACTCCAGCTTCGGCTGGACTCACGTAGTGTGTCAGACTATGGAGTGGATTTCTGCACGTTGGCAGCTGAGAGTGCCTAGAACCAGGAAGTGCTGTTCGACATGTTCCTACACGGAGTCTTGGAGGAGGTCAAGGATGAGCTTGCAGCCCAGGAATCACCGATGGATCTCAATTCCCTCATCACCTTGATGAGGATCGATGGAGGGAACGACGAAGGGAGAAGAGATTCGATTTCGCTCGACTGTCCAAGGATTCCACCTCGCCTCCGAGGCATCCCGGAAGTCCCCGACGGCTCCATTGCCGAGAGAACCCGAGGATACCCGAGGTTCCCCGAGAGTCGCCGAAGACGGCCGAGTCACCTTTTTCTATGCAACTAGGCAGAGCTGGGCTGTCTCCAGCGGAACGGTAATACAAGCTCAACACTAAGAGTTGCCTATATTGCGGGACTCATGGTCATTTTGTGTCCCGTTGTCCATTCAAAGACCAGGCTCACCCGTAGGTGCGAGTACTCTGGCGGACCAAATGGAGAACTTTTCTGCTTCCATTACTCGCACTCATGCCATTCTGCTGTGGGGAAACCAGTTGAAATTCCATCCGGGTCCTCATCAACTGGGGCCGATGAGAGCTTTTTGGACATGGGGATGCTTTTTGGGCGTCCCCACTCAGAGACACCCACTCTTTTGCTAGTCCTCCCAGTTTTTGACCCTTGCCTGTTTTCTGGACTCCGTACCTGCCTGCCTGACTATTCTGCCTGCCCTGACCTCGTGCTTGTACCTCCTGGACTCTGAACTGGTTTTGACCCTTTACCTGTCCATGAATGTTCTCTTGCATACCCCTTTTGGATTGTTTAAAATAAATATCAAGACTCAAACCATCTGCCTCCCGTGTCTGCATCTGAGTCTCGCCTTGTGGCCTTATAGCACCAGCTGTTCCGGACGACTGTGTGATCATGCTCTTCGTAGCCGATGTAAGTAAGACTTTTAAACAGGTTAACATTCACAAGGTCACGGGGCCAGAGAGACTACCAGGACGCATACTCAGAGCATGAGCTAACTATCTGGCAAGTGTATTCACTGACATTTTCAATCTCTCCCTGCCCCAGTCTGTAATACATGTTTCAAGCAGACCACCATAGTCCCTGAGCCCAAGAATGCCAAGGTAACCTGTCTAAATGACTTTCACCCTGTAACACTCACATCTGTAGCCGTGAAATGCTTAGAAAGGCTGGTCAAATCAAATCAAATTTTATTTGTCACATACACATGGTTAGCAGATGTTAATGCGAGTGTAGCGAAATGCTTGTGCTTCTAGTTCCGACAATGCAGTAATAACGAGCAAGTAATCTAACTAACAATTCCAAAAAAAACTACTGTCATACACAGTGTAAGGGGATAAAGAATATGTACATAAGGATATATGAATGAGTGATGGTACAGAGCAGCATAGGCAAGATACAGTAGATGATATCGAGTACAGTATATACATATGAGATAAGTATGTAAACCAAGTGGCATAGTTAAAGTGGCTAGTGATACATGTATTACATAAGGATGCAGTCGATGATATAGAGTACAGTATCAACGTATGCATATGAGATGAACAATGTAGGGTAAGTAACATTATATAAGGTAGCATTGTTTAAAGTGGCTAGCGATACATTTACATAATTTCCCATCAATTCCCATGATTAAAGTGGCTGGAGTAGAGTCAGTGTCATTGACAGTGTGTTGGCAGTAGCCACTCAATGTTAGTGGTGGCTGTTTAACAGTCTGATGGCCTTGAGATAGAAGCTGTTTTTCAGTCTCTCGGTCCCAGCTTTGATGCACCTGTACTGACCTCGCCTTCTGGATGGCAGCGGGGTGAACAGGCAGTGGCTCGGGTGGTTGATGTCCTTGATGATCTTTATGGCCTTCCTGTAGCATCGGGTGGTGTAGGTGTCCTGGAGGGCAGGTAGTTTGCCCCCGGTGATGCGTTGTGCAGACCTCACTACCCTCTGGAGAGCCTTACGGTTGAGGGCGGTGCAGTTGCCATACCAGGCGGTGATACATCCCGCCAGGATGCTCTCGATTGTGCATCTGTAGAAGTTTGTGAGTGCTTTTGGTGACAAGCCGAATTTCTTCAGCCTCCTGAGGTTGAGATGTTGTTGCCTACCCTCACCACCTGGGGGCGGCCCGTCAGGAAGTCCAGTACCCAGTTGCACAGGGCGGGGTCGAGACCCAGGGTCTCGAGCTTGATGACGAGCTTGGAGGGTACTATGGTGTTGGCTCATATCAACACCATCATCCCAGACTTCAATTTGCATACCGCCCCAACAGATCCACAGATGACGCTCAACACAGGGCCCCTCAGGGGTAGTGCTTAATCCCCTCCTGTACTCCCTGTTCACCCACGACTGTGTGGCCGAGCATGACTCCAACACCATCATTAAGTCTGTTGACGACACAACGGTGGTAGGCCTTATCACCGACGATGATGAGACAGCCTATAGGGAGAAGGTCAGGGACCTATCAGTGTGGTGCCAGGACAACAACCTCTCACTTTACAGAGGAGCTTATCGTGGACTACAGGAAATGGAGAGCCAAGCACGTCCCCATTCACATTATTTTGTATCTATTTGTTAATTTTGTTACTTATTAACTGCATTGTTGGTAAAGGGCTCGTAAGTGAGCTCCCTGCCATCCAGCACCTCTATACCAGGCAGTGTCAGAGGAAGGCCCTAAAAATGGCCAGACTCCAACCACCCAAGTCATACACTATTCTCTCTGCTACCGCATGGCAAGCGGCACCAGAGCGCCAATTCTGGGACCAAAAGGCTCCTAAACAGCTTCTACCCCCAAGCCATAAGACTGCTGATCAGTTAATCGTATGTCTACCCGGACTATTTGCATTGACCCCCTATTTTTTCACTGGCTCTATGCATACTCACTGGCTCTAACACCACGCTCACACATACTACAGTGACACTCCAACACACACACATACACGCTCACACACGCTCACACACACACATGCACATTGACGACACACACACACACACACACACACACACACACACACACACACACACACACACACACACACACACACACACACACACACACACACACACACACACACACACACACACACACACTTTCAGACTCTTCACATATGCTGCTGCTCCTCTGTTTATTATCTATCTTGATTGCCTAGTCAATTTTACCTACATGTACTGTACATATTACCTCACTTACCTCAACTAACTTGTACCGCTGCACATTGACTCGGTACCAGTACTCCTTGTATATAGTCTCGTTATAGTTATGTTATTGTGTTATTATTTCCATTTTTTATTTAGCACATTTTTTGTACTTTTCCACTCTGCGGGCTCATAGGTAAGTATTTCACGGTAGTCTCTCCTCCCGTCTGAAACTGATGGGATTCACTCTGACATTAAACAGATTCTGTACACATCTGATCCTGTGCATCACAGCACAGACTGCCGTTTGCTATGTGATCTGCCTCTCTCTTATGGCATCCATATTTAGGGCGTCATCAGACATCTGTGTCAACCCTCAACCCTACACAATTCAAATCTCACCCCCTCCACCTCATGTCTCAACCTTACACCTCATGTCTCAACCTTACCTCAGGCCACATTACGGGATGGTTAATTGGTTAAAAAAAAAAATGACCTAAAAAATATATTTTATTTTGAGCAAGACAACTTTACACAGCTGTATCCCTGAGACAGGACAGTGCACACATGCTTAGACCATTCTGACATTGACGATAGCAACATTTTCAAGAGGTTCTCGAAAGGTATAGATTTTCGAGAGACAATACTGTTGTGTAAACTTGTGAAAAACTTGCAGGCTAATTAGCATGGTAATAGTAGGCCAATGTTTTTGAAACAGCTGAAATGTATAGACATTTTTGTTGTATTTGAGACTTGTTTTATTGCGTTTTTACCTGAAATTGCAGTAACAGCCTCTTACATTCTAAAATTGTCACAGTAGCTGTTGCCCGCCGGCTGCATTGATCCATGTAAAACTATTGAAGCCCCATCCCGACATCAATTTTAATATAGTCGATCATACAAATAGAATGTATTTTCATTTGTAACATTGTGTGGGGATTTCAGAGATGGCACCACAGGTCCCAGAGTGGTGTGGGGGGGAGGATTGTTTGCCAGTGGCCCAGAGTTTTTACTGATATGGTAGGCTAACCTAGCCAGGTAGAAACACTGGGTATAACATAGTAATAAATCACCTGTATGAAAGGTTTTATATGGGCAATGATGGGGCCAGATTTTTTCTAATCAGGTCAAATCTGTCACTCCCCTTGGTTCTTTCCTCAGGTGTTATTGACTCTGTTTTCATGTTGATGCGTTGTTTGTGTTTTGTAAAAAACTCACCCCCTGAACTTGCTTCCCGACTCTCAGCGCACTCGTTACAGAAATCAACACAAATGAATAAACTATGTATGATATATACATTTATTTTTTGGTGGCTGGAATGAGCTTCCATATAAAACAGCTCGACATCTCAATTACCCAGTGAATTATACCCACATTTTCAGTTGCAATTTTCTTTTACCACATGTAGCCTAATGATTTGCATAATATTGATAAAAATGAAGCATGGTTTGTTATGTTGTAAGGTAGGCCTACTGTATTTTTGTATTTGTATTAGAGGGATAATCGTTCATTTTTGCTAGGCTAACGTTACTTGATGAAGACATGTTGTTAGCTTTAGCTAGCAGTAACTCTGTGAAGTGTAGGCTACAGACGAGAAAATAACCCCTTTAATTGTCTGCACATGCTTGTGAATTGTTGCGTTATTCAAGAGTGTAATATGATTTTGTTGCCATAATTAAGATCCTAATATTGTCACGCCCTGATCTGTTTCACCTGTCCTTGTGATTGTCTCGACCCCCCTCCAGGTGTCACCCATCTTCCCCATTATCCCCTGTGTATTTATACCTGTGTTTTCTGTCTGTCTGGTGCCAGTTCGTCATGTTTGTCAAGTTTACCAGCGTTTGTCCTGTACGCTCCTGCCTCACTTTTCCTCGTCCTCCTGGTTTTTGACCCTTGTCTGTCCTGAACACTCTGCCCGTCCCTGAGCCTGCCGTTCTGTACCTTTGCTCCACTTCTGGATTACTGAACTCTGCTTGACCCTGAGCCTGCCTGCCGTCCTTTACCTTTGCTCCTACTCTGGATTATCGACCCTGCCTGCCTTGACCTGTCGTTTGCTTGCCCCTGTGGTTACATTAAACATTGTTACTTCACACAGTCTGCACTTGGGTCTTACCTCAATTTCTGATAAATACAGTAGATGCATGAAGAGTTGCTTGCTTAACGTTAGCTAGTAGCTAGCTAGTTGAATAGTTTGCAATGCTCCCCCTGTCTAGTGGCTACGGTGACATTTATGGTACTTCTGAGCTGTGAATTGAAAAGTGTATGTACATATTATGAGAATAGAAATTTCATCCCAATAACTATTCAGTGAGAATAAGCCCTTACACAGACACATTCTAACTCACTTAACAAATGTATTTGTTGTCTAAAAGCACTTGATTACAAAACGATTTGTCACAGTTTTAATCTAAAGAAATCTGATGTTACGGTAGTAGCTGCAATATGAGCACTCTCAGGTCACTACTGCACAGCTTGCAATTGCTATCTATAGCAATTAGTCTTTTAGCTGATTGACAATCTTGGGTCAACACAGCTACAGTAAATGACGATCCAGGATCAACACAACTAAATTATCCACGATCAACACAACTAAAAGACAACCCAAGTTTTTCCTCCGTTTAGAGCGATATATTAAGTTTTACATCATCCAACTATACAAGTAATCCTGTGAAAGTTTGTCTACAAGTCTGTATCAGCAAACAGTTCCTTTGTTTTACCATTATCATGAAGCGTTCCTAGGCAACAGAATCAATCTAAGAGAAATGAGTTTGGTCTGACCTCCCCTTAACAGATTCTTAAAAAATGCTATTGCAAACCATGTCATTTCCAAACACAGCAGGGATCAGGAGAAGCAAATAGTCTTTTGATTTTATTTATTTTTTACAACCACACAAACATTTTTTTTTCAAATGCATTATAGGGAGTTGAGAAGTCTGAGTCCTCAGTGCATGTATTTTTCATTACCTAGACATTTCTAATCAACATAAATTCATAAAGGATATTATGAAAATCTAAAATGTTTCCATTGTGTTTTTTTGCAACATTCTAGTTGACACCTAATCATAGAGGCAGTGACCGAACCATTTTTCTTCAACAGTTGAGTTGTGCTCTGCTCTTTCGCTACTGACCCTACATTCCAGCTCAGGAACCTAAGCATCCTCAGCCATGATTTGTAGTAGATTGATGATTATTGGGGCGAATCTAGAATGATTTCCACAAGATGGCCCAAGTCCATATTGGATATGTATTGTAAAAATTCCTGAAAACAAAAATGTTATTTTGGTCTTAATTTAAGGTTAGGTAGGCATAAGGTTAGCAGTGTGGTTAAGGTTAGGGTAAAGGTAGTACCCTATGTGTCTACCCTGCGGAGCTCGTGCCTACCCTGAAGAGCTGCCTCCAGGACATGAGTCATCCCAATAAATGTCAACCTGCTGATTTGTATTTTTGTGCTGGAGTTGCAGTTCAATAGTGTCACCTGTTGAGGGCCCCAAGTCTCACAGATTCCACCATTTAGAATTCCTGATTTAGATACCAACTCATATTTAAACGTGTTGTAAACTCATTCATTTTTCAAAATCATGGTACATTCGAGGTTCTCATGAATTTGGGCAGAGGGATTTCCCTGCACACTGACTGAAACCAAAGTGAAGACCAGGAAGTGAAGAATCACAATTCCACTTTCAGCACTTAGCCATTTGTCTTTCCAATCCTCTTGTCTGCACAAAACATCTTTGATAATGTGATGGTGTTGTTGCACCTCACATTAGTAGCATTAGCACTAGAATCTTTCCCTGAGTTCCTGACAGACAGTACTCCGTCACATGCCCATATCCATTCTTCAGGCCTCATTGATCCTTTCAGGAAGTCCATTCCAGCTTTTGCTTGACCGTCCTCATTTGCATAGGAATGAAAGGCCAAAATGTGTGAAGGCTTCCATTGATTAGAAACACACCGAGGCTCGCAGCAGAATCTTTCCTCTGTCACAAATGGATTCCCTATTTTCATCATAAAAAGGGAGGCAAGTGGCTGCTCAATTAAAATCACCTAAAAAGGCATTTTCCAAATGCTTGGCCTTTTTAAAAATCTATGAACTGTTCTTAATATAGGTAAGGAATGCTGTTGGACAGCAGAAAACTCCACTGATGCCATTAAGATTAGTTAGGTTATTGAGGTAGGTTTTTGGCTCGGCTGTATTCTTTTTCTTTCTTTTTTTAACAATGTATATTAATGACGTAGGCTCTGTTAATAACCACAAATAATCCATCCGATATCTGTGTGAACCCCTACCCATTTTATATTTGTGAATACATACTATTCATTGTTACTATGCATACTACCTCTCTTATTACTTGTTATTATTGTTATTGACTGATGTACTGCATTGTTGAGAGAGCTAGCACATAATAATTTCACTGCACCTTTTATACCTGATGTAAACTGTGTATGTGACAAATAAAATGTTTGAATAAAGGTCTCTTTAAGGTTAACTATAAGGTTTCATATCCTATCAATTTAAGTACTCCATTAGCACAGCAACCTCCCAACATTACTGGCCAACAGTAAGGTGGCTGGGCAATCATTAGAATTCTAATTCATCTCAGGTCTCCAATGGACGGTGGTGAGCCCTTTCAGTTTGAGGAGAAAATTACACCCTCTAACTTCTTTTTGTGTGGGGGAAAATAGCCCTCCAGCATCTACTCAGCCTAAAGATTCCATATATGAACCCCTTGTAACCTAATACAGTGATCAAGCTTTAAGAATGACACTTGCACAAAGAGAAATATTAATGGGATAAGAGATTCTATAATCAATGTGTATTAGGACAACAGCAGCTTATAGATATGTTTACATATAAATTGGGTGGTTCAAGCCCTGAATGCTGACTGGCTGACATCCGTGCAATATCAGACCGTATACCACGGTTAAGACAAAACATTTATTTTTACTGGTCTAATTACGATGGTAACCAGTTTATATTAGCAATAATTCACCTCGGGGTGGTATATGGCCAATATGCCATGGCTAAGGGCTGTATAAAGGCACTCCGTGTTGCGTTGTGTATAAGCACAGCCCTTAGACGTGGTATATTGGCCATATACCACACCCAATTGTGCCTTATTGCTTAATTATACAATGCCACTGCATAGTTTTGATCATTTTGTTTTTAAGAATCTATAAATAGTAATAGGAACAATAGGAATGTAATCAGGTGAATCACAGAGCATGAAGGATGCAAATATTAGAGGACATTTAGCAGCTTGTTATTACAATCATCACTGCATATTGCACTACAAGACATGAAAGTGGTTTAGCTCATTATCATACTGAGAGAAGTGAAGTGGTGTATCATAGATAAACTACATTTGGCCAGCAAAGCTATTGACAGCCTGGATTCAATATATTTAGCATAAAACTTTGTGTATCTACAAATTGTATATCTACATTGTTAGTTCATTGTGTTTCAAGATAATTGTTGTGTCTTTGAAAAAAGAAAGAGAAAGACTTGTTTATAATTTACAAAATTATATCTTTATAATAAGATGGCCACCCTCATTCCCCATGATTGACAAACTATATCATTAGCATATGTCGACCCAAAACATAAACATTTCCCCTGCCTCCAATAGTGCCACCATAAAGTGACTACAGAGCCGACCCAGATGTAGCCACCCTTTATGTAAACTCAACAATACTAATAACAAGTAGGATGCCATCAGAAGCAGATTTATTAAGATCTTTAGAGGGGCCTTGCCATAGTTTATATGGATTCCAATACCCTTCAAAACAGTTTGCAGGCTACACCATAATATTGTCATGTTGTGCATGTACCAACATAAAGTTGCCAAGCAGTTTTACAATTTTTAAGGCTGGCAGCCAAGAAGCAGACAGGACTTGTTGTATTACGTGAAAAGTGAGACCACACATGAGAACTAAAGACAATTCTTAAACAAATCTTCCATGATTAATTTATTTCCCCATGAGATTGAAGGTAAGATACTGAAAAGGTCAAGATATGTGGTACTGTACATTACTGTAAACCTTAGATCTCTCCACAGTATGCAAGCGCTTGACAGTAACTCTACAGATACGCTAAGGATAGAGAATACCATTCTTGAGATACATGTTTTTTTAATATGACGATTGTTCACCCCTATAAATTTGGAATTCATCATCATAACACTCAATGCCAAACATTACGACTTCCCCACCTTTTATATACAGCAACTGAGTACATGTCAAGAAGGAATTCTTGAGAAGTAGAGTTTTTTAGGGCAAAACGTCAGCACAATCACACATTGTACTTCAAAGAACTAGATTTATTTTGACATTTTGTCCTCAACCAATGCTGAGAAGTGTTGATAAGTTGGCTCTGATAGACTATAACCTACATACAGAACATACAACTCAATCTGAAGGTTAAGAAACAAATTGACTTAACAGGGACATTGTTTTGACATATATTTGATGTGTCTTTGCTGATGGCATTGTCAGAGCATTTGGTTCATCCAATGTTAATTCTGATGACTAAGGTCATGTAGAAGGAGCATATTTCTGCTTCAAGCAGTCATGATGAACCAACCTAATATTGGCAACAAATGGCTCATTGTGGGCATGTCATTAAAAAAAAAATAGGAGTCCTTCCTAACTCAGTTACTGGAAAGGAAGAAAACCACTCAGGGATTTCAACATGAGGCCAATGGTGACTTTAAAACAGTTACACAGTTTAATGGCTGTGATAGGAGAAAACTGAGGATGGATCAACAACATTGAAGTTCCTTCACAATACTAACCTAATTTACAGAGTGCAAATAAGAAAAGCCTGTACAAAAATTATTGTTTGAAATAAGTAATACTGTAAAGAATGTGGCAAAGAAATTTGCTTCATGTCCTGAATACAAAGCTTTATGTTTGGGGCAAATTCAACACATCATTGAGTACCACTCTTATTTTGAAGCATAGTGGTGGCTACATCATGGTTTGGGTATGCTTGTCATCATCAAGGACTAGGGAGTTTTTTAGGATAAAAATGAACAGAATAGAGCTAAGCACAGGCAAAATCCTAGAGGAAAACCTGGTTCAGTCTGCTTTCCAACAGACACCGGGAGACAAATTCACCTGTCAGCAGCACAATAACCTAAAACACAAGTCCAAATACACTGGAGTTGTTTACCAAGACGACATTGAGTGTTTGTAAGTGGCCTAGTTACAGTTTTGACTTAAATCAGCTTTAGAATCTATGGACAGACTTAAAAATGGCTGTCTATCAAGGATCAACAACCAGCTTGAAGAATTTAAAATATAATAATGTGCAAATATTGTCCAATCCAGTTGTGCAAAGCTCTTATAGACGTAACTGTCATGCCCTGACCTTAGAGATCCTTTTTATGTCTCTATTTTGGTTTGGTCAGGGTGTGAGTTGGGTGGGCATTCTATGTTTTGTGTTCTCTGTTTTATATTTCTTTGTGTTTGGCCGGGTATGGTTCTCAATCAGGGACAGCTGTCTATCGTTGTCTCTGATTGGGAACCATACTTAGGTACCCTTTTTCCCACCTGTGGGTGTGGGAAGTTGTCGTTGTTTGTAACACTGTAGCCCTTAGGCTTCACTTCATTTCTGTACGGTTATTGTCATCTGAATAAAGGAATATGTACGCTCACCACGTAGCACTTTGGTCCACCTCATTCAACGATCGTGACAGTAAGACTTACATGTCACGACTTCCGCCGAAGTTGGCTCCTCTACTTGTTCGTTCGGCGGTCGACGTCACCGGCTTTTTAGCCATCGCCGCTCCATGTTCTCATTGTTCCATTTGTTTTGTCTTCTCCCTGCACACCTGGTTTACATTCCCTAATCATACTGCATGTATTTATTCCTCTGTTCCCCCCATGTCTTTGTGTGAAATTGTTTTGTTACGTGTTTATTTTCTTTGCGCCAGACTGGTCTTTTCCCGGGTATCGTATTTTGACCCTTTGTATGTATTTGTCATACATTTGTAATTTTGTGAGTGTTTTCGCGCTTATTGACTTTTACCTATGGCTGGAGAATTTTTGACACAGTTGCGTCTGTCTTTTGTGCTTTGCCAAATAAAAGTGCGCCTGATCACAACTCACTGCTCTCCTGCACCTGACTTCGTACCAGTAGCGCACAACATTGACATTTTTTTAAATTTAAAAATGTATTTCACCTTTATTTAACCAGGTAGGCTAGTTGAGAACAAGTTCTCATTTGCAACTGCGACCTGGCCAATATAAAGCAAAGCAGTGTGAGTTACACAACAACACAGAGTTACACATGGAGTAAACAATAATCAAGCCAATAATACAATAAACAAGTCAATGACACAGTAGAAAAAAGAAAGTCTATATATAGTATGTGCAAAAGGCATGGTGTAGGCAATAAATAGGCCATGGGAGTGAATCATTTCAATTTAGCAGATTAACACTGGAGTGATAAATGAGCAGATGATGATGTGCAAGTAGAGATACTGGTGTGCAAAAGGGCAGCAAAGTAAATAAAATAAAAACAGTATGGGGATGAGGTAGGTAGATTGGGTGGGCTATTTACAGATGGACTATGTACAGCTGCAGCGATCGGTTAGCTGCTCAAATAGTTGATGTTTAAAGATGGTGAGGGAAATAAAAGTCTCCAACTTAGGCAATTTTTGCAATTTGTTCCAGTCACTGGCAGCAGAGAACTTGAAGGAAAGGCGGCCAAATGAGGTGTTGGCTTTGGGGATGATCAGTGAGATATACCTGCTGGAACGTGTGCTATGGGTGGATGTTGTTATCGTGACCAGTGAGTTGAGATAAGGCGGAGCTTAACCTAGCATAGACTTATAGATGACCTGGAGCCAGTGGGTCTGGCGACGAATATGTAGCGAGGGCCAGCCGACTAGAGCATACAGGTCGCAGTGGTGGGTGGTGTAAGGTGATTTGGTAACAAAACAGATGGCACTGTGATAGACTGCATCCAGTTTGCTGAGTAGAGTGTTGGAAGCTATTTTGTAGATGACATCGCCGAAGTCGAGGATCGGTAGGATAGTCAGTTTTACTAGGGTAAGTTTGGTGGCGTGAGTGAAGGAGGCTTTGTTGCGAAATAGAAAGCCGATTCTAGATTTGATTTTAGATTGGAGATGTTTAATATGAGTCTGGAAGGAGAGTTTAAAGTCTAGCCAGACACCTAGGTATTTTATAGTTGTGCACATATTCTAGGTCGGAACCGTCCAGGGTAGTGATGCTAGTCGGGCGGGCGGGTGCGGGCAGCGAACGGTTGAAAAGCATGCATTTGGTTTTACTAGCGTTTAAGAGCTGTTGAAGGCCACGGAAGGAGTGTTGTATGGCATTGAAGCTCGTTTGGAGGTTTGTTAACACAGTGTCCAAAGAAGGGCCAGATGTATACAGAATGGTGTCGTCTGCGTAGATGTGGATCAGGGAATCGCCCGCAGCAAGAGTGACATCATTGATATATACAGAGAAAAGAGTCAGCCCGAGAATTGAACCCTGTGGTACCCCCATAGAGACTGCCAGAGGTCTGGACAACATGCCCTCCGATTTGACACACTGAACTCTGTCTGCAAAGTAGTTGTTGAACCAGGCGAGGCAGTCATTAGAAAAACCAACCAATACATTCTTGATTACAGCTGTAATCGCTGCCAAAGGTGATTTTTAACATGTATTGACTTAGGGGTGTGAATACTTATGTAAATGAGATATTTCTGTATTTAATTTTGAATACATTTGCAAATATGTCTAAAAACATGTTTTCACTTTTTCATTGTGGGGTATTGTGTGTAGATGGATGAGAAAAATATACATGTAATCCATTTTGAATTCAGGCTGTAACACAACAAAATTTGGAATAGGTCAAAGGGTATGAATACCTTCTGAAGGCTCTGTAAGTGTTTTCTTAAGTGTATCATAGTATGCAGGGTTTATGAGAGATTTCTCCTATAGGTATCCTTGTGAATTTGTAAATACGCGGATATACACTGAGTGTACAAAACATTAGGAACACCTATCTAATATTGAGTTGCACCCTTTTTGCCCTCAGAACAGCCTCAATTCATCAGGCATGGACTCTACAAGGTGTTGAAAGTATTCCACAGAGATCCTTGTACATGTCGACTACAATGCATCTCACATTTGTGTCAAGCTGGCTGGATGTCCTTTGGGAGGTGGACCATTCTTGATACACACGGTAAACTGTTGGTCGTGAAAAACCGAGCAGCATTGCAGTTCTTGACACAGTCATACCAGTGCGCCCAGCACCTACTGTACTACCATACCCAGTTCAAAGGCACACATACCTTTTGTCTTGCCCATTCACCCTCAGAATGGTACACATACATACACAATCCACGTCGCAATTGTCTCAAGGTTTAAAAATCCTAATTCAACATGTGTCCTCGTCTTCATCTACAATGATTGAAGTGGATTTAACAGGTGAAATCAATAAGGGATCATAGCTTTCAGCTGGATTCACCTGGTCAATCTATGTCATGAAAAACAAAAGTGTTCCTAATGTTTTGTACACTCAGTGTCTCTTGGCCTGATGATCATGATTCAGGTTTGTTTGCAACCACCTAAATTATTTCATTAAAAAACCCTGACAGTTTTCTACTCTACTCTAATGGCAAACTTCAAATGCAATCTTGGTCTACTTCAATTATACATTTGCTTACTGAACAAACAAATTAGAGGCAAAGTGATCTCATCTTGAAATGTCTAATTTGACAAAACATTCAAAAGAGTTCAGGCATACCGTGGATAAAAGGGTTAATAAAATGTATATTATAAATTGAATAAGATATTCTATGTTGACCTTTTCAGCCTTTTTGAATAATTACTCAGTCACTGCACATGCACACAGGTGAAAATCCACAGCTTTATTTAATGTGAATGTAAATTACTTGCATATATTAGTCAAAGGGCATCCAAGTGTCTTCTCTTGTAGCAGTATTGAAAAAATTAAGAGGCACTTCTTTGCTTTTGTATTCATAAGCATTCATGTCACATGCAGCATCACAAAAACTTGGTCAACAGACTTCTTTCAATACGGTATGTGTATCTGGCTGACCAATAATCTTAAAACTAAAAGACAAATCCTGACATGAAATTAGTGTGCCTATGACTGGCATTTCTGCACACGTTTCCAATTGACAGTAATGCATGACTGATGTGAAAATGATTTGAAACTTAAATGTTTTATGAGTTTAGTGCGATGGTGCAATGGTGTGGCCAAAACATCAGCAATAAAAGCATGGCTCTCCCTATGATCCCTTTGCTTCTGTCTTTCTGCAGTAAAATATTTAAATAATTACCATCCCTACTGGCTTGGTATATTACACATCTAGCCTTCCTGGTCTACCACACATCACAACACTGCTGACTGATAATATCCTGGTTCTGATGGTTTGTCTTTTGAGCCCAGGGCTGTTTCTGTTTACCGTCCACTTGTGGGAACTTCGGAGGGATTTTCATGTCGTCTTGAATGTCAGTCATGCTGGCTTGCGGTTGGTCACTTCCTCTTGACTGCTCTTTCATCTGTTTGTGCATTGGATGTGTCGTCTTCTTCTCCAAGCAAGTCTTTCTAAAAAGCACTAAGTGTCTCTCTATAATTAAAGGACGTATCTCAAGGCCCATGACCTCAATGTCATTCTGGATGGGATATACAGTAATTGGCATTGTAGATTAAATGTAATGCCAAAGTGTATCATTGAGTGAAACATTTTCTTTTAGGCATTTACTGTTGATGTGGGCTTTGTAGCCTGCCTTGTTATGTAAAGCCTCACAAATAAATATGTTTTGGAGAATTATGTTAATTGTTACACTAGCTACTCAAAATATATTGCTATAATGATTCTTAATAAAAGTATAGTCATAAAATAAAACATATTTTCTCTATTTGTGTCAAGCAAAACCGACAGATTCATGGAATCAAGGTTTTCATGAAGGTCTCCAGCGGAGCAAGTCAGATTATGGCTGCCCAACCAAAATAGAAAGTAATTTGTGTAGGCTATTCCAACGAGATACTCTGTTAAGTAAAACTTTGAAAGAGACTGATTTTGTATGACAGACTGGTTTTCATGACAATTTGCAAAAGAGAAAAATATATGGAGAGAAAGTGAGTGAGAAAAAGAGGGAGATAAAGTTCTGTTCTTGAAGACAGACCTTAGAGAAACTATAGAGCCTATTGGCAGAAGTACAAAATATATTGCCAGTGACATCCACAAAGTAGTATTCCCTGCAGTATCACAGTCATTTTCAAGGCTAAGATGGACAAGGTAACTTGGAACAATGCATGCATACTGAAAGTCCTTTGACATTTCAATTGAGAGAAAGGGACATTTATGCTACCAATGCATTTAAACCCCTTTTGACTATAAATAAAATTGGTCAATCAAATGTAAAAAAAAAAAAAAACATATTAATTAAGGCCTTTTACTTTGAAGAAAATATTAACAATATCTTGGGAATTCAAGAACAGAGAAAAGAAGCCAAAAATGTATCATAATCACAACTCATTTCAAGAACTACATTGATTTCAGATGATTACATCAAATGTGAAGCAGACAGGCCTATTTTGAATTTGCAAGTCATATTAAAGGCCCAATGCAGCTGTTTTTATATAAAATCATTTCTGGGTATCACTGTAAAAAAAATAGATGAAAATTGACAAAAATTTCTCAAGCAATAATGTTGATAGGACTGTCTATGAGTGGTCTGAGTGGGGAGGGGAAAACTGAAAACTAGCTGTTTTGTCAGAGAGTTTTGGAACTATTTATTATTGGACTATTAACCAATTTCCTGCATGGCAATGTCACCGTGGAAAGCCGATACTCACGCCCAATCAAACCTGCTGACTGGAAAAGTGTCCTTGAAACACAAATTAGTACATGCTGTTAATCTAACGTTAAATTCACTTTCAAATAGAACACTGCAGCCTCAAGGAATCCGCATGCTTCCCATCCAAAACAGTTTGGAACAGTTCATGCATATATGGTAATATTTTGTGACATTTATGTTCGTTTTGTTCTTCTGCAATGTTTTTTTCAGCTGTTCATGCACAAAACATTCTTTCTTGAGGCAAGCCAAAGTCAGTAGCCGAAGTCTACGCCCCTTCTTCTGTGATTGGTCAACAGTAGGGATTCTTCAGTGAAGTGTTTGTTGTTATTCAATAAGAGGCCAATCGTTTTCTTGCAAATGTTTTCACTTGAGAAATACTGAACCAAACATCTCTGTTGGATGTAATATTGCTCGACTAAGATATCCTCTGCAAAAACGTCAAAAGGAATGACAGTTGACTTAGATGAATTCTGATTATTAAGAGGAAGTGTATATACTCCCTTAAAAGGAAGGTCTTTTAAGGGAGTATGAGCATACTCGTTCGATTCGCCTCGCCGAGTTCGGCTACATTCCAGCCGAACTGAAGCATGCGTAAGGCTTAAGGGTATTTGCTCTATTTTACCCCTTACTTTGCTAAATATCATTTGCTCTCAGGACCATACTGTACCCCCTGTGACTAGTATTCAATACCTCATTGTGGTAAAAAGGGCATGCTGTGACATTAATGAGGAACTTTGATTAAATTGATGATTATATTTCTGATAATGCCACTCATTAGGTATCTATTTTAATTATGGTTTAATCATGAGCTATAGTACAGTAGTTGTCATTGTGATTTAGGTAAGCCAAAAGCTAAGCCAAAAATTAGAAGACCCATGAGAGACAGTTTCATCATAGCGCTTGATGGTTTTTGCGACTGCACTTGATTGACTGACCTTTATGTCTTAAAGTAATGATGGACTGTCATTTCTCTTTGCTTATTTGAGCTGTTCTTGCCATAATATGGACTTGGTCTTTTACCAAAAAGGGCTCTCTTCTGTATACCACCCCTACCTTGTCAAAACACAACTGATTGGCTCAAATGCATTAAGAAGGAAATAAATCCCACAAATGAACTTTTAACTAGGCACACCTGTTAATTGAAATGCATTCCAGATAACTACCTCATGAAGCTGGTTGAGAGAATGCCAAGAGTGTGCAAAGCTGTGATCAAGGCAAAGGGTGGCTACTTTGAAATGTCTAAAATATAAAATATATTCTGATATCTTTTAACACTTTTTTGGTTACTACATGATTCCA
Source organism: Oncorhynchus tshawytscha (assembly GCF_018296145.1). Lineage (NCBI taxonomy): Eukaryota > Metazoa > Chordata > Actinopteri > Salmoniformes > Salmonidae > Oncorhynchus > Oncorhynchus tshawytscha. The sequence continues at coordinate 76,799,384 of NC_056429.1, read as the reverse complement.
TGTGTTATTTCATATTTTTGATGTCTTCACTATTATTCTATAATGTCGAAAATAGCCTGCCCTCGACCTGCCATTTGCCTGCCCCGTGTTTATAATAAATCATCTGAGAACTGTACTATCTGCCTCCCGTGTCTATATCTGGGTCATATCCTGAGTCATGATAAACTGGTACTGTACATTAAATATTAGGGACGAAAATGCAAAAGTGAGTCCAAGCATACTGTTTGAGTCTTTTAGATGTATTATGTTAAGATTATCATACTCATGAGTAAACCTGTATTAACTATAAACACTTTTTCCACCATTCTGATAGACATACTTAAGGAAGTAGTTTAAACTTTTTGCAGGTATCCAATTCCTCTCTGCATTCTGAAATAATCAATAATCATTGTGTAATTTCTTTGTTCTCTGTGGCCACAATAAAAGCTAGAACAAAGTCCATGCACCAGATTCCTGAGGTTGATATTTTGACCAGAATGAAACCACAGATGGCACTTTTAATCTTCTCAAGCTGTTAAAATAATCCAAATAAGACCCATTGCAACAACAAAAAATGTCACCTTCACTTTAGTAATGACAAACAACATTCATTCAAGGGAGGCACTGAACTTAGAAACTTAAATGAACCTGACATTACAAATGTGTGACGAGAAAATAAGATATGCTTATGAAAGTACTTGGTAGCCACCAACATGTAATATGACATATTCATTACAGCACATCATGGGTATTATTAAATTATGTTTTAATTAATGGAATGGTGGTTTACTGTATGTAGTGAACCAACCACATATTGGGAGTTTAGGTGTTTCATGCCCACCCATACATATTGGTAGCTTATTTGGGCTATTTAAAATATATATTTTTTTATCTCTAATGGCTTAAAAGCTTTTATACCTTAAGTGCACATCATTCTGACAAATTACAACAACGTGCTCAATAATATCCTTTTAAGATGGACGATTAACTTATCTTATTAGATCTGAAGTGTGCTCTCTATAGTCAGGAGACATCTAAAGTTCAGTACCATGGAAACCACATCTTCATAAAATGTGTCTCCTTGTTCATTCTAAGGGGTTTGTGTTTGTTCTCTATGACTCAGAGTTATTCCTTTCTGTTGTGTAATTAAAACAACCTGCTGCTGTGGATTCCCTTCTATGGAGTACAGAATGAAAACAGTGGGAGTTCTCTGAGGGATAGAAAAAAAAAGATCCTCGGCTGCTTGACTCCAAACTCAGCCACAGTGAGGCTGCCACCTGATTTACCAAAGTAAACACTTTATTTGCTTGACTTTCTTATGACTGTCACAAAGGACGTAGGATATATATCACTTGAGTGGTTATTTGCACTCTAACATTGCAACAGTAAACAGGGGAATCTTAAAGGGGTACTTCAGGATTTTGGCAATAATTCCCTTTATCTACTTCCCCATAGTCAGATGAACTCGTGGATACCAATTGTCTGTCTCTGTGTCCAGTATGAAGGAAGTTACAGAGGTAGTTTTGCAAGCCAATGCTAACTAGCAGTAGTGCAATGACTGGAAGTGTCTGCTGCCAAAATCCCAAAGTATCCCTTTAATATTCACTAACTTCAGAATCTTGTACAGCAAGTGTGCCTAGTGGAAGAATACGCCTAAAATATATCATATATGCAATTTAGCAGACACTTTTATCCAAAACGACTTACAGTCATGCGTGCATACATTTTACATATGGGGGTCCCAGGAATCAAACCCACTACCCTGGCATTGCAAGCGCCATGCTATACCAACTGAGCTATAGAGGACCATAAACTATCATACAGTATTTGATAATACTATCTATACTATACTATACTATCATACTAGGTTACAAACTATCATAGAAGTTCTTCCAACACACCATTTTATTGCACAGTAGTCTGTTTAAATTGAATGTGTGTTTGAATAGTTTGAGTTAAAATGAAATGCTATATGTCAAAACAGTCTTGACAATAATTATTATTGAACAGTCCGCTAGTCATTTACATACATGCATATATCATCATATCATCAGAAGCAGTGAGTGGATAATGAACAAATAAAAAAACAAAGCTCATCATTTTCGACTCTCCCCAAGTCCCTATGGCACGGACATATTTTAAAGCTCATTTTAAAAGTCACCAGAGTTTATAGCTCTCTGGAAAATTATTGCTGCTATTTGTCCTTAATTAAGCAAAGGATTTAATTTACTTTGTCGGCATGGGATATTAATGTGTGGAGTTTTGAAAGGAGGGCTGGAGGGTCTGAGACCTGGCATCTCTTGCAGCCCTGGGTGGTCACTTGATTGCTTAATAGGTTTGGGAGTGCCCAGAGAATGAAATATTAGTCGATCAGGAGTAAAGCCAGTTTACTTGACATAGTACATTCATTACCTATACTGTATATCCTATTGTGTACATATCAGGTTATTACTATGCATACTACCTCTTCAAATATGTGTTATTTTTTATATATATTTTTATTATTGATATTGATTATTTTTCTGCAATGTTGAGGGAGCTAGCACACAATCATTTAGCTGCACCTTTTTTACCTGCTGTAAACTGTGTACGTGAGGAATAACATCTGATTTGATTTGATGTGAACACCATAGAGGGATTGGTAGGCATTCAAATCCCAACACCTCCCAAAGTACCAACCACCTTAATAGAGGATACCAACACTCAGCAGTCAGCAGAGGAAATTGGTCAACTTGCACTGAATGGCCTATTTTAAGAGAACTTTACATGGGTATTAGGCAAGTTCTTTAAGTTGTTGGTCAGTGGTTATAATATCGCTGGATACAGAGCTCAATGGAACAATAGAAAGCGAATAGAAATCTTGCCCTTGCATTTTGGGAAGTACAGACCAGTAAAAACACACAGACATTTGGACATATAATCTCCACAATGTTGTTCCAAGTTGTTTGTTGTCAGCAAGTCCATCATTTCTGAATTGTACTAATCTTAACTTTTTGGGAACTGTTGAATATGAAGAGGGCTATTGAGGTATTTTAGAGAGAAAGGTTTGATTAGTGATTAGCACTCCACGTGAATAAATTACTCTCTTTACTCTTTGGTCAGTATGATGAAGGGTTGGGTGTTGAATGGGGTGACAAGAATACAGGTAGCCCTTTTATGTCTCAGTGAAAGAATTTCCTGAGAATCCCTAATCACCTGGCATGGATGACTGGCTTTTGAATTATTTGAGAGCTTGCTGTCTACAAAGACAACTCCAAAGGTGCTGTCTAGGCCCTCGGGGCAGAGAAGGTGGATGGTCCTTAGAATACCAAGCCACCTCAGATTGAGCTGACTGAAGAAATCATCCACAGCTCAATGCCCTCTGTACTCAAGATGGTCTCTGCAAAGGGAACTAAAAATAAACATTTTCCCTAAGGTCTCCTCAGGCCAGCATCCTGTCAAAAGTAGACCTATCTTCTCATTCCACTTGTTGTCTGACTGCAGGGAGGGAATGGGGAAGGTATTTTCTGTTTAATATAGAAAGATTGAGCTTCCACATTTAGAAGAAAAGAAACTTCAGATTACTCCATATATCTGGCCACAGGCAAGCTATGTCTATCCACAAATGATGCCACAAGGCTGAAACTGCAGGGCACTGACAGTACAGTATATTAAATAATCTGATTTACACTCCTCTTCCACTTTTTAGGAACATTGAGGATGCTTCCCAGATTGACTACTATATCAACTACCTGATATGCTTGAGTATTTTATTAAGTGCTGCTATAACTTTGATCATCAGAAATGTGGGTCAAAGGATTTAATGGAGAAAATAAAATAGATAAAATATGTAATGATTGTTTTATTCCATTATTTATGTCTTTGTTTGTCATGTGAGTCTTTGTAAATAAACAAATTATACCATCAAAATGTAAAAAAATCAAAAGCTGAAATGTTTTGAGTCAAGAAGTATTCAACCCTTGTGCTATGGCAAGCCTAAATAAGTTAAGAAGTTGCATGCACTCACTATGATTTTTGAATGACTACTCCATCTCTGTACCCCACACATACAATCATCTGTAAGGTCCCTCAGTAGAGCAGTGTATTTCAAACACAGATTCATCCACAAAGACCAGGGAGGTTTTCCAATGCCTCGCAAAGAAGGGCACCCAGTCACTACTAAGATACAAGTGTCCTTCGTAACTCAGTTGCCAGAGAGGAAGGAAACCGTTCAGGGATTTCACCATGAGGCCAATGGTGACTTTAACCCTTGTGTGGTGTTCAGGTCTGTGGGACCTGTGAAGAACATGTAAAATAGCACATTTTCACTGAGTGCACACTGTGCACCCCCCTACACATGTATATTAGATATGTGTTGTTCAGGTAATAAACGTGTGGAAAAGTGTGTGTGTGTAGGTGAAAACAAGTAAAAATTAAATAAAACGGTTTGCTGTGTGCCTTCACTCTGTCTTCCTCCTCCCTGGGCCTGCTGTTTCAACCTAACATCAACCACCTGTCTGTCTCCCTGCCTGTCTGCTTGTCTGCCTGTCTCCTGCTTTTCTCGTACTCTTTACCATTTGTAGTGTGTGAAACTACACAATGTCTTGCGGGAACCTGAATAATGTTATTACAGAACAACAGAAAGCCAGCATCAAAGAGTCGCCTCCTCACTGTTGACGTTGAGACTGGTGTTTTGTGGGTATTATTTAATGAAGCTGCCAGTTGAGGACTTCTCAAACTAGACACTCTAATGTACTTGTCCTCTTGCTCAGATGTGCACCGGGGCCTCCCACTCCTCTTTCTATTCTGGTTAGTGCCAGTTTGCTCTGTTCTGTGAAGGGAGTACTACACAGCATTGCACGAGATATTCAGTTTCTTGACAATTTATCGCATGGAATAGCCTTCATTCCTCAGAACAAGAATAGACTGAGGAGTTTCAGAAGAAAGTCCTTTGTTTCTGGTCATTTTGAGCCTGTAATCGAACCCACAAATGCTGATGCTCCAGATACTCAACTAGTCTAAAGAAGGCCAGTTTTATTGCTTCTTTAATCAGAACAACAGTTTTCAGCTTGCTAACATAATTGCAAAAGGGCTTCATAATGATCAATAGCCTTTTATAATGATAAACTTGGATTAGCTAACACAACGTGCCATTGGAACACAGAAGTGATGTAGATATTCCATAAAAAATCAGCCATTTCCAGCTACAATAGCCATTTCCAACGTTAACAATGTCTACACTGTATTCCTGATCAATTTGATGTTATAAACAAGGACATTTCTAAGTGACCCCAAACTTTTGAATGGTAGTGTATATGAATGAGATAGTGAAATTAGTGAAATTCCTGAACTAAGTGTTTTCATCATACTAGATTGCAGCCGGTACCAACAAGAAGAAGCGCTGCGATGTGTGTGGACCCAAGAAGGACAGGAAGACACAGTATACATGCATCAAGTGCAAGAAATACATTTGAAACACACAAAACTCTGTCCCTCATGTGGTGTGTAGACCGGGATAATTTGTGCTCAATGGGATTCATTTATCATTTCTATAAAATACTGTATGTAAAATTTGTCCTTCCAAATCAATGATGAAAACCTTGTTTTATTTATATTTTTTTAATATAAACATGATTATTCGACCCATGGCTTGATTATAATAGATTTTTGTTTCCAAAAATCACATTTAAAAAACAAACAAATAGCGCTTTTATTGATAAATGTGATCTAGCAGAGGTAAATGGCAAATATTAACCATGCTGCCTATATTGCTTGTAATTTATATAAGTCAACATCTAAGTATTAAGTATTTTCACATAATTGTTATGGTTGTATTATTTAAAAAACCCAATAATATTGTGTGTCCATCAGACCCGAGAACAATAACAAAAATATGAACACCACATAATTAAAACAGAGTTTGATGGCTGTGATAGGAGAAAACTGAGGGTGGATCTACCACATTGTAGTTACTCCACAATACTAACCTAATTGACAGACTGAAAAGAAGAAAAGCCTGTACAGAATAAAAATATTCCAAAACAAGCATCCTGTTTGCAATTAAAGTCACTATAGTAATGCTGGGAAAAAAGTGGCTAAGCAATACCTTTTTTTGTCCTGAATACAAAGTGTTGTATTGGATTTGCCCCAAGCATAACACATTACTGATTACAACGCTCCATATTTTCAAGCATAGTGGTGGCTACATCATGTTATGGGTATGCTTGTAATCGTTAAGGACTGGGGAGTTTTTCAGGATATAAAATAAACGGAATTGAGCTAAGCACAGGAGAAATCCTAGAGCAAACCTGGTTCAGTCTGCTTTCCACCAGACACTGGGAGATGAATTCACCGTTCAGCAGGACAATAACCTAAAACACTTCCACATACTTTGACTGGAATCAATTAGACAAACTATAGATACAGTATACTATACTGAACAATAATATCAACGCAACATGCAACTATTTCAAAGATTTTACTGAGTTACAGGTTTATATAAGGAAATCAGTAAATTTAGCTAAATAAATGAGGCACTAATCTATGGATTTCACATGACTGGGCTGGAGTGAAGCCATAGGTGGGCCTGGAAGGCCATAGGCCCACCCGGTTGGCAGACAGGCCCAGCCAATCAGAATTAGTTTTCCCCCACAGACAGAAATACTCCTCAGCACTTCCTGCCACCCCCCTTAGATGATACTACAGATGAAGAAGCCAGTTGTGGAGGTCCTGGGCTGACGTGGTTACACATGGTCTGCGGTTGTGAGGCTGGTTGGACATACTGACAAATTCTCTAAAAGAACATTGGTGGCAGCTTATGGTAGAGAAATTAAAATTCAATTATCTGGCAACAGCTCTGGTGGACATTCTTGCAGTCAGCATGCCAATTGCACACTCCCTCAAAACCTGAGACAAACAAAAAGTGTGTGGATAAACTCTGTGGCAAACTGCACATTTTAAAGTGCGTATGGAAAATGTCAGGATTTTTTAATTTCAGCTCATGAAACATGCGACCAGCACTTTACATGTTGCGTATATATTTTTGTTCAGTACATGTTTGTTTTTGCTTGACCTAATTTCATATTCAGCTGTCTGACAGTGTAACTTTTGGGGGTTACGTGGTTTAATTAACGTATAGGTTACTTAAGATAAATCACCCAAAAAATCACAAAAATCTCCAAAAGCTTTGATCTGATCTAAGTCCGTCATGTGTTTCTTCCCCTTCACGATTCGTGTATTTATTTTTCAGAGGAAGTGTCAAAATGATCTCTTCTTTGGGTGCTACTGTTTCAAATTAAAGCATGAACTAAACAGATATTACACAGCAATACACAGATAAATACAACTTTTGTCCAAGTGTTAACTTTTTAACCCCTTTTCGTGATATCCAATTGGTAGTTAGTCTTGTCTCATCGCTGCAACTCCCATATGAACTCGGGAAAGGCGAAGGTCGAGAGCCGTGCGTCCTCTGAAACATAACCCTGCCAAGCCGCACTGCTTCTTGAAAGAACGCCCGCTTAACCCAGAAGCCAGCCGCACCAATGTTTCAGATTAAACACTGTACACCTGCCGACCATGTCAACATGCACTGCACCTGGCCCGCCACCGGAGTCACTAGAGCACGATGGGACAAGAACATCCCTGCCCGCCAAACCCTGCCCTAACCCAGACGATGCTGGGCCAATTGTGTGCCGCCCCACGGGTCTCCCAGTTGCGGCCAGCTGCAACAGAGCCGGAACTCGAACTAGGATCCCTAGTGTCACAGCTAGCACTGCGATGCAGTGTCTTAGTCCACTGCGCCACTCAGGAGCCCACAGTGTTTAGTCTTTTGATATATTTGGAATGATGTTCTATTGTGAAGCAGGTAGCTAGTGGTTAAGAGCACTGGGACTGTAACTGAAAAGTTGCTGGTTTGAATACCCAAGCCGACTTGGAGTAAAATCTTTCGAGTTGCCCTTGAGCAAGGTACTTATCCCTAATTGCTCCGGTAAGTTGCTCTGGATAAGAGCGTCAGCTAAATGAATAAAATGTCTATAGCAAGCATGTGGTCTCTAGACGTGATGAAGTAGATCTTAAAAGGGAGGTGATGGGGGGAAAGGAGTGCTGTATGGGTAGGTTTGGGAGTATATCTAAAGGCCTTTAATCCTGAGCCAAGAACCAGATATAATCAGCTCGTGGCATTGATTTTTCATTGAAACAAAATAACAAACTTCTTCCACAAAACAATTGTAAAACCCAGTGGGCCTTGTTTCTGTGACAAATCTGCCAGGCCCTTATTTTTGGTGGTTGTTGAAAAATGAAAACAATGTAGAGTACAACTGGTGAATAACATTAGCGCCTTTGTAAAGCAGCGATCCTATAGTGTTGTTTATCATGTTCAGTTTAGAATCGAGTTTAATACATCTCTAATCACACAATTGCTCTGAGGAGTGTATTCCAACAACAGATAATCTGATAAATAAAAATTACAATGTCATTTATTTTCATACTAAAGTGCTTCATTTCAAATGATTCCCATGCCTTGTGCCAGCTCAAATTGCTGAAGTTAATTTTTATTATCTTAAACGGTCTATGCATAGCTGATAAGACTTTAATTTCCTCCACTCTTTCACGAAGAAATCCAGAACTCCACAAGCCAAATCAGGTACTGATAAGAAAACATTAGCTCACAGAGAAGGTTTACACAGGGGATTTGTGTTTACTCAGAACACAATGCAAGTGAGTACACACCCTTGTCTCTGTTTGCAGCAGGTCCATTTCAGACAGGGTCTCTCAAATACAAATACATTAACACCTACATGGCTTTCCTACAGTTAAATGACCAAACCTCTAGTGCCCTCATGGGTGGAATGTTATTAATTCTTTTCATAATTTCATAATTAATATACTTTTGTTTTTTTTATTACACAGAAAATCCGGTGTTTCTACGTCATACGGTTTTATATATCAGTCTTCTGTGATTTATATAAAAGGGTAATATTGGGATGCAAACTTTCAACTCTATATCTGACTTTGCACAGGTGTCTTCTTTTTCTGTTTAAGACTACCAAGAAACACCGTGTGACCCTGATTTAGCCTACTGCAGTAAAAGGTCACTTTTTTAAAAACCTTTTAGTCATTTAGCAGACTCTTGTGCAGAGCGACGTACAGTAAGTGCTTCATCTGATGGTACAGTGCATTCGGAAAGTATTCAAACCCCTTGACTTTTTCCACATTTTGTTAGCTTACAGCCTTACTCTAAAATGGATTAAATAGTTTCTTCCCCTCATCATTCCACACACAATACCCCACAATGACAAAGCAAAAACTGTTTTTTATACATTTTTGTAAATGTATGTAAAAAAAAATGTAAATATCACATTTACATTATTATTCATTCCCTTTACTCAGCACATTGTTGAAGCACCTTTGGCAGTGATTACAGCCTCAAATATCTTTGAGTATGACGCTACAAGCTTGGCACACCTGTATTTAGGGAGTTACTCCAATTCTTCTTTGCAGATCCTCTCAAGCAGGTTGGATGGGGAGCATTTTCAGGTCTCTCCAGAGATGTTCGATCGGGTTCAAGTCCGGGCTGTTGCTGGGCCACTCCTGCGTTGTCTTGGTTGTGTGCTTAGGGTCGTTGTCCTATTGGAAGGTGAACCGTCGCCCCAGTCTGAGGTCCTGAGCGCTCTGGAGCAGGTTTTCATCAAGGATCTCTCTGTACTTTGCTCCGTTCATCTTTCCCTCGATCCTGACTAGTCTTCCCAGTCCCTGCCGCTGAAAAACATCCCCACAGCATGATTCTGCCACCGCCACCACTTCATAGTTGGGATGGTGCCAGGTTTCTTCCAGACGTGAGGCTTGGCATTCAGGCCAGTTCAATCTTGGTTTCATCAGACCAGAAAATCTTGTCTCTCAAGGTCTGAGAGTCTTTTAGGTGCCCTTTGGCAAACTCCAAGGGGGCTGTCATGTGCCTTTTACTGAGGAGTGGCTTCTGTCTGGCCACTCTACCATAAAGGCCTGATTGGTGGAGGGCGGCAGAGATGGTTGTCCTTCTGGAAGGTTCTCCACAGAGGAACTCTGTGAGAGTGACCATCAGGTTCTTGGTCACCTCCCTGACCATGGCCCTTCTCCCCGATTGCTCAGTTTGGCCTGGCAGCCAGCTCTATGAAGAGTCTTGGTGGTTCCAAACTTTTTCCATTTAAGAATGATGGAGGCCCCTGTGTTCTTGGGGACCTTCAATGCTGCAGATATTTTTGTTACCCTTCCCCAGATCTGTGCCTCGACACAATCCTGTCTCTGAGCTCTACTGACAATTCCTATGACCTCATGACTTGGTTTTTGCTCTGACATGCACTGTCAACCGTGAGACCTTAAATAGACAGGTGTGTGCCTTTCCAAATCATGCCCAATCAGTTGAATTTACCACAGGTGGACTCGAATCAAGATGTAGAAACATCTCAAGGATGATCAGTGGAAACAGGATGTACCTCAGCTCAATTCCGAGTCTCATAGCTAAGTGTCTGAATACTTATGTAAATAAAGTATTTCTGTTTTTTATTTTTAATACATTTGCAAAAATGTATAAAACCTGTTATTGCTTTCTCAAAATGGGGTATATTGTGTGTAGATTAATCCATTTTACAATAAGGCTGTAACATAACAAAATGTGGAAAAATGGAAGGGGTCTGAATAGATTCCGAATGCACTGTAGCTAGGTGCGACAATCACACATAACAGCCTTAGTAAGTACATTTTTCCTCACCTCTGTCCATTAGGGCTTCCCATCTGATATCTCATTCAGACAAACATCTCATTCAGACTCTGATAACATTCAGACTCTAATATCTTGTTCAGACTCTCTCTGAGTTGTTTTGAGAATTCAATGGAATTAATGGATTATCAAATGTAGACGTGGCAGAATGTGATCTCATATTTTTTTTATACATTATGTTCTTTGGAACTGGCTTCTTTCCGTTTTCACAACTTTTTATTGTGTTTGTATTCAGTAGATGTTTACTCAACTTAAAATCAGACATTTGTGTATACATTCTCATCAAAGCTGTCTGTGTTGACACAAAATGTTGTAATATTGATGAGAAATTATACACAAATGTCTGATTTTAAGTTGCGTTAATTCTACTGAATACAAGGCTACACAATTCACCTCTGTGTTGCCTTCATTCACACCACTGCAGTATATGGGTTAACACCAGTCAACCACTCTCTTGTGTCAGGAATATGGGTCACTTCCTTATTTCCCAAATGTCACCCTTGCTCAAACATTGGTGACTCATACTTTTTTTTGCCTCGGGCATCAATATTACCATCAACCAGTTCTTTCAACAACAGTACCCTTTGTAACCTTTAACTAACCACATTTGGACCTGACACTTGACAACCTAGTGTACACCGTACAGGACTTCAAAGTGTTCTGAGATGCATGAGACATTGCATTTATGTTTTTCAAAGCTTAATGAACTAAGTAAGACCTTTTGAAATCAATGGCTTTTACATTACAGCACTAAAGAACCAATGTGTTCCTGAAATAAATAAAACTATATCCTCTGTAGGTATGTTATAATCTTACGGTAACTTTAGAGGGATATGTAATTAATATATGTATGATCGTAAGTGACATATGAACATGGAGTTAGAATACTAAACTCTATAGACTCAAATTGAAGGGTGTTTAGGTCAAACTTTCTTGCATCTTATTTACTAGACCTGTCAGATAAAAGCAATGGGTTTTTAATTATTTAAGAATAGCATGACTTTAAGATATTAGCAAAAGTGTAAGATATTAGCTTCCATTAATTTTCTCTCTTAGTTTTAAAGATGCTGTGGGTCAATGGTGGTCAAACAATTTAACTGATTTTGTAAGAATTATAAGCTTAATTAATTCCTTAAAAGGGTCATATAATTACTCACCAGACATAATACTCACCAGACAGAAAGATTGGTATGTGTTTGGTGATTGATTGAATAAGGCCAAAGTATATTCTTTACTTTTTACAGCTGAATACTTGCTGTTCATTTTTGTTACTATTATTAATAAGCCCATGACTACATAAATGAGAGTATAACAAAGAGTATGACGATGTGATATTATGTACTTTTTGGAGAGTGGCTCAGACTATGAAGACAGTCATGCCATATTGCAGAGAAATATGTTTTACCAGATGTCAGGAATTTTAGATGTGCCACTGAGCCTGCACAATAATTGGCACAATCTTGTTTTAACCAGCACTGCACTACAGTATGTACTGTGTGTGACAATATTGATCCAATCCTGCTTTAACTCACAATAGAAAGTAAAATTTTTGTTCATGTGGGAGGAAATTATGGAAAATAATATCCCATTAGGATAATCCTCCCACCTTCTGCCAGAAATGCACTTAAAAATGTTTTTAACAACTGTAGGGTATCTTCTTTTATCCTCATTGGGGATACCTTACATGATTCAAACATCAATTGTCCATTATTTTTAAGCTAATATTATTGAAAATAGTAAGAAGTGATACAGAATCAATGTTTATAAGTAGCCTGCTGGCCTGGACAAATTATATTTTCAAAATAAAATGGCAAAAAATATTGAGCTCCTTTTTGTGGGCCTTCAGAAACATTCCACAACATGTGTCTCTTGACTACTCATTAGGTAATCAACACAGAAATAATCCTGAAGGTTATGACAAGAGTCAAGAATTCAGCATAGCACAGTGTAGATTTCACATTTTGGCAATAATTGTAGAGATGCCGCCCAGCAGACAGAGGGGGGATCGCTTTTAGACTGTGGATCCCACACTGCTTAGCATACATTAGCTCATGACTGTAACAGAGTAAAGGTTCTGTAATTAAGCAGAAGTTAAAGGTCCAACGCAGCCATTTATATCAAACCATTTCTGGGTAACAATTAAGTACCTTAATATGATTGTTGTCAATTAAAATAGCAAAGAGCAATTTCTCAAGCAAGACTTTTGCTAAGATTGTCTGGGAGTAGTCTGACTGGGGAGGGGAAAACTGAAAACTAGCTGTTATTGGCAGAAAGGTTTGGAACTCTCTTTCTCATTTGTCTATTATTAACTAATTTACCGCCTGATGATATCACCAGGCAGGCCAAAACTCCATCCCCCACAAACAGGCTGAAATTCAGGCAGTCTTTTCAAATAGGTCTTACAGTCCACTAAAATATAATTTTTATAATTTTCACAGTTTCACAGTATTATTCCAACCTCACAGTGTGGAAATATAAAGCACAAGATAAGCACGTTTTTGACTGCACTGGATCTTTAATGCATTTCACATACTGTATGCCAGCACATGGTTACTGAATAAGAAAACACATTTCTGGTACAGTAAGTGGCTTGCTAATGTATGAATTCAGAAGCATGATAGGAGTATTGAAATAGGAAGTAGATGATAAGTGCCAATATACTCAAACTTCTTTCAGTCGTTTATCAAACGTTTCTAGTCTATATTTTAAGTTGATCAATGTCCCCAATTCCTCATATTTTATACAGTATACCCTCTCCATACTATTAATTTGTTGATGAGACATGAATCACTCCAGTAAACAATACTATACAGTATATACCATTAAATGTGTCACAGGCTGTGTTAATAAGCTGTGGGCATTATTTTGACAAAGACAAGATAAGCAAGACAGATTGCATTACGAGTGGAAACAACGACCCTGATACCTGGCAACTAGACTGGGTTTGCAGGTTGGCTTTCCTCATGAGGAATCATATGGATTGACTGTTGTCATGAAGTTGCCCTGTTGGTGAGGTTTATGACCCTCATAAATACATTTCCCCCTTTCCTCTCTCTCTACTCTACAGATTTGACCCTTGGAAAGCCCTTTGTTAACATAGAGCGAGTATGGTAACATCAAAAGGGTGGAGAAAGGAACCATATTTTGGTAATCCAACCAGATGAAAATATTCATTGGTACTTAAAGAATATGATATTAGATCAGTTGTCGTCTGAGACATTCTGAGACATTATTACTGATGATAGGATGACACAAATCAGATTCACATGGAATTCTTGGGCAATTTAAAGGTTTAAATATGAAACTATTTGTGAAAAGATTAAATGTAATTTTAGCTTCTAAATGAGAGAATTGGTTTTCATAAGTGAACTAGGCTCAACTCAGTGGCCCCACTCAAGTGAACAGACATTGGTTGTGAACTATGAAACATGCCCTTTTTTCTACAAAATACCCTTTCGCATTGTGTTCCCAAGCACGCGAGGACTGCTGTCCATACGTTAAAAGGGCTAATATCAACTACAGAACTAAGCCAGCCTCAGCGTGAGCTCTGGTTGCAAACGGTTGAATGACAATAACCTAAAGAAATTAGCATTGTGTTCCCGGTGACGTGAGAACTGTTAATGTTAAAAAGGGCGAATTTCAACGTGGAGGTTACAATCGACACGCCGGAAGGATGAATTTTGACTATACCAGCCAGAATATAGCATGAGCGTATAGTATGGCAACCTGGTATGAACTTTGAACTCTTGTTCACTAAAGAAGTGATACCGCCTAGCTGTTGAGTTAGCAGCAGCAGCTGTAAACGTGGGCTAGGAAAGGATGGACACAGTATCTATTCTACCACACGATGACGGTACTACAACGTATTCACTTTACCACCAGACATTCTTCAGAGGAGATCCCTGTTGGGCAACCCAGCCTTCCATCTACAACCAATCTATCGAAGTGCAGCTCAGAGTAAATAGTTCTTGCATTTTCCTTTTCCAAATGGCCGGTTATTTAGAATGCATAAGATTCTGTATTTACGATAGCATAGCTTCACGAGGTCCGATATCAACCCAAACCTTTTGTTCCTCAGTCTTCCCGTGCTTTCATTCAAACCCAACCCCCTTTCTTTGTGTAACCAGTCGTCATATCGGTTCCGTCCACCAGGGACGTTTTCTTGTATGACATAATTAGTAATCAATGTATGATCCATCCGGTGTATATGTAATTCTGTGTGATTATTTAGGAATTTAGTAAATAAATAATTAAACCAAATGTTGTATTGCTGCCTTGTCTATTTTCCTGGTTTTGTCCTTTCTGCCTGCCCTGACCCTGCCTGCTGTCCTGTACCTTTGCCCTCTACTCTGGACTTACCGACCTCTGCCTGCCCTGACCCTGACTGCCGTCTGGTACCTTTACCCCACTACTCTGGATTACCGACCTCTGCCTGACCTGACCCTGAGCCTGCCTGCCATCCTGTACCTTTGCCTGCCCGTGCTCGAATTAATAAACTTTTGTTATTTTGACATTGTCTGCACCTGGCTCTTATCTTCAAACGTGATAAAGGGATTATAGAGGTCACCGTTTGAACATGAAGGACAAAAAAATATACACTCATATAACATTGTTTCATTTCATTAAATGTTTCTGCGTTTTCTCTGTAAGCACTGTATCAATTGATGGGGGCACTGTAGTGCCATATGTTTGTTATTCCTTAATAAAGGGCCATGATTCAAGGACTCCAGCTACCCTGCCAGTTCAGGTCTCTGAGATCTGGACAGCGTAAGAGACCATAGACCTTTGACATGTATAGATTAACTGAAAATAAATTGGATACACATTTAACTGGAAAACAATATATTTTCAAATTGGCCAAAAGCAGCCTTATACCTTAACAGTGACACTGGCCTTAAGTTTCTGGTTATTTAATTTCTAATTCACATCAACTTTTCAGGTTAAAAAGTTGGAGCCATTTGAATGAGTCAGCAGAAAATAGTTCAGTTACCGTTTCAAGGAGGCGTCCCTCTCTTTTTTTTATGCAAAGTGCTGCTTCAATCTACTTTTCTATTTTTTACAACGCTTCAGTCTAAAATGTGGACAACGTGTTAGAGCTGTGCTCACAGAGCGGAGCCAAGTCTTCTTTACACCTGCTGAATATGAAATGTCTATGGTCCCAGGCCACTGAGTCTTGAAGGTTTTTACTCTGACCCATGTTGATCTGTCATGGCCTCTACGGATAAGTGAACCAATGAGGGTCACTGTTGAGAGAGCTAGAGAGTAAGACATGTTTTACATTTAACATCTCAGTGTATTCACACAAAGCAGAACACCAGTCTATGAGCTCAGAACTAGAGTGCTTTAATTTCTGCAATTTCGGGCAAATGGATTTTGTGACATTTACTTGTGTAACAGTGTTGCTTCCGTCCCTCTCATTGCCCCAACCTGGGCTCAAACCAGGGAACCTCTGAACACATCAACAACTGCCTCTCATGAAGCACCATTGTCTAGCACTCCACAAAAACAACTACTTCAAAGTCTGAGGGTGAGTGATGTCAGCGATTGAAATGCTACTAGCGAGCACAGCCAACTAGCTAGCCATTTCACACCGGTTACACTTGTGTACTTTACATTATTGCAACTTGGAGAGAGACAATCTGAACATAGCCACTGCATGATTGGTTATGGTATCAAATGAAAGATCCACAAAGAAGTATATAAATATATATAAATGTTGATACAGAACAGAAATGCTTTTTTCGGTTGTTACAAATTGACAAAAGCAGCTCCCTTAGGGTGGTGGCCCAGATAGGAGGATAATCAGAATCAGTGTAAAGGTGCAAGGAGATTTTCAGCAACAACTAAAAACATGAACTCTAAGAGGCATCTTGGATTTTATTGGATATGTAAGGCACTCTGTCTTGGAGTTTGTCCTTGACTGTCAATATAAAGATCTGTCATTAAAACCACAAACATTCAGCGCTGATTGATCTGAATATCAATGTCGATCTCCCCTTCATACTGTAAATACCAATACATTCACACAATCTGAGTGAATGTGTTCATACATTTTACTTTTTAGTTGTGTAAACAGATAAAACTATCCACATATTGGAAAGTATCTGGGCTATAAGCATTTTGTTATAAAACTGACTGGAAGTTATTGACAAACCTAACCAATATTTACTTGTAAATGTGTGGAATTGTAGATAAAAATCGTATGGCAAGCTCCAAAGCTGGTGTGTGTGTAACGGTCGTCGTATGAAGGAGAGGACCAAAGCGCAGCAAGTGTTCATCTTGATTTTTAAGACGAATAGTGAACAGTGAAACAAAAAAATAATAAAACGACAAATTAACAGTCCTGAACGGTGAAAACACAGAACAGAAAATAAACACCCACAAAACACAAGTGGGAAAGGGCTACCTAAGTATGATTCTCAATCAGAGACAACTAATGACACCTGCCTCTGATTGAGAACCATACCAGGCCAAACGCAAACACAACATAGAAAACGGAACATAGACAACCCACCCAACACACGCCATGACCATACTAAAACAAAGACATAAATAAAAGAACTAAGGTCAGAACGTGACAGTGTGTTAAATATGCACATGCATCTTCAAGGTATTCAACATAACCGGTGTGCACTTTGCTTTAAATCATTCAAATTACTTCTGTCACATAATTTAGCTTTTCATGGGATTAGCTCACCTCACACTACAGGCCATCCAATATGTCTAAGCCATAATTTTATTGCACAGGTGATAGTCTATCATCCTTTGAATGCTCTGCAGCACTTGATTATTGCATCTTGGGCTTTTTTCTATATGAAATATGATTATGGCTCTAAACGAAGCTGTTGCAATATAAACACCCATGAGGAATAGAGTCCCCTATAAGGTACACAACATAATATATGCATCTCAGCACAAATGTAAGCACTATACATACAATGCAGGAGTAAACATCTTCCAAAAGGAAATAGTGAACAAATTTCCATTTTAATGTCATGGGAAATTCCCTTATATACTGAACAAAAATATAAATGCAACATCCAACAGTTTTCAATGATTTTACTGAGTTACAGTTCATTTAAGGAAATAAGTCCATTTCAATCAATTCATTAGGCCCTAATCTATGGATTTCACATGACTGGGAATACAGATATGCATATGTTGGTCACAGATACCTTTAAAAAAAGTAGGGGCGTGGATCAGAAAACCAGTCAGTATCTGGTGTGACCACTATTTTCCTCATGCAGCGCGACACATCTCCGTCGCATAGAGTTGATCAGGTTGTTGATTGTGGCCTGTGGAATGTTGCTGGATATTGACGGGAACTGTCATACATGTCGATCCAGAGCATTCCAAACATTCTCAATGGGTGACATGTCTGGTGAGAATGCAGGCCATGGAAGAACTGGGACTTTTCAGCTTCCAGGAATTGTGTACAGATCCTTGCGACATGAGGCTGTGCATTATCATGCTGAAAAATAAGGTGAACGCAGTGGATGAATGGCACGACAATGGGCCTCAGGATCTCGTCATGGTATCTCTGTGCTTTCAAATTGCCATTGATAAAATGCAATTATGTTTTTGTCCGTAGCTTATGCCTGCCGATAACATAAACCCACCACCACGATGGTGCACTCTGTTCACAACTTTGACATCAGCAAACCACTCACCCACACAATGCCTTACATGTGGTCTGCGGTTGTGAGGCCAGTTAGACGTACTGCCAAATCCAGTAAAAAAACTTTGGAGGCAGCTTATGGTAGAGAAATTAACATGAAATTCTTTGGCAACAGCTCTGGTGGACAGTTATGCTGTCAGCATGCCAATTGCACACTCCCTCAAACCTTGAGAGATCTGTGGCATTGTGTTGTGTGACAAAACTGCAGATTTTACACTGGTCTTTTATTGTCCCCATCACAAGGTGCACCTATGTAATGACCGTGCTGTTTAATCTTGGCAAAGGAAAAATTCTCACTGACAGGGATGTAAACACATTTTTGTTTTAGAGAAATACGCTTTTTGTGCATATTTAAAACGTCTGGGATCTTTTATTTCAGCTCAGGAAACATGGGACCAACACTTTACATGTTGTGTTTATATTTTTGCTCTTTGTAGGAACCTGTTGAGAATTAATCCCAAGTGAAAATTGCAGGACTGAAATAATGATTAATACTTAACATGATGGAATGGGGCAAAGAATGCTGAGTGTTTGACTCTTGTTCAGTGGAATCTGAAACCAACAAAAAAAGATGCGTGATTGTGTACCTAAGCTTAACTGCTGCAGCACATCCCACTTTTTCATGCCTCCAAAATTGCACAGATTTACACACACCACACACCAGTGCATTCACAGGCATACAGTGCTAACTGCAAAGCATCATGATGGTTTGTTAAAGGCTTTACGTTTTTGCAGTTTAACATAAGATAAACACTTTGATACCGCTGTACAATTTTCTTGTCATTTAAATCATGAGCTATATGCATCCTCTGCTGGTTGGTTGTATTCTCTCTTATTTAGTTGTTTTTTATTTCTATTTTGTCTCAGATAATATTTCCATCAAATAATATTCAGAAATGTCTTACGGTTGATTTTAAAACATCTTCATGTTGCGCTGTGCAAGAAAGTTAAAGATATCCCTTAACAAGAGACTTGAAAGGAATGATTAAAAGTGGCACAGGGATTTAAATCCTTCCAGTGTGCCAACTTTAGTGCTTTGAAGATGGCATCTTGGTGGTTGCAGTTAGTACTATGGGGAGCAATACCTCTAACAAATCGGAAAGAGGCATTGGTTGTTCATGGGCACTTTCTCTGTACAATCTAGTACAGCTTGTTTCACACCTGGGTGGCTCCCATGCATTTTCTCAAAGTAATGTGTTCAAAGATCCTTTGAGGAAAGTTACTATTTTTCCATTGATCTAATATGAGAGACGCCACTTCTAAGATGATTGTTGTTACTCTTCTTGGATTGTAATTGAACACACTTTAAGTGTGTGTCCCCATAGAGCCTTACGACTGAAAGGCTGAATAAAATAGCATATTTGCATGCTACCGTAGATCTCTAAAAGATATGTTTCATTGTTTCATAAAACATAGTAGCCCAATTATTTCATATAAAGCTGATTCTTGGCATAAAGCACTATTCTGAATCTTCAAGGCTTGGTTAAATATCGGTTGGACTCTCATCCTACTTTATGGACCAGACTCCATTTGAAGTGTTCACTATAGGTTGGAACAGCACCCTGCTGGAGTTGTCCATTATCTGCTGCAGGATTTTGTACTTATCTTTTTTTTTTTATCTTTCCAATAATGGTCTAAAGAAATATACTTAATGAAATGTTAGTGACAATAACTGAATTAAAATGGGGTCACTAAGATGCAATATTGTTTTTTTATAATAACATGCTTATTTGTCTTTTTGTCTTTTTTAGCTTCATCAACAGTAAATCAATTTGCAAAGATAGCTATTTCTGATTCCTGAGAGCATCTGTGGAGGTAAATAAGCTGCTAGGCTATTTATCCATCTCGCACACTGCTGTGCCAATCAAGACAGGCAAATAGATTAGCTACAATTAGTCAAGTGTAATGGCCCATAAATCACAATCTAAGGGCTGCTGGGAAAAGCTGCAGGTTGCATAGTTGGATAACATCATATCTCAATCTCAACTACAATAAACTGAAAATGAAAAAAAGCAATGCTACCAAAGGAAATGTTGTTACCATCAATACTATTAACACTCTAGGGGTCCAGCAACACCCTTCATCATAACAATGGTTGTGACACTTTTATCAATGAAATCCTGGCCTGTATCAAAATTCTCTAAAATCCCAGACAAAATCTGCAGTCAATTTCATTTAGACTCCAATGGTTACATGGAAAATCAATCTTTGTCAGATTAAATGGAGCCCATTCAGACAACCAGACAAAACACCCTTATTAAACGCCATTACCCTGATGGATTAGCTATTCATGTTCTGAGAGGCCAGCCACTAATGCATAATAAAAGAAGATGTGACATTTTCCTAGAATGCAAAAGTGACAATTCTTCTTCTATGTGGATGAATAAAACACATGTAGAGAGAACGCAATATAACGCAATATTGCCAACCTTATTCATGCTGGAACATACAACATACAGTAGCTGTAGTTTATTCTGAGGCAGTGGTTAGTACTAAGATATCAGTAGTCAGTGCTAAGATATCAGGAGAAAGTGTTCTGATTCAGCCAACATTAGATAAGCCCATCATTGTTCATTCTTTCTTATCACTCAAATCAAGAACTTGCTCACGCTACACACAATAAACCATTGTCCTTAAAAGGAATTGTCACAACCAGGAACAAGTGTTGTTGCCAAATGAGACTGATATTGCATTAGAAAACATTTAGGGAATTGAGTTTTGGTATCCCCTCACAACCCTGTAGCACTAACACAACTCTGAATCACTAGGGATGTAAATGTTCCGGGAGAAAAAAACAAAGAAAAAAAGCACGCTTATCTTTAGAAAGGTTTATGAGCAAAGTGTCATGCTTGTGCATCATTCATAGCCTAGGCCCCAGTGTCTCAAGAGAGCTCATGAAGTTTGCTACAGTGTATGCCATCCTGAGAGATGTTTCCGACAAGGGGGGCGAGTTGAGACTCCAGTGATATTTAGACTTCATGGAAAATAAATGACATGCAGTATTGTCCCGGCTGGGTCAAAGTGATTTGTGCTGTTTACTTTATAAAACACACTGTACAGTTTTGTAATGACCCTAGTTTGATACAGTTGACCTGAACTCCCTTGAAATGCCACAGCTATCAACCACAGGTTTAATAATGCAAATAATGCCAAAATAACGTAAATGGGAACATGTACTAAGCAGATAACAACTACAGCAGTAGCCTCATCTCTCTGCACACAGCTTAAACAGTAACCAATTGAGGTCCTGAAGAGGTCCATGTTAAAGGAAAACTCCACCCAAGAACTATCTTAGTTTTTTTGTTTCATTAGTCCATTGTTGATATAGTCCCAAAATGTTTTGCGTGTCAACAATCAAGTTTTAAAGATACATAACTTTCAAAATAAAGAAATACAACCGTTATGATGCGGTATGCTAAATGTATCATGCCGGCTGTAAAAACAAATACCAAAGATCGTTTTGGGGTGGAATTGTCCTTTAAGTGAAATCTACTTAGCAGTGTTTATTCATATGAAATATAATATGCAGAATATCAGACACAGATTCATGAATTACCCTATAATACAAAAATAACAGTCATTTATATTTAATATTGAGAATTTGTGGCCCATGAGGGAATCAAACAAACTACTCTGGTGATGCAAGTACAATCCTCTGTCAACTTAACCAATGAAATCAATATATAGTAGAGAAACAAGTCAATAGTGAGACTATTACCATTTTGGCAACACAAATATGTTCAGTATTTTTAAACCCTATAATACATCAATCCAGCCAGGCTTTTAATTGGAGAAACATGCAATAATAATAGGTCTCACCTTCATAAATTGCTTTAAATCCTTGTGCACTCACAGCAAAATCTGTTGTGAACCAAAGGGCCATTATTGACCCTGTGCTCACAATAGGCGACGGCAACATGAAGCCAGATAACCTGCGAAAAGAGAGAAATGTTACATAACATCTAGTTATTGTTATCAAATATTTAAGTACTTCACATTATTGTTAGTGGCCCCAGTTTTGTACTGTGCTTTTGTCTCAGATTTGAAGTTTTCAGAGAAAGGACGTAAAAGTAAAATGCTTTACACCCAGCAGAAAAGGAAATGACATCAGGCACACAATAACAAGCATGGCAAGGAACAAGAACAGAAGGACCATAGCATTGCTAGACTGCCTCAAGGACCCAGGAACAAAGAACCAGGGTATGCCTTCACTAGGATCTAACACTAACACATTCTGGTGTCAGAGCACATAGATAAGATAGTGTTACATGGACAGAGTGCAGCTCCCAGAAACAGTGCAGATGTGACACAGAAATAAACCCTACTGATTTTCCCTGTACGTCTACATCGCTAGTGTCCACATTCAATTATAGATAAAGCTCCCCAAAATGTGTATCGCTGTGTGATGTGCACTCACAACTTTCTATTTCCTAAAGCCAGTTCAGACTGACCAGATTCTACTGCCAAAATGTCAGTCCATTAGGTGTGAATGCTAAACCAGAGTCGGGCAGCATCTTGTTGACCTGTTAATGCACAAGACAATCAGAGCATGAGGCTGCCAAAGATAAGTAAAGTGAATGTTCTGTAGCTAATGTCGATACTTTCTAATGTAGCTAAATTCTAACATTCAAAAAAGTGTTACTGAACAGAGTACCAAACAAATGCATAATATTTACTGGATAATAAAGGCATTATAGTTCCTTTGTTACAATAGTGTTTAGGTACAAACACCTAGTAACCAATATTATGAATATTAATATCAATATTTTGCCATTAAACAAGCTAGTTAGCCAAACTAGTTAGCCTATAATCTTATTTCAACTCATCAAGCCAAGAGTTGTAAAGTCTGTAAAAAAAAATTGGTAATAAACCACTGATCCATTAGGTCTATCCAATAATAATTTCAAGAAGGAGGCTTTTAATCCTTTCTCAATGACACCATTACTAAAGGCTGATATGAATCATATTAGTCACTGAAATCAAACACTTACTATAGATATTTCCTACATTCTTAGAAAATAGGATAACAGTTTTTGGTTCCAGGTAGAACTATTTTGGGTTCCATGTAGAACCATCTGTGGAAAGGGTTCTATGTGGAACTCAAAAGGGTTCTACCTGGAACCAAAAAAGGGTTCTACCTAGAACCAAAAACTGTTATCCTATTTTTCTAAGAGTGTAGCCACCAATGGCATTCCTATACAGTACTGCTACTGGAGCATGTTCCCAGAATGATGTATGCGCTTCTTGTTTGCAGTAGAGTATCTATCTGCCTGGCAGGTCTTTAATCAATCATTCATTTTATGTCCAGTGATTTTCCCACTTACTTTTGTTCAACAAGCCATTTTGTGTTAATTTAATTTCAAACTTGAGCAGCGTGTGAATCTTTCATTCTGTGTTGGTACAGGAGACAACTGCACTGAATAATTTATTTCGCCCCACCCTCCACACACACACACATACACACACACACCTATTTTTATCCAGTGGATGAAGTGGCTTGCTTGAGCACAAAAACAAATAACTGCCGCTGTAATGTTTACCACTAATAGTTTGATTCACTCACCTGTGAGAGATATTGTATATCAGTGTATTATTACTGTTAGCTTCTGTTAGCTCACCAATAGCTGTCCACACACTGGGTATTACCGAGTAGAATAGATTGTCAGGATATATGTCATAATCTCTTAAATGCCACGCTAATTAATATACACTATGCAGTGAGCCACCTATTCTTCATGTGTCTGTCACTAATACAAACGATCTACCTAATCCAGACACAGGTGTCAAAGCAAAAACATGTTTCAAGCATTTGCACATGGAGGACAGATGACCAACATGGCCTAAAGAAACAAAGGTGCTAAACTGTTTACACTGAGGATGATTGTGTGGACATTTGAGATGTCCCTGTGAAAACCTCTGGCAATAACGTTGGTTTCAGTCAGCTTTCATGCTATTGTATATTAAGGCTATTATTACCTTATCTATGTATAATCCAAAGAAAATATCTGTGTATTCTGCCACCAATATATGTATGTCCTTGTGTTATATTGACAACACTATTGTAGAAAAGGCCCATGGAGTTGGAGGAAGAATCCTTTAATTCATGGCCACTTGCTCAGCTGGGCCAGGGGCGCTGTAATTAGGTCAGGTGGAAATGTCCGACAGATCTCAACTCATTAAAAGGAGGAAATCGCCATCGCCCGATCTCGCTGCTTTCTCTTCCTTAACTCCGTTTAATCCAGAAGTTCTGCGCGTCCATGAATCCACCGAATCTGTTACCTATCATCTGAACTATCTGTTGCGATCGGGAGAGCGGGCCATCAGTTATTGTTTATAGTTATTACTGCGGAGCGCGGCTTGGAGTGCACGCTTCAAACCTATTATGTAATGTAAATGGTCAATGACGGCCCTACAGATAGATCATCACAGGCCAATTATGCCATCGATATATGGTTAATATGTAATGAAATTACATGGACATATGAAGACAAACTTGAAAAGGTAAAATATGAAATGTCATTGTGTCACGCCCTGGTCTAAGTATTTTGTGTTTTTCTTCATGTATTGGGTCAGGCCAGGGTGTGGCATGGGGTTTTTGTATTGTGGTGTGTTTTGTCTTGGGGTTTTGGTGTGTATGTATTGGGATTGTAGCTAGTGGGGTTATCTAGCAAGGTCTATGGCTGTCTGGAGTGGTTCTCAATCAGAGGCAGGTGTTTATCGTTGTCTCTGATTGGGAACCATATTTAGGCAGCCATATTCTTTGAGTTTGTCGTGGGTGATTGTCCTTAGTGTCCTTGTTCCTGTCTATGTGTTAGGTTACACAAGTATAGGCTGTTTCGGTTTTCGTTACGTTTTTTTGTTGGTGTTTGTTATTTGATTCGTGTTTTACGTTTGTTATTAAATGTGGATCGCAATCTACACGCTGCAGTTTGGTCCGACTCTCCTTCACCAAAAGAGAACCGTAACACATTGTTTGCTGAACTGATCCATTCTGATATCAAACTGATGGAGATTATAGATTGAATAACCGATCACTGATTGAATTATTTGTATTAGTCTTATGATTATGATGAATAGTTACGAGCCTAAATGACTCAAGGATGATTCCTATTGACTTCTTATTGAACTGAATTACCTAATTATGTTAATAAAGAATGATTGTTATGATTTGATCTTTGTGATTATGAATTTGATTGGATACATGTTATTCTGTTTCCTTTGTTATGCAGCACAGACTACCCAGTAAATATACCACTTTATGGTTAAAGGAATTCCTGCCTCAGTCTCATCCATTCCTCTGTCACCTGACCCGTGACCACCTGTTCACCTTCACTGTCAGTCATCCTACCTGTCCAGCTACCCACACAGATTCCACTAATCTTTCAACTGTTGCTTAAAATAAAGGGATACAACCCTAAACAGCTTCAACTTGCCGAAACACCATCTTAAATGCACCCTTTGTTCAATGAGAATGGGCTCCTTATCCTTGCTTGACATTGAATTATTGTTTGGTTTAACTCTCAGTTCCTCTTAGAAAATCACTTGGAAAGTTGTCTAAGAGTCAAAACGTATGACATAAGTTGTTTCTCCGTCACCTCAAAGACGAGACCCTTGAGTAAATGCAGCTCTTGTTCACAGATGAAAACTCCTGATTAGCAGCTGCACTGACAACAGCTCTGAAAACAGAATTCCTTTTGACACTGCCATGGCCACATCACCATACTTTGGAAGCACACAATTAATTAGACGGTGATTGTTGTTATATTGATAATCCCTGAATAAACACACCGGAACTGAGGACTAGAAGGAAATAATATTCAGGGTATTCTCTTTAGTTTTTCAATCAGTTAAAATGGAGAAGGGGTATAGTGAAAATAGCAAGACTAATGCCAGGGTCTGGTCACAGAGACTGTATTAGTGGTTAGTGTTCAAACGTTACTCAATTTCAAATGGAAGAGTGGCAAGTTGCAAACAATGTGAGGGTTTTCTCAGAATCAACAGACAGTTATGGGTGTGAGGACTTAGATTCATGTTGTCAGCTTTTAGCTCTTGGGGAATAACTTAGCCATCAAGTACAAAAACCAAGTACAACAAATACATTGCTAACATTCACAAAAGGCTAATTGACCTGTCTGAATGGAATTCTTAGAGCCTGGATACTGTACAGCACGGCCAACTAATGTGTATACATACCATTGTTGACCAATACCATTGTTGGATAAATTGTGTTAATAAATACAACCATCTTTATGGCTAGGATTTGAACTTTGGCTTCTAATTCGTCAGTTTGGGACTTTTTGAGTGCATGAATGTTTGCAGTTTGCAAAGAGATGCCTGATTGGTGTTGAAAAATCACATTGTCAGTAAGTTCCCAGACCAGTCAGAGGCTTTTATTAGAGTCCATAACAGAGCTAGGCTGTGGAGTTGTTATGATGCTGCTACTCTTTCAAGGGTGTCAGCACAGTGTGCATTAGCTCAGAGAGAACATGGGACTTAGCTCCATTTCCAATGACTCCAAGGTCTTTGGAGTAACTGTAGGCCTATCTGTTTACTGATAGACGATTCATCCACCTTGACTTCTATCCCTCCCTTTTAACGATCATTTCTAAAGTATTTTCAAAAGTATAGCAATAGGTTATTCACAGACGATGGAGCGTCCTTTTTTTATGAAAACCTTTTTTTTGTTATAAACCTATACACAACTTTAAAAGATTATGGTTTTTACGTAATCTCTATTGACCACTGTGACAATTCAGCTTTAAAGGCAAATTGGTATAGAAGTCCAAAGATCATACATCCTGGCTTTTCTCTATAGGTTCAGATTTTTGAGCTGAATAAAAAAAAATGACTAGGAAAAGTAACTAAGTGATCACTTAGTCATAAAGACAATTGTGTCCAATTACTTTCTTAGAACGCCCTCCCTTTTTAATTTGCTTGATCTGGAGCTTAATTGCAATGTACCTCAATGGACTCAAAGCAAAAGAACAACACTTTGTGTGGAATAAAGTCAGGAAGCTCTGAAATTGCCTTTATATTCTGTGATGAGGGTTCCTGGAAATGAGCGATGTGTACATAATTTCACTGGTGAACACTGATTGTAAGATTAGGTGAGATGATCTTTGAATGTCTGCCTTACAAGTCATCAATGGGGCCAGTGTGCACCCATACAAAGCTTCCATCAGTTTAGTTAAGAGAGATCTCATGTTTGTGGTTGGGTGTATGTGCAGATTGATTCAGTGCATGTGCTCATTTGCATGCACAGTTGATTGCGTTACTGTTCGACCATGAATCGAGTCTGGCTAGTGATGAGACTTAGCCTAAGAGCCAAGTAACTACAGGCGTATACGACACCACCACAGCCAAAGTAAAAAGACAAATATCGAGAGAAACAGGGGAAAGGAAGTGTTGATTCTGTCTGTTATTGACAATAGGTCAGTCTGTCACACAACTTGTCCAATGAGACCAACCACTGTACTCGTCTGCTACTGATTCTTATCAAGACGCAATTGTACATTTGGGAAGGAAGTGCTCTTTCACACCGAGAAAGGGTGATTGATTGTTGAAAGATTGTTCAAGTAGCTTACTGTGAGGAACTATAGTTTTAATATATTATCATTTGCAATGGACATTAAAAAAGTACTTTCCTATATTTCCACGCAGCAGGCCAGGTAGTTATGCATGCTCAGGTGTGCTCTCTCAACTTACATTATTATCTATTTTAATACATCCATTGAATACACCATCACAAAGAAATCCATTATTAATTTGTTTTAGGCAGGTCCGAATAAAACATAAGTTTAATTATGTTACTGGTCTGTGCAGCCTACTGTATACGGCTGCGCCATGCACATTAAATCAATAGTTATTTTGTTCATTAAACAGACAAGACACATTTTGGCTACCCTGATCACAGTCAACACACATATTTTGTAGTAGGCTAAGAATATAATGAAATATAACTACAATTAACATATAAAAAGTTATATTTTGAAACTGAGCAGGTGTGGTGTCTTACATTGAGAGCATTTTCATCATGATACCAATAGAAAATAATAGCATTATATATTTTCTCGAGCATGTGAGTCTCATGCTCATATTTCACAACCTTCGCGGGCTTTTGGAGTTGCCTTTACGCGACAAGATGGTGGGCATCCAATGCATATGGCTCCGGTAAATTTTTCAAATGGCCGGTAAACTAAAATCTTTCCGGTCATGTTGTATGGTGACATATTTTCCTGGAACAAGAATGGAATGAGTTACATTTGAATTGAAATGAACATCGATAGACCTTTAACCATAGAAATATTTAATACAATATTCTGCCCATATTTCTATTTTTGAAGGACTTGAACCAACAGATGTTTTAGGTACAGTAGCCTACAGAAGCTACTGTAAAATGCATTTTAGTTTTTCTTGGAAGAGAAACACCATAATATTGCATAATCAAGTAGATGTGCTAAAAGATGCCCTCTGGTGGTTAAATTAGCTTTAATGGCAAGCTCGGAAAACAACCTGAAGCATACTACAACAAACCAAAGCATAACGCACGCAATTATGCAGTATGACGCAACTTTTAAATGAGGAACCACTGTGTGTCACTAATGTATTTTAAGTGAATGGTGAGCAGCATTACCATGTCATAGATGTAGGATTGCTTCGTCAATTATCAAGTATCTGAGAAATCGGTTCCGCTTAGGCTTTGCCATTCAACTGTTTCAATTCCTCAAATCATTGTTTTAAGTCAATTGGTCTCGACTGTAATACTGTAACTCTGTGGGGGCCTCAGAGAAGTGGGTATAATGTCAAGCATTTTAGTTTCAGTTCTAAGGTAAGGAGAACAGTGCAGGGCCCTATTCATATTACAACGTTTCACTTCAAGAGGTTTCCCATGAGGGATGCTTCGCCATGCAAAAAATGTCCTTGGCTGTCTTAGAAGAGGTTTAGTTTTCTGGCTTTGTCAACCTCTGGACTGAACAATGACAGTCATAGAAAAAGTATACTGTGATTTCATATTGCAGTTTCAAGTTGACTGATGTATCATTCTCAGTCCTGGGTTATTCTGTTTCTGGGATTATCTTTGTGCCTGGTTTGTGAATAGATATATCTCAGTAGTTGACAATGGGTTCACACCTCAGTCACTGATACAGAGCTGATTCTAGATTATCAACCAGTGTATTGTTTGAGGATATTTATTCTCATTATTTCTGAGATCCATCAGTATTCACTCTATAGTATTCACTCTACAGCATTCACTCTAGTACAATGAAGTCTAAGTCATCTCCTTTTGTGTTTCAATACCCTCAAACTGCAAGGTGTTTGGAAACAACAGACAAAACAAGCAATAACTATGTTAGAAACACTATATATACAAAAGTATGTGGACACCCCTTCAAATGAGTGGATTTGGCTATTTTAGCCACACCCGTTGCTGACAGGTGTATAAAATC
Source organism: Oncorhynchus tshawytscha (assembly GCF_018296145.1). NCBI lineage: Eukaryota > Metazoa > Chordata > Actinopteri > Salmoniformes > Salmonidae > Oncorhynchus > Oncorhynchus tshawytscha. The sequence goes on along the minus strand of NC_056429.1, from coordinate 76,769,545 downwards.
GAGCACAGAGCCATGTAATAGATATAGACAAACATTGGCAGTAGAATGGCCTTCCCAAAGAGCTCAGTGACTTTCAACGTGGCACCGTCATAGGATGCCACCTTTCCAACAAGTGAGTTTGTCAAATTTCTGCCCTGCTAGAGCTGCCCTGGTCAACTGTTAGTGCTGTTACTGTGAAGTGGGAATGTCTAGGAGCAACAACAGCTCAGCCGTGAAGTGGTAGGCCACACAATCTCACAGAATGGGACCACCGAGTGCAGAAGCGAGTATCTGTCCTTGGTTGCGACAGTCACTGCCAAGTTCCAAACTGCCTCTGGAAGCAACATCAACACAATAACTATCCATGGTCGAGCAGCCGCACACAAGCCTAAGATCACCATGAGCAATGCCAAGCGTGGGCTAGAGTGGTATAAAGCTCTGGAGCAGTAGAAACATGTTCTCTGGAGTGATGTATCACGCTTCACGATCTGGCAGTCCGACAGACGCATCTGGGTTTGGCAGATGCCAGGAGAACGCTACCTGCCTCAATGCATAATGCCAAGGAATAATTGCCTGGGGCTGTTTTTCATGGTTCGGGCTAGGCCCCTTAGTTCCAGTAAAGGGACATCTTAATGCTATAGCATACAATGACATTCTAGACGATTCTATGCTTCCAACTTTGTGGCAACAGTTTGGGGAAGGCCCTTTCCTGTTTCAACATGACAATGCCCCAGTGCACAAAGCGAGGTCCATACAGAAATGGTTTGTTGAGATCGGTGTGGAAGAACCTGACTGGCCTGCACAGAGCCCCGACCTCAACCGCATAGAACACCTTTGGGATGAATTGGAATACAGACTATGAGCCCAACCTAATTTCTCAACATCAGTGCCCGACCTCACTAATGCACTTGTGGCTGAATGGAAGCAAGGCCCTGCAGCAATGTTCCAACATCTAGTGCAAAGCCTTCCCAGGAGAGTGGAGGCTGTTATAGCAGCAAAGGGGGGACCAATTCCATATTAATGCCCATGATTTTGGAATGAGATGTTCGACGAGCAGGTGTCCACATACCTTTGGTCATGTAGTGTGTTTTGCCACACCATGGACTCAAGCAACTGTCTTAGAAATACACCCCAATATATATATAGTATAGTGAATCATGAAATGGACACCAGCTCTACCATTTGTCATCCTGCAAAAAGGTGAGCACGTTATTGGAGCCCACCAACGGTGTAGTCAAAATATATTGGTATATCCATCACATGGCTCAGCAAGCCTTGGCTCTCCTTGACTCACAGTACAACTGCATCAATCATAGGAGTCAAACACAGACTTTGTTCTGTTACAGAATTCAATTCCCTGACAGTGGTACTCTCTGCAACCCCCCCAGCACTTTTGCACAAAATTCAGGTGACTGAACCGTGACTTCTGATCCATACAGATACAAAGGCATACACTACATGGAACCCAAAAGAGTTCTTCAAACGGTTCTCCTATGGGAACAGCCGAAGAACCCTTTTAGGTTCTAGATAGCACCTTTTTTCTAAGAGTGTAATAGTGTGCTATCTTGGATGTTTGTTTTTCCCATGATGAGCATGATTGATAGCAAGACCTTTAGCATATAGAAAAGCATAATTAAAATTGATAAAGTAAAGTGGTGTGAGTTTGTGGCTTATCGACACTCCCAACATGTTCAGCATAGCATACATTAGGGTAAAATAACCAAATATGTTATTAGTGTTTTTATCAAATAATAAGAAACACTAAGCCTATAAGTGACTAAAATACAAAGTCACTACAGGTGACTAAATACAAAGCACTACAGGTGACTAAATACAGAGCACTAAAGCAATGCTTGTCTGTCAGCATTGTCTGTTTTTATAATCTAGTGCTCCAAGCAATTTTCACTCAAATCTAAAGTAGGGTAGGAGAATGTTCACATTATGCCACCCCTCACACACTACCTGAAAAATATCTGAAATAGTCTCTGTGGGGATAAAATGCATTCTCTGACAAACCATTAAAAACAATGTCATAAACTGTAGACTATAGTATACTATGGTCGAAATACATTAGTATTTCTATATTTCTATAATATAGTATTCACTGTAGTGTTTTTGCGGACTTTAATGTAGTATTTACTGTAGTGTTTTTGCGGACTTTAATGTAGTATTCACTGTAGTGTTTTTGTGGACATGACTGTAGTATATGGTAGTATTTACTGTGATGTTTTTGTGGACATGGCTGCAGTATATGGTAGTATTTACTGTAGTTTTATGCATACATGACTGTACAGCGGTTGCTCCACTAAAAGTTTTGTGACTATGCTGTGGGACTTTGTGGTTTAGGTAATTTGTGGTTTAGTACAGTACCTTGCTTCACCACTTCATTGCTCCAGACCAGCGCAAGGGGTAGTTAGAGCACTGATTATGCTTTTGGGTCCTACTGTGTCTCTAACTGACAATTAATGGGTGACATAAACCTAAATAGAAACAGATAATTGTGCACGACTTCAGTATTACTTACTAAAACCGTTGTTACACTAAGGTTTTTATTATTTTATTTTGTTAGAATTATTTTGATCTTACTGTAGTACTGTAGCCCAATCCCGACTGGTCACATTGTACAGCGCCTGAGTGGTGCAATGCACTAAGACACTGCATAGCAGTGCAAGCTGTGTTGCTATAGATGCTGATTCAATACCTGTGCTGGCCTCGACTGGGAGACCCATGAGATGACTACTGGTTTTTGGTTTCTCTCCCTCTATAATTGAAATGAATCATTCTAAATAACAAACTGGCTTTATTTACAAATTAGTAACAATGTCTCACCCCATGTTCAAGAATGGCCCTTTTCACACTCATTTTATGTTATTTGAATACAAAATCATCTCCAAAATATTGGAAAATACTCTTTCAAACACACACTTTGTACAGAGCCATTATGGCAATTAGCAGGTAGCTGGACAATAGACTTGCCTAGAAGGAGGGTAGGGGGAGAATTATATCGTCAAATGTATTTCTAAGTTAGGTTGGCGGTATCACAACCTGATTGGTTGCAATTTAAGTTTAATCCACCAGAAAAGACAAAGCAAATAATACCACAAAAATTATTATTATGTATCACATCCGACCGTGATTGTGAGTCCCATAGGGCAGTGCACAATTGGCCAAGCGTTTCTCTCCCTCTAAAAACAGAAATAAATGTTTTGGCCTTTACAAATATTATTTAGGTCTTTATTCAGATTACAATCTCTCCCTTTCATTTAAAAAAAACTAAATTACCTCCAAAATATCATTATACTGTATATGATCAAGTTGATGGCACAGTCATATAGCCGACACCTACATAAAGCTGAGTGACTCCCTCATTCATGGCTTTGGATTAAAATAAATAAGTACCAACATTCTTTCTGATAGTCTTTGATAGACCTGGACACCATGTACATTATCATAATAGCCCATTATGGGCTATTAGCAGGACAATATATATTTACCAACACCTCTATGTATTTTGATAATTTGTGGATGGGGGCTCCGAAGTGGATGGGGGCTCCAGCAGTGCAAACAGATGCAGGTTCGATACCCGTGCCGGCCACCACCGGGAGACCCATGAGGCGGCTTTCGGTTTTAGTTTAGAATCTTCTATATGTAATTATTTGCGGAGAGTCACACCATATGTTTTGATAGACTGTAGGCCTACCGTAGGTGACATGAGTCTCACTAGTGTTGAGTAATGTGCTGTTAAAAGTGGTGTAGGTCTTATTAATTTAAAGAGCATATTGAAGTTAGAAGCAATAGGATTTGAAGCAATATCCTACAACTATTTTAGCACTGTTTCACGCTGCTCTGAGACAAGCATGGGGACTGGTCTTGATAAATCAATGAGATTTTTATTTTCACTCTCTGTTTGGGTATTGGTTAGACAACAATTGTAGAAATGTAGAAATGTTATGCTCTTAGTGACCCCACAACACAGGGATTCTTAGCTAAGTAGCCAAGTACTGTAGCCTACTCCCGACAGTCAAGTTGTACAGCGCCATACTTTTTTATTTTTCTTGAAATAGAAACACCATAATATCAATCAGACTAATTGAGCAAAATGTCAGTCCCATATACATACACTATGTTCCTACAAAAAAAAGGTTTTAAATTCTCTAGTACAGCCACTATTGAAGGCTATCAAATACTTCTCAAAGATGCCCTCTGGTGGTCAAACTACCACTAACTAGCGTTAACGGTATCAGTGGTTCACACTTAAATAACATGTCATAGAATTCTGCGGCACCATGCAAGCTGCGTCACAGTACTCTGCAACTTAAGGGACAAACTACTGTAGTATACTGTAGTATTTACTGTAGTGTTTTTGCTGATATGACTGTAGTATTTTGTAGTAACACCTGACAACTAGAGTGAACTAAATTGGCACACCTACCAGTCTACGCCAGTTACTGTTTAATGAGTGGAATACCTCAACAAGAACATAAGACACACAGATTTGTGACCAGCCACCTATTGAGTTAGGTCAACAGTTCTGAGCAATGCAACGGACCAGACAACACCTTAGCAAGAAAATATATTTTGGATTTCAATTGTAACATCTAAACATTAGACACAGGTTCTTTGCCCATTAAAGGGAAACAGTACAGAGGCAGATAAAAATAACATGATGTAACGATCGTCTGTTGAAGAAGGTGTGGACCAAAGCGCAGGGTGGTAAGTGTTCATACTTTTATTTCAACTGAAAACTCAATAACAAAAATAACAAAGAGAATGAACGAAAACTGGAACAGTCCTGTTAGGTGCAGAAACACAACACAGAAAATAACTATCCGCAAAAACCCTGTGGGAAAAAGCTACCTAAGTATGGTTCCCAATCAGAGACAATGATAGACAGCTGTCCCTGATTGAGAACCATACCCGGCCAAAACAAAGAAATACAAAAACATAGAAAAAGAAACATAGAATGCCCACCCAAATCACACCCTGACCAAACCAAAATAGAGACATAAAAAGCTCTAAGGTCAGGGCGTGACACATGAAAAGTTTATTAAAGCTTAGAGGATTACGTTTGTTTGTTTGACACAGATAAACACACATCAACAACAGTACACCAAAATGACTTCATAGATCTTTTACTTCAACTAGATAGCGTTCTGAAATACAACAATGCTTTCACAGAGATTCAGCGGACCAAGTTCACAAGATGACCAAAAACAGTGACAAAAAATATTGTCGTTTCTGATGGTAGAAAATAAACAACAGTTAACCACTGCATTTACATAAACAATGTGTGGCTATGCTTGCTACTTTTGCTAGCTTTGATATTGTTTGTTTGCTTGTCATGCTATGTAGCCATTGATAAATTAGCCAGCTATAGCTTCTTCCTACCATGTGGCATGCTATTGCACCACCTTTTTGGTCATTCAATGTTAACTGCTGTTACACTTAAGCATAACTTTACCAAATGATATGCTTATTGCATTTGCACTAAGCATATAATTTATTATTACCATTAACAGACAATTAATTATGTATGTTCATTAGTGGTATTGCCCATTATTATTTGCACCTTTGTCTCCTTTTAGATAAACCATACTCTATACAAAGCCAAGCAAGTGTCAATTCAAGAGTCATGTCACCAACTGTCAATCAGTCCCTGCCTGCTATCATCTCATTACCTGAATATACAGAGCATTTGGAAAGAATTAATAATTTTTCCACATTTTGTTACGTTACCTTATTATTAAAAAATGTATTACATTGTTTTTTTTCTCATCAATCTACACACAGTACCCCATCATGACAAAGCATGACAGCCTCATTCTAAAATTGATTAAATAAATAAAAAAACTCCTCCATCTACACACAATATGCAATAATGACAAAGCGAAAACAGGTTTTTAGAAATAAAAAATAGAAATACCTTATTTATATAAATATTCAGACCCTTTGCTATGAGACTCGAAATTGAGCTCAAGTGCATCCTGTTGCCATTGATCATCCTTGAGATGTTACTACAACTTGATTGGAGTCCACCTGTGCTAAATTCATTTGATTGGACATGATTTGGAAAGGCACACACCGGTCTGTATAAGGTCCCACAGTTGACAGTGCATGTCAGAGCAAAAACCAAGCCGAAGAAACTGTCCATAGAGTTCCGAGACAGGATTTTTTTGAGGCATAGATCTGAGGAAGGGAACCAGAAAATGTATGCAGCATTGAAGGTCCCCAGGAAGACAGTGGCCTCCATCCTTCTTAAAAGGAAGACGATTGGAACCACTGCTCGGCCAATAATGGGAGAAGTGCCTTGGTCAGGGAGGTGACCAAGAACCCAATGATTACTCTGACAAAGCTCCAGAGTTCCTCTGTGGAAATGGGAGATTCTTCCAGAAGGATAACCATCTCTGCAGCACTCCACCAATCAGATCTTTATGGTAGTGAGGCCAGACGGAAGCCATTCCTCAGTAAAAAGGCACATGACAGCGGACTCATCAGAGCAAAGGACAGATTTCCACTGGTCTAATGTCCATTGCTCTTGTTCCTTGGCCAAAGCAAGTCTGTTCTTATTATTGGTGTCCTTTAGTATTGGCTTCTTTGCAGCAATTCGAACATGGCCTGATTCATGCAGTCTCCCCTGAACAGTTGATGTTGAGATGTGTCTGTTACGTGAACTCTAAAGTATTTATTTGGGCTGCAATATTTGAGGCTGATAACTCTAATAAACTTATCTTCTGCAGCAGAGGTAACTCTGGTTCTTCCTTTCCTGTGGCGGTCCACATGAAAGCCAGTTTCATCATAGCGCTGGATGGTTTTTGCGACTGCGCTTGAAGAAACTTTCAAAGTTCTTGACGATTTCCGGACTGACTGACCTTCATGTAATGATGGACTGCCATTTATCTTTGCTTATTTGAGCTGTTCTTACCCTATATTCCACCGCTACCTTGTCACAACACAACTGATTGGCTCAAATGCATTAAGAAGGAAAGGAATTCCACAAATTTACTTTTAACAATGCACAACTGTTAATTGAAATGGATTCCAGGTGACTACCTCATGAAGCTTGTTGAGAGAATGCCAAGAGTATGCAAAGCTGTCATCAAGGCAACGGGTGGCTACTTTGAAGTATCTCAAATCTAAAATATATTTTAATTTGTTTAACACCTTTTTGGTTACTACATGATTCCATATGTGTTATTTCATAGGTGTGATGCCTTGACTATTATTCTACAATGTAGAAAATAGTACAAATAAAGAAAAACCCTGTAATGAGTAAGTGTGTCCAAAGTTTTGACTGGTCCTGTACATGATTACATGTGTGTTATTTCATAGTTTTGATATCTTCACTATAATTCTGCAATGTAGAAAATTGTAAAAGTAAAGAAAAAACAACATTTGAAATGGGGTGTTTTGCATTTGATAAAAGTAGAGAGAGCTAGAAAATGGTATATCATTGTCACACCCTGATCTGTTTCCCCTGTCCTTGTGATTGTCTCCACCCCCTCCGGGTGTTGCTTATTTTCCCTGGTGTATTTATCCCTGTGTTTCCTGTCTCTCTGTGCCATTTTGTCTTGTATGTTCATGTCAACCAGCGTGTTTTTCCCCATGCGCCTGCTTTTCTATTCTCTTTTACTAGTCCTGCCGGTTTTGACCTTTACTGTTTTTCTGGACTCTATTCCCGCCTGCCTGACCATTCTGCCTGCCCTGACCTTGAGCCTGCCTGCCATTCTGTACCTCTGGAACTCTCTACTGGTTTGGACTTTTTGCCTGTCCACGACCATTCTCTTGCCTACCCCTTTTGGATTGTTAATAAACACCTTGGACTCTAACCATCTGCATCTGGGTCTCGCCTTGTGCCCTTATAATCATACACTAGAGTTGAGGAACAATTGGAAAGTAATTAGGCTTTGAAAGTAGATACACTTGTAAAATCGCATTTGAGAAAATGTCCCTTGAATATTTTGGTACATACTGGAAAGCTCTTCTTTGTCTACACCCATTCAGCATCGTTCATACCCTTTTAAGGTTTAACCCCACCCATCTCTTTAAGGATTCACATGTGAGGCTACAGTATATAATAAACAAACAAAGATTTCAAGACTAAAGGTGGACTTATACCACGGGTGTGTTTGTAAATTTCATCTGGAGTGTCAGAGTGCTCTGTGCATTGGTAAACTCAGAGCGTTGTCAGATTGGCCGTTTGTAAATTCAGAGTTTCTCTCTCGGAGTGTTCAGAGCGCACACTGGACACTCTGGATGAAAAGTAGGGTTGATCTGAGCGTTCTGACCTAACAGAAGTCAAGCACCCAAGCTAACTGGCTAACGTTGGCTAGCTTGCTAGCTACTTCCAGACACAAATGACAGAACACCCCACTCTGATTATTTTAGTTGCCTTAGCAAAGCTGGATAGGCTGTTTTTATGTTATCCAGAGCGTTGGTGACTGCAACTGTACTGCTGGCAACAATTGAATTACGCTTTTTTGCCAACGTTTACTGACACCGGCCTTATTTAACTGGTGTTGAGCGTTCGTAAATTCATCAGTTATTCTGTACTCTGACACACTCTGACGAGAGTGCTCTGAAATCGGAGCGAATTTACCAGCTACGTCTATTGACACTTGTCGCAGTGACGTCATAAACATTCTATTGAAATAGTTAATTGCATAGCGGAGTCTTTGGTTTAGACATGTAGCTAGCAAGCTAAACAATGAACCATAATCCCAACTCATAACGTTACTACCCTGCATGAATCTGCAGGTAGTTAACCAACCAGGTTCAATGTTAGCTAGCTAACATTAGGCTATAACTAGCAATGCAAATAGCTCTGAGATATGAGTAATATTACTACACAGATCATACACGTAACATTAGCTAGCTAGCCAGCTAGCTAACATTAGCTAGTTAGCTAACAGTACACATTTACTTGAAATGAAAATGACTTTCAGACAAAATTAGAAACGTGTAATATCTGAAAATGTAGCTAGCTAGAATCTCTTACCCATCCGTATACATGGGATGGATGCTTCCCCTTCTCTTTCACGGATGCCATGGTTGCCCTTAGTTTGAAGATGTAATCCGGAGACAGGCGTTTTACAACAGTATGTTCTCTTTTCGACTCCATTTCATATTTGCAATCAAACGGCAGAATTTTCTCCATCTCCTTAACTATCATACTCTAATTCCACTGATTTCAAAACTCGGTCATCCAGATAATGGAGCACAACACTTATCCAATTCTACTACGTGACCAATCCGAACTCATCTCTCGGCAGTTCTAGCCAACTCATTATCTCAGCCAATCATTGTTCACGGGAAGAATGCTGACTTTTTCTGTGGCTCAACCAACTAGGCTCATAATTTAACAATTGTATTCATATTTACAGATGGCATACAAGTTTGTTATTAAGGCACATTTTGAGGGCTCCTGTGTGACACAGGGGTCTAAGGCCCTGCAGTCACTGCAGTCCCTGGTTCAAATCTAGCTGCCTCACGTGGCCGTGAGTGGGAGTCCCATAGGGCGGTGCATAATTGACTCAGCGTTCTCTAGGGTTGGCCTTCATTGTGAATAAGAACTTTTTAATAACTGACTTGCCTAGTTAAATGAAAATTCACATGTTCCAGAAGGCATTTCTGCAAAAAAAAAAAACATTTTGATTGAAAAAAGTTTACATTTAATTGGCTCTCCTGTGAAGTAGTTTCCTGAAAGGAGTCACAAATTTGTAACGTAACAAAAAATAACGTAACAAAAGGTGGAAAAAGTCACAAAATGTGGAAAAGTTGTTATTTAAGAAATAGCAACACTAAATCAAAAATGTATTTTGTCTAGCCTTTTAGCAACCTCTTGTGTCAGTGTAGCATTGGAAAGACATTTACATGTAATTCATTAGCAGCATATCCACCTGTGTACTGGAGTTTCCACGTCTGTGCAACGTTCAGTATGTGTGCACTATGCAAGCTGAGCACATCATTTGAAATGATGTAGCTGGTGTTGGCAACCGCTCAGAAATGTTTGCACTGTAAAGCCATTATCCATCTGATGCCATTAAATTAGGGTTAATCACGCGAAACCTAAAAGCATAGGCATAGAAAGAGTTGAGCAAGAGTTAAAATCAGCCATGGGTTGATTCTGTGCCGCACTGGCTCTGAACCATCTTTAGTCCTCAATATTCAACTTTAAACTCAAGGTCTCTGTGTCTCACTTTGGGGGGAATGATTATGGAAAGCTTAAAACTGCATTAAATCATGAAGATGACAAGTTGTTTAATTAAAGCATGAGACAAAATAAGTCAGTAATTTGTCTCTGCATGGTCATAGGAGCTGTTAAAACAAAGTGGGCTCATTTTCATCTTTCACACATGCATTCAACAAAATATCAATGTAGGGAAGCCAGGGAAAGGTCTTATGAAGGTGTGAAGGGACTCTGTTTTAACATTTATGAGAGATTAAATGCTCTAAAAAGTTGGATTAATGAACAAGTTAATGCAGAGCGATAGAGAGGGAGAGAAGAAGAGGGAGATAGGGAGGGCAACGTTTCTTATTAACTACTTGTCAGCTGGGAGATTTGATTTCTTAGTGCATCACTGCCCTGCCTAGTCATATACAAATTCCCCCAAAACTCTAGCAAATAATTCCAGGTGCTCCAGTCAACTAAAACAAGGTTGACCTTGTAGAATTAACTAAATAACATAGTGTGCTTTTTGCATTCCCACTTTGTCGATTATAGCTCCTTATACTGTAATTTGAGTTTGTTTTGAATGAACTTACACAGCTGACATTAATGTATTTGACATTCTGAGAAAATAATTGCAAACTCAACCATGAAGTGAAAAATTGCACGTTAACAAAGTGACTTAAGTTGATGGAATCATATTGTGAATTTAACGTCAGTTAGCACCTCAGTAAGCAGTCTTCAACATTATGCCTTGTCTTTTTTTGGGAAAGTATTAATTTTACTTTCATCAAATTGTTTGACTTGGAGGCTTAGAATGCATCGACATTAAAAAAAGCACTTCACTGAGACACTTCATCCCCCAGAAGGCAGTAGCTTCTCAGAACTGTCAGAGTGCATACAAGAGGAAGGGCGTATCCAGACTGACTTCCTGAGTAGCGCTAGAAGTGAGTGCAAATGATGTATCTGAATGAAAAGATGCAGTGGTTGGTATGTGTCGACTGACCCGTATGGTGGATGGAGTGAGGAAGCCCATATAATATGTAGACAGAGGAGTATTGTATGGCAGTTGAGTCGAAATGCTGCAATTGTGGAGGCCAGATGTGCCCGAATTCCTAAAGTGCCCTGTTAGGGTGAAGGAGACAGAGGTGGCAAAAGTAAGGGCTGTCCAGCGTATCTCCTATCCGGAGGCGGTGAGAAGAGTGGAAGAAGAGATGAACGTTGAAGAAACGATGGTATTTGGATTAGAGACACCAGTAAATGTTCCTCGCCAACAGGATCCTGACATGTTGTATGTTGAAAAGGTGGACTTTGTATTGTTTATTTGATTGGGTATCAACTGAACAGCACAAACAAAGCAGAAATCAGAGAAAATAGGCATTACTGCAGGTTAAGGTTAAATCTAGACTTGGTTTCATCTATCGTAATCACTCCTCTTTCACCCTAGCTGCCAAACTAACCTTGATCCAGAGGACCATCCTACCCATGCTAGATTACAGAGACGTAATTTATAAATCAGCAGGTAAGGGTGCTCTCGAGTGGCTAGATGTTCTTTACAATTCGGGCATCAGATTTGCCACCAATGCTCCTTATAGGACACATCACTGCACTCTATACTTCTCTGTAAACTGGTCACCTCTGTATACCCGTCGCAAGACTCACTGGTTGATGCTTATTTACAAAACCCTCTTAGGCCTCAATCTCCCCTATCTGAGATACCTACTGCAGCCCTCATCCTCTACATACAACACCCATTCTGCCAGTCACATTCTGTTAAAGGTCCCCAAAGCACACACATCCCTGAGTTGCTCCTCTTTTCAGTTCGCTGCAGCAAGCGACTGGAACGAGCTGCAAAAAACACTCAAACTGGACAGTTTTATCTCCATCTCTTCATTCAATGACTCAAATCATGGACACCCTTACTGACAATTATGGCAGCTTTGCGTGATGTATTGTTGTCTCAACCTTCTTGCCTTTCAAATTAAATCCAATTTTATTTGTCACATGCGCCGAATAGACCTTACAGTGAAATGCTTACTTATAAGCCATAACCAACAATGCTTTAAAATTAAAATAAGTGTTAAAAGTAAAAAATAGAAAATAAATGTAACTAATAATTAAACAGCAGCAGTAAAATAACAAGTGAGGCTACATACAGGGGGTACCGGTAAAGAGTCGATGTGCGGGGGCACTGGTTAGTTGAGGTAATTGAGGTAATATGTAGGTAGAGCTAAAGTGACTATGCATAGATTTTAAACAGAGAGTAGCAGAGGGGTCTGGGTAGCCCTTTGATTAGCTGTTCAGGAGTCTTATGGCTTGGGGGTAGAAGCTGTTAAGAAGCCTTTTGGATCTCGACTTGGTGCTCCCGGACCGCTTGCTGTGTGGTAGCCGAGAGAACAATCTATGACTAGGGTGGTTGGAGTCTTTGACAATTTTTAGGGCCTTCCTCTGACACCGCCTGATATAGAGGTCCTGGATGGCAGGAAGCTTGTGCTGTTGTCTGTGCCCAATAATGTTTCTACTATGTTTTGTGCTGCTATCATGTTGTGCTGCTGCCATGTTGTGTTGCTACCATGGTATGTTGTTGTCTTTGGTCTCTCTTTATGTAGTGTTGTGGGGTCTCTCTTGTCATGATGTGTGTTTTGTCCTATATTTTTTATTTTTAATCCCAGCCTACATCCCCGAAGGAGGCTTTTTGCCTTTTGAAAGGCCGTCATTGTAAAGAAGAATTTGTCCTTAACTGACTAGCTTAGGTAAATAAAAAATATAAAAAATAATTGAGTGCGGCTGAACCTTTTTTAGGGATGTTACAGCAGAGGAATTACAAGAAATCCTGTAGAATGTTTAGTCCTCACAAGCACCTGTGCCTGTGTAGGGATGTGATTTGGTTTATGACTGAAGGAGTGGGATGTGATATGGACTATGACTGAAGGAGTGGGATGAGATTTGGAGTATGACTGAAGGAGTGGGGTGTGATTTGGAGTATGACTGAAGAAGAGGGATGTGATTTGGAGTATGACTGAAGGAGTGGGATGTGATTTGGAGTATGACTGAAGAAGAGGGATGTGATTTTGAGCATGACTGAAGGAGTGGGATGTGATTTTGAGCATGACTGAAGGAGTGGGATGTGATTTTGAGCATGACTGAAGGAGTGGGATGTGATTTATGACTGAAGGAGTGGGGTGTGATTTATGACTGAAGGAGTGGGATGTGATTTTGAGCATGACTGAAGGAGTGGGATGTGATTTGGACTATGTCTGAAGGAGTAGGATGTGATTTGGAGATCTATTTTATTTTCATATTGTATATGATGTAGTTCCCCCCCCCCCTTTTTTTAACCTTTATTTAACTAGGCAAGTCAGTTAGGAACAAATTCTTATTTTCAATGATGGCCTAGGAACAGTGGGTTAACTGCCGGTTCAGGGGCAGAACCACAGATTTGTACCTTGTCAGCTCAGGGGTTTGAACTTGCAACCTTTCGGTTACTAGTCCAACCTTCCGGGTTACTAGTCCAACGCTCTAACCACCAGGCTACCCTGCTGCTTTCCTGCAATGGATTTTTTTCTCTCACTATCGTACAGTAGGTGGCAGCAATACACCTTATCGATTGTAGTCTGCCACTAAAGCTCAAAGAAGAAGACAAAGAAGAAGGAGAACTGACTTTCTGTCAGAGAGCCAGCAAGCGGAAGAGCGTATCCAGTAGTGATGGGAAGTTCGGCTCTTTTTACTGACTCTGATCTTTTCAACTTGTTCAGTCAAAATAACACATTTTTAGACTAATTTTGTTAATTTGAGGCAGTAATGCCCAGAGCATGCAGGATGAACTGAGAACTCAAAAGAGTCATGAATCTACAAGCCTTTCGTTCACCATGTGCGAGTTATTGCCGGTGCAACATTATCTATTTTGCCTGGGCGCATATATGACATATTTTCGCGGTTGCACAAAAATACACAGTTTTGTATGTCTTTTGACAATTACATTTTAGAAGACACTCTTAACCAGAGCAACCTACGCTAGAGAGTGCTCTACCAATTGAGCTACATGGGACTACGAGAGAGACAGTTCTGAGAAGTTACTGCCTTCTGGGGGACGGAGTGTCTACGTGAAGTGCTCTTTTTTAATGTAGATACATTCTAAGCCGAAGTACCATGGACAGCCATATCATATTTAGCTTACGTTGATTGGACTAAATTGTTTTTGGTATCTGACTTGTTACTGTAATTGACTTAGCATAGGTGATTGGATGATGTTGAAATATTGAAGTTGAAATGGTGCAGGAATAGTGGAGGCAGCTCCTGTTTTATTTGCTACTTGCGATAGGTGGTTCTAAATCAATAGTTGTTTAGTAGTCTGAAAATGTTGTAAACATTAACTTGCTTGACCATGCTGTTGTAGGTCATCTAACTGTTTGTTCGTGGACTTCACCGGACAGATGTTGCTTTCCGGTTTTGTGATGAAACACAATTTTATTCTGAACTATTATTGCATTTATTCTGCCACTGTCTTCTTATTGTCTCGGCCTTAGGCCTATATATCACGGTGGCAAAGGATATGAACTAACAGGTTATAGAGCAAACAACGCAATTATCACAACACAGGTTATAATAAAGCTTTTTTACCTGGCTTGGCTTCCTTAGTGATTTTACCTACGCACCGCTTCTGTGAACTATTGATGCATGTCTCTCTCCTTCAACCCTTTTTACCCCAAAACAAAAACTTCAACAACTCTATGTGGGATCTGGCCAATCTCAGGTCAGAAATTGAAAAGGTAAGCTAAGCACAGGGGCTGATGAGGAGAGAGTTGGAATGGAGTGAATGGAGTGGTATCAAACACATGGTTTCTATGTGTTTGATACCATTACATTTATTCTGTTCAAGCCATTGCTATGAGCCTGTCCTCCCCAAATAGGTGCCACCAGCAATCTGTGAAGCTAAGGTAAACCTTTGATAGAGCAGAACCACACCATTACATATTCAACTACCACCACGTATTTTACATAAATATTGAGATCAGGTTATGTACTACCTAGGAAGCCTATAGTAGGCACCCTAGATGTTGTGAAAGTAGGTTTCTCTGTCGGTCGTCTAACTAAGCATTTCTCTAACCTGCATGTCCTCGGGCCCCCCAGCTGTTTCAGATTGGCTTTTAAGCATAAACACAACAGGGCATGATGAATAGTTGATGAGTGATTATTGCCGCAATATCCTCTATCCTTGCAAATGTAACAAATTTACAGGGCTTAAAGAAACTGATCTTGGTCTGGGGTTGTCTAGCGCTCTAAGCTGCCTTTAGAAAACATGTACTATGTACCACTGCCAGCATGGGTTCAAATCCTCTTTTAGAACTATCACTCCTACTTTTCTCCTCTGTCTTTCTATCTAATAAACATACAAAATAATTTTGTATGATCATTACTTGATCATTACCTTGGAGTATGTCCTCGTCAGATATAATTCTATGTTGTCATCCCACTGGGAGTCGTAAGCTTACCATATCCTTCCGAGTCAAAACAATTTGCGCATATATTATGACAAAGTGTTGGTCTTCAGAAGTTTTTTGGGGAGCTGCTCGTGCAGTCAAAGTTCGGTAGCCAAATTCTACGCCCCTTCGTCGGTGATTGGCCAACAGTACTACTTCTAGTAGGAGTGGGAACTATTGATGGGATTCGTCAATGAGGTGTTTGATGTCATTCAACGAGAGAAGACTCGTTTTCATGCACTTTCTTTACTTGAGAAATACTGCACCAAACATCTTAGATGTCAAATTGCTTGATTGGCAAAAACATACAAATTTATAACAGATTTCTTAACACATTTTTGATTAATTCGGACTAGATTGAGAAAGTCTTTCAGACTATATTGTTGCTTTGGTGGCTCAAGAGGGACAAACAGCACAAATATTGCCGCTTTTTAATTGTTTTTCAAGCGAAGGTCTTTAGGGACTATGCGAGCACAGACGTTTGCTTCACCTAGCCGAGTTTTGCTAGGAGCAAACCGAACCTATGCATGCAGACGCCTTTACAACCATCAACAAAAGAGCAACAAAGAGAACAATTTTAGACGGACCTACAACTCAGTCCACCTCCTTCCTGACTTGCCTAGATAATAAAATAAAATAAAAAAAACAGAGTATGCCCCAAGGCTTCGGTTGCAGATTTTCCAAAATATATGGCTCAGTTTCAAATGAGCAACCAGAATTCACTTGTGTTTTTCGAAATCCAGTTAACCTATTGTAATAAGACACAATTAAAGATACTACATTATTGTGATGACTAGAATTGTCTTATATTTCTTCTTGCACTATAGAAGGTGTCTAATACAGTGTGCAAGACTGCTTGCGGAGGAATTGGACAGCATGTTCCATCTGATACACTCAGGGTCTGTCAAGAGTAAATGCAATACAATCTACAGCCATCTGCTCCACAAGTTAAAGGTCCAATGCAGATGTTTTTTTCTCAATATCAAATCATTTCTGGGTAACAATTAAGTACCTTACTCTGAATATTTTCAATTCAAATGGTCAAAAAGAAACACTGTGCCTTTAAGCTGCAGAGTACTGTATGTTGTCTCAGTGCCATCAGAAAGTATTCACACCCCTTGACTTTTTCCACATTTTGTTGTGTTACAACCTGAATTTAAAATGTATTACATTTAGATTTTTTGGGCACTGGCCTACACACAATACCCCATAATGTCGAAGTGGAATTACTGTATGTTTTTCGGAATTTTGACAAATTAATAAAAAATGAAAAGCTGAAATGTATTGAGTCAATAAGTATTCTACCTCTTTGTTATGACAAGCCTAAATTACACTTATTCTGTATTTAATTTACAATACATTAGCAAACATTTCTAAAAACATGTTTTCACTTTGTCATTATGAGGTATTGTGTGTATCTATTTAATCCATTTTGAATTGAGGCTATAAAACAATAAGGCCATCTTTCAGGGCCTCCTTTTTTATATTGTATGTGGTGTAATACCAACAGACAAACTGTTTTGGATTTCTAACTGGATAGGCAAGGTCAAGAGTTCTCACTGTGCCAGTAAATTCAACAATTTTCTGAATTGAAATCGGCATTGACAATCAGAATATTACTCAGTTGAAACGTGGAGTTGTATTGAAGGACTCCAGTCCTCTACTTCATTTTGTACATCATTAATTGCTGGTTCGTCCTCTGCCTTTGTCTTTGACTTCACCCAGGGCCTTGACATCTGTATAGCAACTATTTACTTTCAATTATTAGAGAAAAGTAGCCTCAATCAAGCACAAAAGTTATTCTAGTAGCCTCTTAATATAAGCTTAAAGATCTGTGATCACATTTGCATGGGGACTATAAACATCTATCATGCTCACAGTTTAATGGTAATTTGCTCACAAGAACCTAGATTACAATAACTTCCGTTTGAAAACTCTCTTTCCCTTTTCTTCAAGGGATAGCTAATTAGTCTGTAGTTAGAACTGTATTTAGTTGTTGCACACATTGTCACGAGGCCCTTAGTGTAGTGAATTTATTGACCGCACTACAATACATAGAGCTTGTTCCTTAACAATAACATTGGTAATACCCATGTTCAATATACTCGATATTCATTCAATTTCAGATAGTGGTTTTCCAGCAAAAGCTTTCATAAGTGCATTTTATTTGCACAGCAGCATGACCCGGATGGAGGGGGTTGACATATGATTTAGTCACTGGCAGTCCCATGGTGTGGGACTGTTGTTGATGGAAAACCTATCAAAGAAGTCATCCAGTGTACCAGTGTACAACCAAACTGACAATTTCTATATCAAGTTTCAACAGAGCCACGTTTGGGGAAAATTGGGATCGCATGGAGAAAATCACCAACCAAAACATGTGTGTCTTGGCATTGTTCATTGTTATTAACCAATCACATTTCTTCCTGCATTCTTTGTTTTGGAGAATTAAGAAAGTCAAATGCCCAGCGAAATAAAAGTGGACTTGGTGGAGGTTTAATTTACTACAGACACAGCTCTGGTTCAAGGCAGAGTCATGCTGTCTATGAAACTATCCCTGGCACCAGTCGATTCGAACAGATATGATTTATGTCTTTACATTGTCATTGAGTTCTGACCAGTCATTGCCACGTTTCTGTCTGGCTTGTGGTAAAGTATGCTCTTGCCAGTGGGGTAGCACTATGTTGGTCTAGAATGTAGATGACATGGGCAGACCAGGGCAGTGATCAGAGCAACAGTGAGGTTGCAAGTCACTTCCTCTCCAATGCGTCCACCAAACACACCTAAGGTTTTTAAAAATAGATATTTCAATATATTCCTTTTCTCTCTCTTACCATCAATTTATGTGTTTCTAGGTGGGCAGCTATTTAATCGTGTAGAGTATGAGGCTTTAAATCATCTTGAATCGCCAATTTAGTTTTATGTAATGTCAATCTGAATCTCTAATTAAACCAGACAGTTGATATTTAGCCCATTGCAGCATTAGCCAGAATATTAGCTGCTAGCCGATGATACATTGCCACAGTAGCACTCTGGGTGGGAATAAATCCACACAGGAAATACATTGTTAGTAATATCCTTCCCTATTCCCAACTGGCCCTAATACCTCCACTGTTAAAATGAAGTGCGTTGTAACTGAGAAACTGGGAACTGAGCTGCAACAAGGAGACGAAACCTTAACTTGGCTGGAGTATTGAAACACGTAATCCTGAGATGTTTTGAAACATGACACGGTGTGTTGTTACACCACTTAATCAAGTGTTGTGCAACACCTTGCCAGGGACTGGAAGCCCTACCGGAAAACGGTTAAAAACACTATTTTGGTTTAGTGCAAAATGAGTTACCTTCTCTTTTAATGTTGTTTTCTCTCTCTAAATCCTCTTCACACTATTTTGGCATTTCAAAACCTGTCTAGTGCAAAACTAGATCACTTCTTCTGCAGTATTTTAATGTGTAACATTGATTTGTATATCTGATCATTTGCCAGTTTAATCCATTTTGGCTGTTGAGCACAGTGCTCAATTCACCAGCAGTAACTAGAGGTTGTACAGCAAGCATGGCAGGATACTGTATTTGTCTCTACCATAAAAAAATGGAAATATGGGAATAATGTAGGTCGTCTCGTCATTGAAAGTAATTTTGCCTGACGGTTTTGATATCCGTACATCATGATCCATTACACCTCATGGCACAAAAAGCTACTTAATACTAATATTCTCCAGAAGTATGCTTTTCTTCAAACACGCATACAGCATTGTATGATGATGCAGAAAAATACTCTGAAACTCATGGTTGCCCGAGTGATTAGAAGGCCATGCCTTTCTGAAAAATACTTCTCTCAAGGGGCTGTCTTAGGTCAGTCAGAGGATATCATACAAGGACTGCAACCTGCAAGACCCCAATGTTACATACGAAAAGTATTTACGATGAATCCATCTCTCATTTATCAAACAATACTGTCTCTAAAAATATATTATGATGTTTCTGAAAAATACTCCTCTCAAGGGCCTGTCTTAGGTCAGTCAGAGGATATCATACAAGGACTACAACCTGCAAGACCCCAATGTTACATACGAAAAGTATTACGATGAATCCATCTCTCATTTATCATACAATATTGGAGGTTAATCTGTGTGGTTCCATTCCAAAATAATTATATTCTTTACAAGCATATCAGATATAAATGCAGGATTGTTTTCTGAATGTGAGATTCAAAGCATCCATCTGAGACCACAGTTTATCCGTGAGGGGAACAATTACAAATGCAAGGGTTCTTCAAAACAATTGAATGAGTTATATACGAAGACGTGTGTGTGTGTGTGTGTGTGTGTGTGTGTGTGTGTGTGTGTGTGTGTGTGTGTGTGTGTGTGTGTGTGTGTGTGTGTGTGTGTGTGTGTGTGTGTGTGTGTGTGTGTGTGTGTGTGTGTGTGTGTGTGTGTGTGTGTGTGTGTGTGTGTGTGTGTGTGTGTGTGTGTGTGTGAAGAGGAACCCACAGAGGGTTCCTCTTCACGGAACCCAAAAGGGTTCTACCCGGAACCAAAAAGGGTTATCCTGGGAACAGCCGAAGAACCCTTTTTTCTAAGAGTGTACCACTCAAGCAGTACCTTATTAAACAATAGCTTATATATAACCTTTATTTAACTAGGAAAGTCAGTTAAGAACAAATTCTTATTTACAATGACAGCCTACCCCAGCCAAAACGAGACGACACTGCGCACCACCCTATGGGATTCCCAATCACAGCCAGATGTGATACAGCCTCGATTCAAACCAGGGACTGAGATGCATTGCCTTAGACCACTGCGCCACTCGGGAGCATACAGTAACAGCAGGTGAACAAACACTTTGCATTATCATTTCTGCAGAGGTGTTTTGTCATTCTTTACCATGTTAAATTCCCAAATAGTGTTTGTAAAGTGAATAAACGATAACAGACTGCTTTTTTCAGTGCTGTATTCTATATTACCTTAGGGTTGGTAGACCATACCAACACTAAACCACGCTATTTCATTGTGAATTATTTTCAAACATCAGCAAAACTAAGAGTTGGTTTATATATTATGTAACCTTGTAATACATTGCATAAAATTACAGAGCTTGTGTGTTGATGTTATCTGAATAAGTAAATTAAATCAGCACGGAGATCAAGTCACCGTGCCAGATTCTCTGCATGCAATCAATCAGTTGAGGATAGAACTGGGTTAGGTTTAACAATTATTTGAACTACTCTATTGAACATCCTAAAACATGATTGTTTGTTCACCTGCTAAAAATCTCTGCTGTGATGCCTCACAGCACTGAACAATGGGGAGTGCTTTTGCCTCGCTTTGTCTCTGAAGCCCATGGAAATATGCCTCGACAAACTGCCTGAAATAGCCAAAAATCTTGTGGGAACTGCCACCTTCAGCATAAACATGGAAGAATTATATTGCAGAAATATTCCTCCGCCATCTTGCCATTGTGGCCAGTGAAATGGTAGAAAATCACAGCACAATCCTACAACACACAGAACCAGAATTAATTTAAAGAGATACAGAATGGAGTAAATATAACACTATATTCCGGTGTGTATTATGTAATGGGAAAGTGAATCAAGACACGCCTATACAGCAGTGGTTTGAATCAGAATCATTCTCTCAACCCATTCTTTCGCTGGCCAGGGCTCGTGACGTACCTGTGCCTGAGAAACAAAGAGAGGTGGCCGATGAAACTCTAAATTGACTTTCAACACAGTGTGAGTTGAAGAAGACGGTTGAATTGGTTTGTCAACAGTCTCTCCCTCCGTCTCATTGTGCCCACACCTGGTGTTCTAATTATTTTTACACTGTTCAATTTCTCGCCTGGCCCTGGGGTTTTCAAAAGTTATACAACAGTGAACATTGGTTTGTTTCTCTCTTCAAGGAAGTTATACTGCTGTTCTTTCCCCTGATGCTCTCTCTCTCTCCCACCCTCTCCCACTCTCCCCCCTATCTCTGTCTCTTCCTCCCTGTCCTCAATCTCTCACTCTGCTTTTAATCATATTGTACTGTGGTCTAGCAACATACAGTATATGAGGGGTGATGTATTGTAGACATCCAATTAAAAATATATACATTATATGTGAATTATGTTATTATTATTTCCATTTGAAGTGAAAATGAACAATAATATACGTAGTTTATATTAAGGGGAAGAAATTCAGAGCCTTGTGTCACTGGGTTCTGTAGAATAGACTGTATTGTCCCATTGAGACTAAAATGTGTGATTTCTTAAAGTTTCAGCATACACTGTTATGAACCTTATGTGATAGATATTGATACTAAAATTCATAGGGAAATTGTCACTCAATGTTGATCTCTATGGCGGAAATTATTTGGATTGTTATTCATATGAGTCCAAGATGGCAGCACTATGATGTCAAAGCATTTAGCTATAAATTGTACTTAATTGGGAGATTATATATGACGTACCAGATAAATTTGTGTATGTCTTCGAGAGAACTTTCACTCATAAGGAAAACTTGCTAGAAGTGAGATAATTAGGAGAGGCCAGTGTAATGTGTCATGCTGATTGCAATTCCATAATTAAACTGTTAATGATAATACTTGTGTTTATTATATATTGCAATGCATCTCATACATAAACACCTCTGTTAGCAAAATGAAGCATATCTGCTTCAGCCTCAAAAATCCAAATAAAGAATCACAGTGTATGTCTATATCCTCTATACTGTCTGTCATGACGTTGGCCTGGGGGGTAGGTTTATGACAGTCATAAATACCTCTTCCCCCCTTTTTCCTCTCTCTACCCTACTGAGGTTACATTTGCAAATCCCTTGGTTAACATAGAGATTCTGGGAACATCAGTAGGTGGGGGGAAATGAACTATATTCTGGTAATCCGAACAATTGAACATATGCGGTGGTACTTAATGAATATGATGTCAGTTCGGTTGTCATCTGAGACATTCTCATCAATAATCAGATGACATAAACTCTACAGTGGAAAGTCTACACATCAGAGTTATCGGATTCACATGGAATTGTTGTTCAATTTCAATGTGTGAATATGAAATTATTTGTGATGGGATGAAATGTGATTTTAGCTTCTAAAATGTGAGATGTGGGTTTTCATAAGATAGGACTCTGCTCAATCAGTGGCCCGTCCCTGTGAAGGGACATGGGCTATAAAACTTTTCAAACACGCCCTCCTTTCCCTTCCTATATAAGCCCTTGACGACAATAGAACTTCCTGTTCCGGGGATGTAGGACGACGGTCCTATGTCAGAATGGTTCAGATAATAACAACAGAACGAAGCTAACATAAGCGTGAGCTTTGGTTGCGACTGGTATGAACTTTGAACTCTTATTCACTACAGAACTGATACCTCCTAGCCGTTGAGTTAGCAACTGCAGCTGCAAACGCCGTTTAGGAAGGACCAGACAGAGTATCCTGTCTACCACACAACAACGTTACTACAACGTATCCAATTGACCACCAGAGACATTCTTCAAAGGACAAAGGACTCGATTTGGCAACACGGCCTTCCATCTACCACCAAACTACTGAAGCGCAGCTCAGAGTAAATATTTATTGCATTTTCCTTTTCCAAATGGGCAGTAATTTAGAATGGATAAGATACTGTATTTACGATAGCCCAGCTTCTTCCCTTTGTTCCTCATTCTTCCCGCTCCTTCACTAAACCCAGACCCTTTTCTTTTGTGTAACAAGCTGTCATATCTGTTCCGCCCGCTAGGGACGTTTTCCTTAATGACGTAATTTGTAATCAAGTTATGATTAATTGTGTGTGATTAGTTAGGTATTTAGTAAATAAATAATTAAACCCAATTTTGTATTGCTGATTCAACTTGTTAGCCAGGGTTCGTGCAGATAAAATAATTTACAACTTTCAGATGAGACTGAATTAAGATGACGATTGATATTGACTGCTATTGATGTAAAATATTACTAGGTCTTTAAGAGTTTATTCGGAAGATAACAGCTCTATAAATATTATTTTGTGGTGCCCGACTCTAGTTAATTACATTTACATGATTAGCTCAATCAGGTGATATTAATTGTGGAGAAATTATTTCATAGAATAGCATGTCATATCACTTAATCTGGCATAGCCAAAGACACGACATGTCTTTCTGGTTAATTATGTTATTTAATCTCCATAACAATGCTCTGCCCCATGCCAATATAAGAAGCTTATGATTTAAATGTAACTTTCTCATTGCATGATCATATGTATTTAATTTCTAAATGGCTACAGGAATGGCTATAAAACACAAACATGTCTGGTCCAAGCCCAGACTTTTGAAAGACTAGTAGCCTGTTAAGTTGCTTTGTATTTCTTTGCTCACTTTATAGCACTCTCAGAAGAGAAATGACCAATAGATAAAAGTAAGAGAAGCATTGTTATGCAAATCTTCTGTTAAGCAATGGCACCAAATCATCTCTCGGTGTACAATTGAGCATCAGCATTAATGTTTTTTCCCCCTTCATATTCATAACAGAATCATGCAGCCTTCCTCCAAGCCTCCTCTTTGACATTCTTTATCACATGCAAAACCGGTTCATCCTCGTTCTACTCTTTATCGCAGCCTCCAGAGCAATTACTCTCCCTCTGGAAGGTAACGGAGCCTGTGCCAGCATTCCTATCCTCACATTATAATAATTGTGAAAAAATATTTTAAAAACATGACAGCAACCTTACATGTCACTTGCTGTCAGTGACGAAGGCTGCGTTTCACTTAAGTGCCAACGTTGGTGCCAGTTTCTTGGATGAAAGTAAAACTATGCTCTGGGCCTGTGAGTTGTGACTGTGTAATGACAGGGTTATTCTTCTATCAGTAGTGGAGAGGTAGGCCTTGCTGTAGATGGTGGGGTGGGAGCAAACAAAGGAAGAAGAATCAGAGTTGATAAAGAACTGTAGTAGACAAGTGTGATGTAACTGAACCAAGACTACTGCACAAGAAAGACAAATGGAAAACACTGAGATGTTGACTTTCCCAAAGCTCCACTTTGAGGGATGAGGGGAACGAGATGGTGGAAACCTATTAACAGCATGTTTTATTCTCTTTGAGAGTTCATTAAGGGAATGATTTATTTTTCTCTCAAAGCATGCTACTGAATACAACACAGTTTGTATATTGGTTAATATTCAACTATGAGTAGCTGCTTTATTTGTTTAAACAATTATCTTGTTTATAGATCCCAGAGCTTTCCAAGTTTCCTCTTGTAGTGAAGTAGTGATACTAATGACAGTGCTTCACTATAGAACCAAAGATTTGGATTTTAAGTCTAGCTACTGCAAGTAGTGGAGGTCATTATCTCTGAGAACATATCAGCACTACTGTATGTAAAGCCGCTGTGAAATGAAAGCCTCATCCACACATCTTCTGCAGACCCTACACAGAAAAGGCATCTCAATCTCCCATTTCCAAGCAGAAAGCCTTATCCACTGGCCCTTCAGATGCTCTTTTCTTGTTTGGCAATGAAGCATACCGTAGAGGAGAATGTAAAGAACTTAATTTGATTGCCTCAGAGGTTTAGAGAAGTGCTATATCAATCTACTATGCAAACATTTCATGTAAGCTATAGCGATAACCAAAAGAGTAAATTTCTCTTTGGTTACGAACCATGGAAATCAACTCCAACCTGCCTTTCATCATGTCTTTCTAATTAATAAGCATTGTATATATTACAACAGAACAGCTGGAGAACATTATGTTAAGTCTTTGTTCCTGTGGTCATAGCATACAACCTGCTCATGTGAGTCAACAGTGTGGCAAACATGTAATTATGTGCTTTTAGAATGTCTCCAACAGAGTAGCCTAATGCTATCAGTGAAATACCAACAGTGTGGGTCTCAAACTGCTGTGATTTCAACCTCCTGACCAACATGCATTCTGCAACAAAAAATATGAAAAAGGCACACACCTTTCTAAAAATGTACATAATATACTGTCTGTTGTAGAGTAATAGCCTAGGATACTGCACGGCCATGCAATACATACACTATAAGTTTATTTTATTTTGCATTTGTATATTTGTTCTGCCACTGTCCATATAACGTGGCAGAAGCAATTAAAACAGTGTCACAAGCTTACAAGGATATTATCCAGTGTTGGAGAAATCATTTATTCATGCACTCGTGAAGTCAGCAATGAAGAGGCAAGTAATTTGGAGACACTCCAGCCTAGTGGCAAACTCTGGCCACTTTTGAATCAAGATTACAAGGAGAAAAAAGTGACGGGCAATACAAACCCTCTGTGCGATAAAACAACAGTGCATCCTGCTGCAAAGGTGATGAAATGCTATTAGTTCAACTCAGAGTACAAATAGCTGCTTAAAGTTTTACTGTAGACACACACTGCTGCTCTTTAAATTATTAGCCTCCGTAAGTTTAAGAAATATTGCCTTACTCTTCGTAAAACCCACATATCTTTAAGGTATGTTCTAACTTATCTCCCTCATGAGGAGGGAAAATGAATGTTCACAGATGTATAGAACAAGTAAAGTTAGACCTACCAATTAGTTAGTGTTTTAACATTTTTGTTTATGAATTATTAAGTGATTAAAACTCAGAATTCTTTTACCAAATCTGAGTTTGGGGAATCCTGGAGTAGAATATAGTTCAGTACAGTACAGTAGAGTACAGTAATGTACTGTACTCTACTGTACTCTACTGAGTTCCGTTGTTGCCATGGTGCCGTGTCGAGAGAGTTCCTGTACATTTGTAAATATTTTGTTTTAAGTATTTTTATAGCATTTTTCATGACTTCTTCAGTGTTTCAGAGCTACAGTATCTATCTGGTGGTTTTGGTCCATGGAGTTACTAGACTAATGGAAAGTCTGTTTTTTCCCCCGCTTGGCTAGATAGTTAGCTAGCTAGCTAGCAGGCTATGCAAACACTTGAATGATGCATCATTACAGCACCATCTTTTTTCCACTTGTCCCGTTTGCATGAACGAAGTGTGAGGGGTTGAGCAAGGCCCGCCTCATAGGGGACTGTTTCCTGACTACTGCCGAGGTGTAGTGGTCTTTCTGACGCTTTAAGCTGCCGAAGCATCACCAAGGTGGGCGCTACACTTGGATAGTGGACTATCCAGCCTAACTACAGTACAGAGGAGGAGGAGGAGGAGATAAAGAGCTCGAGCCTAAATAACTAACCAATGCTGCTCCCTCTCTGTGCCATCAAAGCTCCCTCCGCTTGCGCTTACAGCCCAGCCTTTCTGAACTGCCTGGCTGACCAACACCTTATCATCTGAAGCTGTGGAAGACCATCGCCCGAGACCTGCCAGTTCTCTACATTTGTTTTGTTTGATTTTTCAGCATCTTACAGATTCTCTTTGTAATGAAAAGCGCTATATAAAATAAATATATTATTATTTATTTTTTATTACTGTACTGAACTCTACTGTACTTTACTGAACTCTACTGTGATGTGCTTTATTGTACTGTACTATCCTGTGCTGTACTGTCCAAAAGAGACCCACTGGACACACCACGTAATTTCAAAGTGGACATTTGGGTAATATTTGGTTGAGATGTGGATTTCAACCTTTATTCACCTACAAAAAAAGACAGCCAGAAGTTTGTTGAATTCCCAATCTGTTATCACTGTGCTTTCAACCATCTAAAATAACAACTAAATTCCAATGGAAAAATGTCCGATTTTTTGTTTAGTTGTCATCTAAATGTGTTATCACTGCGCTTTCAACCCTATCAAAGCAAAGGTAATTTCAAATGGGAATACAGTGTCAGATAGTTTGTTTTTATACAACAACTTAATGTGTTATCCCAGTGCTTCATCTAATAGCACAGCCAAATTACCTGGATTGCAGGTGAGATTACATTAAATGTAAATAGTGCAAGTGATCAATGCTGTTCAGATTATTACAGCAATTGTGAAGATTTCCACAGACCTGTGGCATTTGCATGCTATGTTGAACATGCACACGTTCTATGATTACATAAGAAGACATAATAACAGTAACCTCAAAATGTGGCCATGGTTGTGCTACTAATTTGAAGGTTAAATAAATACTCTCACATTAGTTTGTAAAATAGTCATAACTTTTGGCCATCTATTCTACTACAAAGTTAATATTAAATTGTATTTGGTTCACAATGCAACCAAATATCAACTTTTTAAAGAGATGTATCTAAGGCTTGGATAGTTTCATCTGAGCGACTGGCTTAATCTTATTATTTCACTTTTGTTTTTGGTTTAGTTGGCAACATGAATCCAACATATAATTTGTTACAGCCTATTTGCTGGATTGCAAAAGTGATATAGATTTGTGTTTGGTTGTTAACAAATTCCAGTTGGTCTACAAATTAACAATTGATATGTTGAATTCAAGTCTCCATCTCTAACAAAAATCGAAGTTAAAGAATAGGACAAAATCTCATCTAATTAAACTTTAAATGCACTTCAAATAAAGTTTGATTTGATTTAGTCCTATTCTTTAACTTAGATTTTTGGTTGATATGGAAACATGAATTCACCATATTAATGATTAAATTTGAAATCAACCAAAGCTTGAAAGCCTAGGCCTATTTATATTGTCTCTTTTTATTTTAACTAGGCAAGTCAGTTAAGAACAAATTCTTATTTACAATGACAGCCTACCCAGGATGACACTTGGCCAATTGTGTGCCGCCCTACGGGACTCCCAATCACGGCCGGATGAGATGCAGGCTGGATTTGAACCAGGGACTGCAGTGATATCACTTGCACTGAGATGCAGCGCCTTAGACCGCTGCGCCACTCAGGAGCACTAAACCCTGTGTTGAATTGAAACAACAGCTGTTGATGACTTTGCAAATGCTATATAGGCCTAAATAGTATCATTGAGAATATATGACTTGAAAGAATGGTTACATTTCATTTGCTCTCTTAAACCTACCTTTTGGAATAATTTTGGTATAATTTTGGTAGCAACAGTCAATATATTTAGTTATTAAGACTTATCTCAATAATCATTCTCACAGTAGTAATCAAAAACAAATCAAATGTTATTGGTCGTGTACACATATTTAGCATATTTCAGTGACAAATATAAAAGCTCAGCAGGGCTGGGCTTGGTTAAACACTGGATGGGAGACCAAAAGAATAGGTGTAGATCAACTCCCCAGCCTATTGTTTTGTACCATGAGGCCTAATGCCAGTAAATTTTAAATAAGCCAGAACATAGTGTTCTCAAAATCTATAGCATGTTCTGTTCTGATGTTATTATTACTTTTTTTAAACAATACAAAACACACACATACAAACATCACACATGCCCAGACCCACCTGCTCACCCCAACTCCAGTTCCCGCATCACTCTCAGCCACATGGCCTCAAACTGCACCATTTTGTTTCTCTCCTTCGCCCACACACTTTAACCATTTAGATAATAAAGCATTAGACCTTTCCATTGTGTTACTGATGGAGAATTGGTTAATTTTACAGTTTGTAAGTATACATTTTTTCAAGATGATTGACGAGAATAGTACCCTCCAACCCATCTGGTATATCTCACTGCACCCTCAAATGCCATATATTGAAACATGCAGACAGACGGATTGAAAGTAAATTTACATTGTACAAATTCTGACAGGCAACTTTCTAACTCCGCCCATAACTTTTGGACATTATTGCATTCCCAGAAGGCATGGATTATTGAGTCACTGTTAGTTTTAAACTTAAAACAGGACTGCCATTGTGCTGTGTCATTTGGGAAATTTGTCTCTTGTATAATACATTATATACAGTAGTTTATACTGGATGAAGCATACATTTTTTGTTAACTGTAATTTTGGTAGTTATGTTCCAACATTCCCTGCATCTTGTGCCAATATCAGTTATTTTGTTACGTATCATATCATTTTCTGACTCAAATTGTCACAACCTGATCTGTTTCACATGTCTTTGTGCTTGTCTCCACCCCCCTCCAGGTGTCGCCCATCTTCCCCATTATCCCCAGTGTATTTATACCTGTGTTCTCTGTTTGTCTGTTTCCAGTTCGTTTTGTTTCGTGAAACCTACCAGCGGTTTTCCCCTTGCTCCTGTCCTGTTTTCTATTTTTTCCCAGTTTGGACCTTTCTGCCTGCCCTGACCCTGAGCCTGCCTGCAGGTTCTGTACCTTGCCACTCCACACTGGATTATTGACCCCTGCCTGCTCTGAACCTGAGACTGCCTGCCGTTCTGGACCTTTTGCACCCTATCTGGATTAGTGACCTCTGCCTGCCCTTGACCTGTTTTTTGCTGCCCCTGTAGAGTAATAAACGCTTGTTTCTTCGACACTGTCACGATCGTCGTAAGAAGCGGACCAAAGCACAGCGTGGTGTGAAGGCATAATTTTAATGGATGACGAAAACACAAAGTAAACTGAACAAAACAATAAATGAACAATGACCGTGAAGCTATATACGAAATGTGCTGACACAAACACTACACATAGACAATCACCCACAACGACAAAACAGGCTACCTAAATATGGTTCCCAATCAGAGACAATGACTAACACCTGCCTCTGATTGAGAACCATATCAGGCCAAACACAGAAACAGACAAACTAGACATACAACATAGAATGCCCACTCAGATCACACCCTGACCAAACAAAACATATAAACATACAAAGCAAACTATGGTTAGGGTGTGACAGACACTGTCTGCATCTGGGTCTTACCTGAAACATGAAACAAATAGATTCCCTCAAGATTGCTCTGATGTCCAAACTATTTCAAATAGAAATGTTGTGATATGAAACCTTTTTAGTTCCATGTATTTGAAAATATCTGGATTGGTCAGTCCAAAATTGCTTTTAAATTCTGTCATGGAAATACTGTAAATGTATTTCTTATTACCAAGTCGTTTACGGGTTCTATGCCTTTAGTTTACCATGTGGATCAATTTATAGCTGAATTGGGAAAAGCTATTTAAGGATTGTTCGATAGGGTTGTGTTTTAAAGGAGTGGTATTGGTCGTTGTCGAAGACGTTTAATATAAAGTCTGTTACTTTTTTTCAAATGTCTTCGGTGGGGCAATTGGTATTACCTAGAATAAATATAAAAACTTTGGGAGCCATTCTGAAGAGGTTTAGTCTATAATATTTATGGGAAGATTGTTCTATTTAATTACATCGGCTTTCTTTTTGTTGAGTAATGAGATAAAGTTATCTTTATATAGTTGTTGTTTGTTGTCTTAGTAAGCATCCTAAGTATTTTATATTTTTTTTGTGGTCCACTTAGATTTTTGTAGCTCATGAGTTAAACGTTTTATTTCTCCTATTGCCATTATTGTGTTGTTTTTTTCACGTAAATTTTATATCCTGAGATTTTAGAATATTCTGAAAATATTTTTTAGCAAGGTGGGCATTGAGTTTCCTATATCAGTCAGGTATATCAGGAGATAATTTGAAAATAAGTTTAGTTTATATTTATGCTTACCAATACTGATACCTGTTACGTTTGGGTCCTGTTTAATTCTTTCTGCAAGCGGTTCAATTGCCATTGGAAACAGGAGGGTGGAGAGAGGACCTCCCTGTCTTGTGCCTCTTTCTAAAGCAATTTCATCAGATAATGTATTATTTGTGTATTTATTACATTCATATAATATTTGTATTACATTTATTATTTCAGCTGGAAAGTTGAAAGCGTCCAAAGTATTGAATAGAAAAGGCAATTCAAGACTGTCAAAAGCCTTTTCAGCATCAACAGCCATTATTGATAAATCTATATCTTTTTTTGCGTATTGTATTAAATTGAAGTCTATTTTTAAACGTATCAAGTCTGGTAAGACTTTGCCATTCTATTGCTTAAGAGCTTTGTTATTATATTATTGTCAAAATGTATTAAAATTTTGAGTCTGTAATCAGCAAGGGGCCCTCCAGATTTTCCTGGTTTTAATATAACTGAAATAAGTGTTTGCTCTTATTCCATCCAGCACTGCGGTTATCGCCTGTCTTCAGGTGCAAAGAAGCTATTTCTCACCCTAGAAATCACTAGTACATATTTGCAATTACTCCTGTGCCAGTGAGATATTAGATTCAGCCAAAGATTCAGCCAAACATGAGATCTGTTCACTTAGACCACAGAGGGTACCTACACTGTCACTACATAGTAATGAATTAGTTCCTTTGTAATTACACTTTGACAACCTATGTAAATGCATAGGTAAATAGGGAGCCATTTGTCATTCAAAATAAGGAATACATCTGAAATGGTTTGAAAACTATTGTGAAAAAGTATTAATGTAAGAAAGAAGAAAGGTTATTCAAGTCTATTGCAATAATAATTAACAGTAAGATATGTACTCCTTCACTACAATACACAGTAGGCTTCCATCTCTTTACAATGCACAGGTGAACTCCCTTTTACCTGCATCCATAGTCTGCACATGTTCAGGTATCAGTATGTTATTCAAAGGTCAGGGGAAGTATCATTCTCAAAGGACAGCATATGCAACATAACAGCTGCTTCATGTGGAGGAAATATGTGCAGCGTAATGCCTCCTATCAGTCAGAAATGCCAGTCGGCCTGGGTGTGGCCAGCATGTTCTCTTTTGAATGACTGTTTCAGCGACCTTTATTCACTTTCAGACCTGCAAAGTGCTACTGCTCTCTTTCAATGAATATGAAGTCTTCATCTCTAGTGAAGTGTTGTTTATCTCTACTTTCCCAAGACTGTTGTCTTTATTCATAGAGCTCAACTCAATACAGCTCAATACGTTGTTTGTTGTGGGCCTACAGTACTGTACAGTTGTGTCTTGCTGCTATGGCACTATTTGTTATCTTTATTTTTTTTTTAAATGCCTTCAACTTTTGATACCATTCTGAGACATGAATAAAAAAGCTTATAAAATTATCCAATGCAGCAATGCAACCAACAGGGCAAAGCCACTTCCTCCACATCCTACCCATGCTTACTTAGTTCAGCTAGCTTGAATCCCTATTCTCCTGTGCTGGATTTGTTCAAATCACTGGTTATCTTTTCCTGCCCTATTTTCCTTGCTGACTGTAGGCTATACTGTTATATATGTTTGATGCATTTCATTAGCATAAAAACACAGAATTTAGGTTTCACTGACACCTTGTGGCGGTAAGTCACTGTTACCAGCCAGCATCTTAGAGGTAATGGGTACATTTTTGGAGCTGAGGAGACAGACAGAGAGGGCAACTGTGATGGTAGCAGGCAGCGTTTATAGGTCGAAACCCACAGTGTTATAAAGTTTGACACTGCAGTCATGGTGAGCAATGTTTGTCACTCTCAACAGACACAGATGTAGAGTCCATCTCAGCCAAGGAGAGGTTCACCAGAGAAGGATACTGCTTGTCACTGGAGCATCGCTCCAAACCCTCTGGTAATGCTTTCTGTTTAATTAGCATAAACACAGAATTGCATTTCCATACTATTAAATCCTAAATGATAAAGAGCCATTGGTGAAAAGGAGGACGGGGTAAAGAAAGCCCCCTTTACAGAGTCTGAAGAGATCATATAGCAAGTGATCTTTGCCCGTTTAATGACCTGCTTATGCTAGTTATTGCCCTGAAGTAATGACATCAATACTTCATGTCACACAGTATGAGGTGTGTGTTAACAGACTATTAACAGTTTTCCATGTCTTCACACACACACCTAAATGAGATGGAATGAGGTTGTGAATACCAGATGGAGTGCACTGAGCCTTTACCAGACAGAAATTTAGTGGAAATCCAACTTTTCTCTCAAGCAGCTTCGACGATCGGGAGCTCTCTCCCTGCCTCTGTCTGTAACTCAGACTTGGTCAATGTTTTTAAAAGGCTTGATTAAAATGTATCTTCTCAGATCGGTCTTTGGGTTAAACTCGTAAAATAAAAAAATTGTAAGTATATTTTTCGGTTTGCTAATTTCTTGCTGTTTAATGTACATCACTAGTGATTTTGCTTGTGTGTTGCAGTGCACACACTTATAGTGCATTTGGCAAGTATTCAGACCCCTTGACTTTTCACATTTTGTTACGTTACAGCCTTATTTTAAAATTGATTAAAACATTTTTTTCATCCATCTACACAAAACACCTCATAATGACAAAGTAAAAACACGTTTTTAGACATTTTTGCAAATGTATTACAAATAACAGACTGAAATATCACATTTACATAAGTATTCAGACTCAGTACTCTGTTGAAGCACCTTTGACAGCGATTACAGCCTCAAGTCTTCTTGGGTATGATGCTACAAGCTTGGCACACCTGTATTTGAGGAGTTTCTCCCATTATTCTCTGCAGATCCTCTCAAGCCCTGTCAGGTTGGATGGGGAGCATCGCTGCACAGCTATTTTCAGGTCTCCCCAGAGATGTTTGATCAGGTTCAAATCCAGGCTCTAGCTGGACCTTTAAAGGACATTCAGAGACTTGACCCAAAGCCACTCCTGCGTTGTCTTGGCTGTGTGCTTTGGATCGTTGTCCTGTTGTAAGGTGAACCTTAGGACCTCAGACTGGGGCAGAGTGTTTTGGAGCAGGTTTTCATCGAGGAGCTCTCTGTACTTTGCTCCGTTCATCTTTCCCTCGATCCTGACTAGTCTCCCAGTCCCTGCCGTTAGAAACATCGCCACAGCATGATTCTGCCAACAGTATGCTTCACTTTAGGGATGGTGCCAGGTTTCCTACAGACGTTACGCTTGGTATTCAGGCCAAAGAAAATCTTGTTTCTCATGGTCTGAGAGTAATTTAGGTGCCATTTGGCCTTTAATTCAGGCGTGGCTTCCGTCTGGCATCTCTACCATAAAGGCCTGATTGGTGGAGTGTTGCAGAGATGGTTGCCCTTCTGGAAGGTTCTCCCATCTCCACAGAGGAACTCATGAGCTCTGTTAGAGTGACCATCAGGTTCTTTGTCTTGGTGGTTCCAAACTTCTTCCATTTAAGAAGGATGGAGGCCTCTGTGTTCTTGGGGACCTTCAATGATGAATAAATGTTTTGGTACCCTTCCCCAGAGCTGTACCTTGACACAATTCTGTCTCGGAGCGCTACAGACAATTCTTTTAACCTCATGGCTTGGTTTTTGCTCTGACATGCACTGTCAACTGTGGGACCTTATATAGACAGGTGTGTGGCTTTCCAAATCATGTCCAATCAATTGAATTTACCACAGATGGACTCCAATCAAGTTGTAGAAACATCTCAAGGATGATCAATGGAAACAGGATGCACCTGAGCTAAATTTTGAGTCTCATAGCAAAGAGTCTGAATACTTACATAAATAAGGTATTTCTAAAAACCTGTTTTCGCTTTGTCATTATTGAGTATTGTGTGTAGATTGATTAAAAATAAGGCTGTAACGTAACAAAATGTGGAAAAAGAGAAGGGGTCTGAATACTTTACGAATGCACTGTACTTTTCCACACAAGTTGATGTATTTGCATGTCCTTTAAAACTTTGTTGTCTTGACCTTGAGAGCTGTATAATAAAATGTATAATTATCATTAGCCTGGTATTTTCCCATTGGCTAAGAGACCGACTGACATTTTCACTGATCTAGTCAAGTAATACATGGAATCACATTGAGCGGGTGCTCTGTCTAACACTTCATGTTCATTAAGTAAGTAGCCTTGCACGAGCCTTGGCTTGTGTTATCCGGAAAGTGCTCTCCTGTTTCGGTAGCGTGAGGCAGTTTGATGTACTAGTACACCCCCTAGACAGGACGCTATACAATCGCAGGGCCCTACCAACAATCTATCTCCGTCATGCTGATTGCCAAGCAGAGATGCAGCGGGTACCATTTTCAGTCTTTGGTATAACTCAAATGGGGATCGAACTCCCAACCTTCCAATCTCTGGACAGACAATCAAACTAGAAGGCTACGGAGTTGGTAAACACTTTATAATACTACTCACATATTTACTTGGTAAATACTTTTCAGCAGCATTAGTTTCACTTCACCCTCTTTATGCAAACAGTTGTGTTAATAATGTGTATGTTTTTACAAAAATAATCCTGCATCTGAATTAAGGCATTCCATTTTCACTTGGAGGACAAGTATCTTGAGATTGCCTTTATTGATTGCAGATCCCCATTACTTACTTCAACGCCAAGAGGGTGCCTCCCGTACCAACCTATTGGCATACTTCAAACCTGGTAAGCGCAACCTTGGCAACCACAGGGATGCAGTTTAGCCTGCATGGCGTTACAAATGTTTACTTGTTTCAGAAGGGTCCTGATGGGAATTTTACGTTTTCAGTTGATTTGCTCTTTTGTGGCAAGATAAAGAAGCCCTACGGTACTTTAGGTAGAGTTGGAATGAATGAGTGCCCTTATAACATCAATATAACTATTGATACACATGAATGTGGGTACACATGAATGTTCAACACTACACAACTAAAGTATGTATCACTTAACAGGCCAAAATCTATATACTGGCATCAGTCATGTCAGCATGATAATAACCTTAGCATTGCTAGTGCCACACAGGACCACTAAAGTTACAACAATACAGTACTGTAACACTCAAATCCAATGAATACATATAAAACTGCATATGAGTAAGTAAAAGTCTTACCTAATTTTCAGGTTTCCTGGCTGCGGTTGGCCATCATAAATGGAGACTATGTCAAAGTCCTCTTCAAGAGCAAAGGTGTGAAATGACAACTGTATCCTGTTTCGTTCTCCTGTAATGATGATCCAGGTACAGTTGGCATAGTTTGGGTAGCCATGGGGAAAGCCAGGACTCTCTATCGTTCCATTTAGTCCTTGTACAACACCACCACAAGTTTGACCTGAGGACAAAGATCAAAGACAGACATTAGATATAATATGGGTCTTTTAGATTTCCAATCTAAGAATTTACAGATTGTACCACAAAACTTTTGAAATATAACAACACCGAACCCGGTGAACTACTCTGTAGGGAAACTCCTTCTGTAATATTATATGTGACTCACAGAGGGATTTCTGTGGTGTCCTGATGAACCGTCCTCAAGTATGCCACTTAAACAGCATTTTTGTAGCATAACAAAGCATCCCATTATCCATTAGAAGCCTCAGGTTGTATACAATAACCTCTCTTCACAAACATTAAATATATATGTGTTTGGGTATGTTTTAACATGTTGACATATGCACATTGATGGTCAATGTTCCTCAATGTTCCATTTCACATTTCTCGCTTTCTCGCTGCATCATATCGTATGCAGCATAGGGGGACCTTCCAATATCTTTGCCTATTTATGATTGAAAAGCAGCATGTGAGAAATACAGCGAGCACACAAATGCTTGCACACACCATGATTATACAAGTCATTAGGCTATACCTCATCAAAGAGGTGTAGAATCTTTTATAAAAGGAGATTATTGTCCTTTCAACCTCTCGAGATTTGCAATGAAAGAGTAACAAGGCTAAATCCTGACATTTTTTGGCAAGAACCATTTACTCAAAGTAAATAAACAGAGTGTGGTTCTGCATGTAGATGTCAAGCATTGAATTCAATTAAATGTGCTTGCTGCTAATACTCCCGGTAGACATTTGTGTCAATCGAAACCCACTCATAGAAAGAAGACAGACATCATTTTGAAATGTTGTTGGTGGCTATGAGAGTAGCTGAAAGGCTAGGGCTAATTTTAATTTTCTGCCATTGGAAAACATTGCTCTCAATTTCCTATCTGTTGATGTATTTTAATTACCATTGTTATTCTTAGAACATGACGGCAGAAATATAAACAGTCCACAATTTTCTAGATTAGTGCTCTAAATTGATAAAGGATGATGGAACTACAAGTATGGGGGTCTGTTCATATGTAAGAAAAAACCCTATTTTCAGAAACAGAGAATGAAAAAATGCTGAATTATCAAAGCTTTGTCAAAGCTTCTGACCCAATATATTCTAACTATGGTACCATCAAATTGCTAAATCATAAGACCTCAGCAATAAAAACACAGCAATAAAAACATAATTTTTAGTGACAAACAAAACAGAATAGGCTACAGTAATTCTAAGGTAAAACTAGTTATACATTAAGCAGCGAATTAAAACAAGTAGATGTGTTTACGCATTAGAAGGTGTAACCAGGGGGACCTTCCAATATCTTGTCTTATTTATGATTGAAAAGCAGTATGTATGAAATCAGTGTCATGTTGTATTGTTAACTAATGGACCAAACCTATAAAGGAACCAAAACCAAATAAATAGACACCAGATGGGACATGCTATATCTCTAAGAGTTTACATTAATGGACCACTCCAAATATGCCTAAAACATGCTCAGGCTGTAACCAGATGATGCTGGATTTGTTTGATGCTGGACACCCTCAGACATCTGTATATTGTTATCAAATCAAATTTGATTGGTAAAATACACATATTTAGCAGATGGTATTATGGGTGTAGCCAAATGCTCTCTAAAAGTGTAATAGTAGGGAACTTTCTGTTCCAATGCACTTTGTGTACTTTGTAATATAATAATGTAGGTGGGCATTTGAGTTAAACAATATTTGTGTTGGCATATTATTTCATATTGTACGTGTTAGCATGAATGATAACCATGGTTGGGTAGGTTACTTTCTAAATGTAATCCGTTACAGTTACTAGTTACCTGTCCAAAATTGTAATCAGTAACGTAACTTTTGAATTACCAAAAGTCAGAAACGTAATCAAATTACTTTTGGTTACAAAATGTAATATTACCAATTGAATGACATCTATTGTAGGATAAATAAATGTTAGAGTTTACATAGCTAGCCATAAATGGATGTTGCATTTTACATTATAGGTTGGTTATGCAGGCTTCTTCTAACCCATTACTTTCTACTACATACAGTTGAAGTTTACATACACTTAGGTTGGAGTCATTCAAACTCATTTTTCAACCACTCCACAAATGTCTTGTTAACAAACTATAGTTTTGGCAAGTCAGGCAGGACATTTATTTTGTGCATGACACAAGTAATTTTTCCAACAATTGTTTACAGGCAGATTAATTCACATATAATTCACTGTACCATAATTCCAGTGGGTCAGAAGTTTACATACACTAAGTTGACTGTGCCTTTAAATAGCTTGGACAATTTCAGAAAATGATGTCATGGCTTTAGAAGCTTCTGATAGGCTAATCGACATCATTTGAGTCAATTGGAGGTGTACCTGTGGATGTATTTCAAGGCCTACCTTCATACTCAGTGCCTCTTTGCTTGACATCATGGGAAAATCAAAAAAAATCAGCCAAGACCTCAGAAAAATAATTGTAGACCTCCACAAGTCTGGTTCATCCTTGGCAGAAATGTCCAAATGCCTGAAGGTACCACGTTCCTCTGTACAAACAATAGTACACAAGTATAAACACCATGGGACCACGCAGCCGTTATACCATTCAGAAATTAACATACTTTGGTGCAAAATGTGCAAATCAATCCCAGAACAACAGCAAAGGACCTTGTGAAGATGCTGGAGGAAACAGGTACAAAAGTGTCTATATCCACAGTAAAACGAGTCCTATATCGACATAACCTGAAAGGCCGCTCAGCAAGGAAGAAGCCACTGCTCCAAAACCGCCATAAAAAAGCCAGAATACGGTTTGCATCTGCACATGGGGACGAAGATCGTACCTTTTGGAGAAATGTCCTCTGGTCTGATGAAACAAAAATAGAACTGTTTGGCCATAATGACCATCGTTATGTTTAGAGGAAAAAGGGGGAGGCTTGCAAGCCGAAGAACACCATACCAACCGTGAAGCACGGAGGGGGGGCATCATGTTGTGGGGGTGCTTTGCTGCAGGAGGGGCTGGTGCACTTCACAAAATACATGGCATCATGAGGGAGGAAATTGATGTGGATATATTGAAGCAACATCTCAAGACATCAGTCAGGAAGTTAAAGCTTGGTTGCAAATGTGTCCTCCAAATGGACAATGACCCCAAGCATACTTTCAAAGTTGTGGCAAAATGGTTCAAGGACAACAAAGTCAAGGTATTGGAGTGACCATCACAAAGCCCTGGCCTCAATCCTTTAGAAAATGTGTGGGCAGAGCTGAAAAAGCATGTGTTCTGAGCAAGGAGGCCTACAAACCTGACTCAGTTACACCAGCTCTGTCTGGAGGAATGGGACAAAATTCACCCAATTTATTGTGGGAAGCTTGTGGAAGGCTACCTGAACAGTTTGACCCAAGTTAAACAATTTAAAGGCAATGCTACAAAATACTAATTGAGTGGATGTTAACTTCTGACCCACTGGGAATGTGATGAAATAAATAAATAATTATCTCTACTATTATTCAGACATTTCACATTCTTAAAAGAAAGTGGTGATCCTAACTGACCTAGGACAGGGAATTTTTACGAGGATATAAATGTCAGGAATTGTGAAAAACTGAGTTGAAGTGTATTTGGCTAAGGAGTATGTAAACTTCCAACTTCAACTGTATAATAATATGATTAGGCAATTTCTTTGCATTAATAACCAAAGTCTGCCAGATTTCCAGGCATTCCAATTAATTGAAATCCCTTGATCTTCAAGAATAGGACTTGGACATATCGATTATGTCAAGCCCTGGCTATAGAGAGGCTTTTATTCTCTATTTTGGTTAGGCCAGTGTGTGACTAGGGTGGGCATTCTAGTTTCTTTATTTCTATGTTTTGGCCATGTATGGTTCTCAATCAGGGACAGCTGTCTATCGTTGTCTCTGATTGGGAATCATACTTAGGCAGCCATTTTCCCACCTGTGTTTTGTGGGTAGTTATTTTTTGTTTAGCTGCCTGACAGAACTGTGCGCTTTCGTTGGTCTACTTTGTTGCATTGTTCAGTTTAATAAATATTATGAACGCCTACCACTCTGCACCTTGGTCTCCTTCTTCAACCCACGAGAGTCGTGACAGATTAGGCTAATTGTTTTACATGAGTATAACCCAAAAACTAAGGATTTATTAGCCTATGTTGTTTCTCTTTTTGTCATGGAGGACTAATTGGGCTCGTTGCTTCAAGTTGAAAAATAAATGCTGCTCTCATGGAATGGCTAATTGCATGTGAGCAATGTATGCCATATGCTGCATTTGCTATAGGCCTAGTTTATGTTTTTGTTGGTGACACTTTAATATCTCGATAATTTGTTGCTGTTTAAGTCTATCAAAAGTGTGCAAATTTGAGCATGTGTCCATTTTTCTTCTATCAGCACAAATTAGACTGAGCAATAAAAGCCCCACTCATAGTCTTCTAAAATTAAACTAGTTTTTGACAGTATGGAGCACAATACCACTGAGAAGTTTAGAAGGGAGGAACTTCCTCAAACTTTTCCATAGTCTTGGATCCCCACTATGCAGCTGTTGGAAGATCGCATTTTTCACTGGCTATCCACTGGTCGCAAAAAAAATGATTGAATTAAATTGAACCATTATTGGGTTAAAATACACATCTACATATGTGAACAGCCATTCACAACAACCAAAACCCGTAAGGCGCAAATAGCTAAATGAGAGAGTAGCAGTGTGATTCACATCAATGCGCTGTGTAGATATCAATAAGTGTAGCTTCTATGCAACCAAGAGTGTGCATCCAGCGCAATGTAAAAACTCTATAAAAACTCTCTTGGTTGCATCGAAGCTATCATTTATGTATTTATTTTTTATTTAACCTTTAATTAGCTAGGCAAGTCAGTTAAGGACACATTCTTATTTACAATGATGGCTTACCAAAAGGCAAATGGCCTCTTGCGGGGATGGGCTGAGATTAAAAATAGAAAATAAATTAAATAAAAATATAGGACAAAACACACATCACGACAAGAGAGACAACACAAAACTACATAAAGTGAGACCTAAGACAACATAGCATGGCAGCAACACAGGACAACACAGCATGGTAGCAACACAACATGACAACAAAATGGTAGCGGCATAACATGGCAGCAGCACAACATGGTACAAACATTCTTTGGCACAGACAACAGCACAAAGGGCAAGAAGATAGAGACAACAATACATCCCGCAAAGCAGCCAACTGTCAGTAAGAGTGTCCATGATTGAGTCTTTGAATGAAGGGATTGAGATAAAACTGTCCAGTTTGAGTGTTTGTTGCAGCTCGTTCCAGTCGCTAGCTGCAGCGAACTGAAAAGACGAGCAACCCAGCGATGTGTGTGCTTTGGGGAACTTTAACAGAATGTGACTGGCAGAATGGGTGTTGTATGTGGAGGATGAGGGCTGCAATAGATATCTCAGATGGGGGTAAGTGAGGCCAAAGAGGGTTTTATAAATAAGCATCAACCAGTGGGTCTTGCGACGGGTATACAGAGATGACCACTTTCCAGAAGAGTATAGAGTGCAGTGATGTGTCCTATAAGGAGCATTGGTGGCAAATCTGATGGCCAAAAGGTAAAGTACATCTAGCCGCTCGAGAGCACCCTTACCTGCTGATCTATAAATTACGTCTCCGTAATCTAGCATGGGTAGGACGTTCATCTGAATCAAGGTTAGTTTAGCAGCTGGGGTGAAAGTGGAGCAATTACGATAGAGGAAACCAAGTCTAGATTTAACTTTAGCCTGCAGCTTTGATATGTGCTGAGATAAGGACAGTGTACCGTCTAGCCATACTCCAAAGTACTTGTATAAGGTGATTACCTCAAACTCTAAACCCTCAGAGGTAGTAATCACACCTGTGGGGAGAGGGGCATGCTTCTTACCAAACCACATGCCCTTTGTTTTGGAGGTGTTCAGAACAAGGTTAGTAAGGGCAGAGAAAGCTTGTTGGACACTAAGAAAGCTTTGTTGTAGAGCATTTAACACAACATTCGGGGAGGGGCCAGCTGTGTATAAGACTGCATCATCT
Organism: Oncorhynchus tshawytscha; assembly: GCF_018296145.1. NCBI lineage: Eukaryota > Metazoa > Chordata > Actinopteri > Salmoniformes > Salmonidae > Oncorhynchus > Oncorhynchus tshawytscha. The sequence goes on along the minus strand of NC_056429.1, from coordinate 76,727,155 downwards.
GCATATAAATGGATGAGACAGCTTCCTACTGCCTGAGCTATGTTGTTGATTTAAATTGAGAAGAGCATGGGGCCTAGGAACGAGCCTTGGGGTACACGCTTGGTGATGGGCAGTGGCTGAGACAGCAGATGTTCTGATCTTTGAGAGAGGTAGTTAGCAAACCAGGCCAAAGACCCCTCAGAGACACCAATACTCCTTAGCCGGCCCACAAGAATGGAATGGTCTACCGTATCAAAAGCTTTGACCAAGTCAATAAAAATAGCAGCACAACATTGCTTAGAATCAAGGGCAATGGTGACATCATTGAGGACCGTTGAGGTCGCGTCCATCCACAATCATAAGTGGTATCCATATCGCCCGTAGGCTACACTACTGCTGTCGTCCTTACCTCCAAGCCTTTATTCAAGTTGGATAATCTTTGAATGCCGACAGCAGTCGCACCATTGGAAAACATAGCTTGGACTATAGCCTGACGTTACAACTAATTCATACAAAAGTCAAGAGTTGGCTATAACATAAGTTCAAACAAAGTGAGTGTGTGTATATGTGTGTAACTGTTTGTGTACGTGTGTGTATTATGGTGTGTATTATACATTCTCAGCATAAAAATATATCCCCATTCCCCAATCGAATACCTTAATTTTCTCCATTCTGGCAACCCTCATAAAATTCATCATAGCCGTGCTTAAAATGCATTTTGAAAGAAATGGTCAAATGTACACAAAGAAGTGGAGCTCTAAGAAATATGAAATGCGTTATGAAGAAAATCGTGTAGGCCTACTGTTGCCTACACAAAATAAGGGCCTTTCTGACTACAAGTGCACCAGTATCCCAAAGTATTATGAAAAAACAAGCATAGAAAACAGTATTGGCATTAATAAAAGTGTAAAAAAATAACGTAAGGCTACTATTATATTAGAATTATTTCGGTGAAACCCTGGTTGATAACAAATATTGGGTTGTTAACATGTTTTTTTTATTATATATAAATAAATGTAGGACACAAAACAAAGTCAGTGTAGAACACCATTTCCCAACATGTATTGTGCTAATAACTTTCAAAAAATATTTTCCTATGAACGAAGTTGCACAAACATGTGTCTTTTCACACGAATTAAGCCACACAAAAAACACACGAAATCTGCTGAAAGACTTTGTACATATTTGCACGAATTGAGTGTGAGATTGTGTTGCAACATGTGGTCAGAATCGCTCAGGCCGAATAAACTTAAACTTGTGCCTTTTTTCAAAGCTGATTTAAATGTCACCAGTGCAACAGTAATGAGATCCACAACAAGGGATTCATTTTTGACTAGTTTGAACTGACCGCCATTAAAGCTGCCCTTGCAGAGAACCACCTTGCACTCTTGAACAAGAAATACAGCTTTAATTGTGCCACTGATAGAACTCTTTATTGATTTATTAACATTATTACTGCAGTAGCCAACCCGGGGCTGACGGTCAATACATTCCCACATTTTGCCTTAATAACAACCAAGCAGGGGCCAGATATTGAAATACATTTCATCGAATAAACAACCATATAACTCCATTAATAAAGAAATATAATTTCAATCTATGATGAATAGCCAGTTGGTTGCTCCTCCAACGGGGTTGTAAAAGCAACAGCAAATTACCTTTTTATTAATGCACAGTAAACATGCTATTAGCAGTCATGTATTAGTGACACCCCAATGAGTGATCTCTGCATGCTTTGTTAGAACAGGGACATCCAGTGATGTTCAGAAAAACAACAATCAGTACAGAAGCATTTCTGATGAAATAAGGTACCTACTCAGGCGAGATCGTAAACAAGATTACAACATAATGATGCTCATATTCTAACCTATCATATAAGGTCAGAACAAACTGTTTGAGGAAAGTTATTGCATTGACTATAACACATCAAGATTGTGACACTGTTACAATGAAGCACTGTGAGTCATTGGAAAAGCAGGCGAATCCATGTTTCAATTACAGTGGAATATGATTCACTGACACAAAATCATCTAAATGACATTTGCAAAAGGGGGAACAACAATCTCCTACAAACATTATCATGAGACGATTGTTGCCATTGTTTTCTCTAAATTCCGCCATGAATATCAAATGTGACTTTGTTTCATTATCAAATCTAAAATGCCAAGCTTCTGCATTTAAAATGGAGAAGTTAAGGTTCTCAGCTTCTTGTTCATAAGAAGTACATGTATATATACCATTCACAAGAGTAGCCTAACGAATTATATATGCACAGTGTGCAATGATTCCACTCTACTATTTAAATAACATTGACCTGAAAGTTGTCTGCTGTCTCTCCATGCCAGTGTTCATTTTGGTAGGTATTTTAGATGTAGTTTTAGTCTTAGTTTTAGTATTAAAATATCTTTTAGTCTTAGTCACATTTTAGTAATTTCATCCTTTGTTAGTTTTAGTCATTAATCAGTTGACTAAAACTGGACAATTTTAGTCTAGGTTTCATCAGAGTTTCTATGAAACAATTCATATTTAGGCTACCTCTAACTTCCATGATGTGCACATTCAGATAGCCTTGTTCAACTAGGCCTCCTATCCCCTTGTATATCTTAGCTGGCAACATTGATATTGTGGCAGATAGTAAACAATGATAGCCATAATTAACAACATAGCTTATAAAGCCTTGGCTAAAAGGTTTTAAACAATTACAGCTACGATTTTCTCTGCATCATAACCGTCAAGGAGGGTAAATAACAGTGGTTTGCTTGAAAAGGGGCAAATTTCAGCTTTTCAAAAATACCAGAAGTATTACTGTACTCCTAATATTCAACAAATATAATTCATTTTTCACATAAGAAAAAAGCAACCGCAACTGACATTTGCGGACCGTAGAGCGAGAGCAGCAACACAGAGGAATGAATTATTTATTTAATTTTTTATTTAACCTTTATTTAACCAGGAAGGGCTCATTGAGATTTAAAATCTCTTTTTCAAGAGCGTCCTGGCCAAGATAGGCAGCACCAAGTCATTACAAAAATTACAGACAGACAAAATGAAAAACTACAAGTAATCTAGTAAAAACGATTGAATTCACAAGAGTATAACAAAATCAAAAACAGCAAATTAAAATCATTGACAGGTCAGGGAATCAGCCTCAAAATCCTTCATCGGTGATTTAAAAACACCAATTGGGACAAGTACTTCCAGTTTAAAAGTATTTTTTTGTAAGTTGTTGAATATGCAATTTTAAAGAGAGGCCGTCATCAATTAAAATTCCAAGATATTTATATGAGGTTACAACATCCATCTCCTTGCCCTGACAGGTAGTAATAGGTGAAAGGTTCAGAGGTCTATATCTTGCATTAGAAAACACCATTAGTTTAGTTTTGTCAGTATTGAGGATAAGCTTCAATTGACACAAGGTATGTTGAAGAGTATAAAAAGCAGTTTGCTCGTTCTGGAATGCTTTTGTAAGAGATGAGGCACAACAGTAAATAACAGTATCATCAGCATAAAAATGAAATTGTGCATTTGGGATATTTTTGTCTAAATCATTTAAATAAATAGTGAATAAGAGAGGACCAAGTACAGAGCCTTGGGGCACACCATTAAAGACAGACAATTTAACAGACATAAGCCCATCAAATTGAGTGCACCTAGTTCTATCAGACAGATAGTTAGCAAACCATGCAACTGCATGCTCCGAAAGACCTACACTCGACAATCTCTGCCTTAGTATAGCATGATCAACTGTATCAAAAGCCTTAGAGAGATCAATAAAAAGTGAGACACAGTGCTGTTTTTTGTCAACAGCTTCAGTGATATCATTTAAAACCTTCATGGCTGCTGTAATTGTGCTATGCTTCTTCCTGAAACCCAATTGGTACATTGATAAAATAGAGTTGTGGTAGGACAAATGCTGATTTCCAGATCTTTGGAATTTCATTACATTCCAGGGTTAGATTGAACAGATATGTAAGTGGTTCAGCAATGAAATCAGCTGCCAGATTTAAAAGCAGGGATCCAAAAGATCAGGACCTGCAGGCTTTCTCTGATCTAAGGATTTCAGGGCTTTATGTACCACCTGCACTGAGAATGGCAAAAAGCTAAAAGTTTGACCAGCTCTCACTGGTTCATCCACACAGGGTTGTACAGTGACAGAGGACACAGAATCAAACAGCCTACCAGATGATACAAAGTGCTCATTGAAACAATTCAGCATTTCAGGTTTGTCATATATAGCAACAGAGTCCTTCAAAACACATGACGGTAATTCATTAACATTACTGTTACCAGACATAGACTTAATAGCCTTCCAAAACTTTCTAGGGTCATTCAGGTTATCAGTGGTAACAGACATAAAATATTCAGACTTGGCCTTCCTGAGAAGAAAATAACACTTGTTTCGTAACTGCCTAAAAATAAGCCAATCAGCATCAGAACATGATTTCCTTGCTTTAGCCCAGGCTAGATTACGGTCGTGAATAATACAAGAAAGCTCAGAAGAAAACCATGGATTATCCCACCCTTTAACCCTGAACCTGCGGAATGGGGCATGTTTGTTTACTATTTGGAGAAAAAAAACATCATGAAAGAATTTCCAGGCAGTTTCCACATCAGGGAATTACTGCGCACATGGGATAATAGAGCTTCTGATGTGATCAAAGCAAAAATAGCCTACATGATAAGTAAGAGAGAGAGTAAGAGAGAGAGTAAACATTATTGTTTCTAGACTAGTTGAAGTTAGTTACAAGTGAAGTGTCCTGGCTATGCATCAATTCAACAGATTGACGAGTGACTGAAGTGACCGCATGGGAGCTGTGTGGGAGAGCCAGCCAGATCAGCTCAATCAGGACACTGAAATATGTTAGTTCTGTCAATGACAGGGTTGCATGAAATATTCTGCATGCATGCTTATAATTGGACAAAACAGATGAAAATAAGCTTCCTGTCAAATGAATGTCCATTGGTCTCACATGGAATTCTATTATTGTCACATTTTTGTTGACTAAAATGAAAAGTAATTTGTAATAGTTAGTGGTTTTACCAGGACATCTCGATATCGTCATAGTTTTAGTCAGAAACAAATTGGTAGTTGACAAGGATTTTTCATCATAGTTACTGTTCACAAAATTAACACTGCTGCCTGCAATGCATTTTCAGTCATATTGTATCACACCCACACAAATACTATAAATAACAGTAGCACAAAATCCACAAGCTGTATGTAACCCATCGACAACCCATAGGGGCAAAAAGCTTATCTTTTGATGCATTGTTTACATTCAGTTACAGAGAGAGAAAAAGGAATATCAAGGATTCGCCCAGTCCATAGATGTAAAATGTTTGTTGACAGTAGGTTGGACCTTAATAATCACTGTGGCAACATTTAAAGGGACCGGGAGCACATATCACCGGACATGACACCTTGTGTTTTTTCTCAAAGTTACGGGAATGACAAGGGTCTTACTTATATCAGTACATTCATAACAACCTAAGCATTATGAAACTTAGATTAAATCAAATTGTTGTGTCTAAAAAAAATGACACCTGCTGGAGAGAGACAGACTTTCTACTGAATTGGGCCTCTCACTTTACCTCTTCCTCTCTGGCATGAATATCTGAATGTTAGGAGTAAGGAGTCCTGATTTTGCTGAGTTGCAGTACAGAGGTGAGTCAGGTACATTGCTTGTTATTGTTGTTTGGCAACATCAAATACTGTAGTTGTAATCCCCTAAAACGATACTGGATTTTTATTTCCATGGTGGGTGATAGAATTGTGTTTTTGGTACCAGGAGGTTTTCAGACATGATTTATAACGTACACACCCAGGGACATTGTACATTCGGCATGTAAGTTTGGCCAAGTGAGAATAGCTGTAGGTAATTGCTGTTTCACACTGGGTTGCATGCTAGCCGGACAGAACGTCATATGTGAAGATGACAATGGAGGTCACAGGTCTGTCCCGTGATGTGTAAATTATAACAAATTGTTCTACAAGCTAGAACCTCCTGAAAACTGGTTATACACATACTGACTCAGTTCAGGGCACTGACAGCTATATACAGTGCCTTCGGGAAAGCATTTAGATACCTTGAATTTTTCCACATTTTGTTAGGTTACAGGCTTATTCCAAAAATATATATATTTGTAATCTTCGGCAATCTACACAGAATACCCCATAACTACAAAGCGAAAAACAGGTTGTTATACATTTTTTCAAATTAATGAAAAATAAATATTTAAACATACATAAGTAATTAGACCCTTTGCTATGAAACTCGAAGTTGAGCTCAGGTGCATCCTGTTTCCATTGATCATTCTTGAGATGTTTCTACAACTTGATTGGAGTCCCCCTGTGGTAAATTCAATTGATTGGACATGATTTGGAAAGGCCTGTTATATAAGGTCCCACAGTTAACACTGCAAGTTAGAGCAAAAACCAAGCCTTGAGGTCGAAGGAATTGTCTGTAGAGCGCCGAGACAGGATTGTGGTGAGGCACAGATCTGGGGAAGGGTACCAAAACATTTCTGCAGAATTGAATTCCCCAAGAACACAGTGGCCTCCATCCCTTTTAAATGGAAGACATTTGGAACCACCAAGAATCTTTCTAGAGCAATTGGGGGAGAAGGGCCTTGCTCAGGTAGGTGACCTAGAACCCAATGGTCACTCTGATAGAGCTCCAGAGTTCCTCTGTGGAGATGGGAGAATCTTCCAGAAGGACAACCATCTCTGCAGCACTCCACCAATCAGGCCTTTATGGTAGAGAGGCCAGACAGAAGCCACTCTTCAGTAAAATGCACATGACAGCCCGCTATGAGTTTGCCAAAATGCACCTAAAGACTCTCAGACCATGAGAAACAAGATTCTCTGCTCTGATAAAAGCAAGATTTAACTCTTTGGCCTGAATGCCAAGCGTCTTACGTCTGGAGGAAACCTGGCACCATCCCTACCGTGAAGCATGGTGGTGGCAGCATCATTCATTAGGCCGTCATTGAAAATAAGAATTTGTTCTTAACTGACTTGCCTAGTAAAATAAAGGTAAAAAAATAAAAAAATAAACAATAAAAATAATTCTGTGGGGATGTTTTTCAGTGGCAGGGACTGGGAGACTAGTCAGGACCGAGGGAAAGATGAACGTAACAAAGTACAGAGAGATCCTTGCTGAAAACCTGCTCCAGAGTCCTCAGGACCTCAGACTGGGGCGAAGGTTCACCCTCCAATATGACAACGATCCGAAGCACACAGCCAAGACAACGCAGGAGTGTCTTCGGGAAAAGTCTCTGAATGTGTTTGACTGGCCCAGCCATCTTTGGTGAGACCTGAAAATAGCTGTGCAGCAACACTCCCCATCCAACCTGACAGAGCTTGAGAGGATCTGCAGAGAAGAATAAGAGAAATTCCCCAAATACAGGTGTTTCAAGCTTGTACCTAAGAGGACTTGATGCTGTAATTGCTGCCAAATGTTCTTCAACAAAGTACTGGGATCTAAATACTTATGTAAATGAGAAACTCCCCAAATACAGGTGTGCCAAGCTTGTAGCGTCATACCCAAGAAGACTCAATGCTGTAATCATTGCCAAAGGTGTTTCAACAAAGTACTGAGTAAAGGGGTCTGAATAGTTATGTAAATGCAATATTTCATTTTTTAAAGTTGAAAAATTTGCAAACATTATTAAATACCTGTTTTGGCTTTGTAATTATGGGGTATTGTGTGTAGATTGATGACGAAAAAAAACGATTTAATACATTTTAGAATAAGGCTGTAAAGTAACAAAATGTGGAAAAAGTCAAGGGGTCTGAGTACTTTCCGAAGGCACTGTATGCCACACCTTGCCATGTTTACCAAAGTTATATCCCTCCAAACACATTGTTCTAATGTACACAAACAGTTGATTAAAAGGTTGACTGAACTAGCGTAGTCACATATTTTATTTTGACATTACATGCAATATAACAGATACTAAGTCATGTTTGCCGTATTGCTCAACAAAATGTTATGTGGGAGAAGATTTCTTGAATATTTTTTTTAAAGCAAGTTGTGCATATATTTATGTTCAATTTCATGACACTAATTGTGTTTAAAATACTCATTGCCAGTGCTCTAGATCACTTCACTTTTTCACAGAGGAATTTCCACTCACTAAGTTCACATGTAAGTTATGTTGTCTACATATCATTGTCTGCTCAGTCTTATCAGCCACAACTTCAAGCCCTCCCTATTAATTTCTCACAAATTGGAAGAGAGTTGATAAACAAATTGTTGGCAAGATTAATATTTCTGTATTGTTAACAGGCTGCAAGACCATTGCCTGATGAGTAATCCATAATTTCTTGGCCCAGTTTGGTAGAGAGCCGCGTTTGACTTTGTTTTATTCGAGTATTTATGCACTGTGACTGTAAAGTCTGTACATGGACACCAAGACCCAGCAAATGGTAATGTTACTGGCTGTGGTGGCCATGAAAGTTTGTCCAACGGTAACTGTCATGCAAATGACTGCCCTTGTCTCACAGTAAAAGTGACCGTAGATTAACATAAACACCTTTAGTATCTCCAGGCTTCCAAGCTTACCAAGCCACTGATGCGTGCAGTTGCAATATCTACATTTTAGAAAGCCTAATAAATACATATAATGTAGCCTGCACCATCACAATAACTACATTATTTATTTTAGGCAGGTTTTAAGAAACATTACAATATGAAGAAAATGTATTTCAGGAGAACAGACTAGCATATTCTGAGTCAGCCTTATGTTAGGCACTACTGGTCTGGCTAGGCTGTAGTACATGTAGCTTATGAAACTCCGTGTTACCCAGCAACAGCCCCAAAACATCACTGCTCTAGAGGAGATCTGCATGGAGGAATGGGCCAAAATACCAGCAACAGTGTGTGAAAACCTTGTGAAGACTTACAGAAAACGTTTGACCTCTGTCATTGCCAACAAAGGGTATATAACAGTATTGAGATAAACTATTGTTATTGACCAAATACTTATTTTCCACCATAATTTGCAAATAAATTCATAAAAAATCCTACAATGTGATTTTCTGGATTTTTTTCCTCATTTTGTCTGTCATAGTTGAAGTGTACCTATGATGAAAATTACAGGCCTCTCTCATATTTTTAAGTGGGAGAACTTGCGCAATTGGTGGCTGACTAAATACTTTTTTGCCCCACTGTATTCGGACCCCTTGACCTTTTTCACATTTTGTTGCGTTACAGCCTTATGCTGAAATTGATTAAATAGTTATTTTCCCCTCATCAATCTACACACAATACACAATACCCCATAATGACAAAGCAAAAAAAAAACAACGTAAATATTACATTTACATAAGTATTCAGATCCTTTACATTTCACATTTACATAAGTATTCAGATCCCAGTACTTTGTTGAAGCACATTTGTCAGCGATTACAGCATCGAGTCTTCTTGGGTACAAGACCTGTATTTGTGAATTTCTCTTATTCTTCTCTGCAGATCCTCTCAAGCTCTGTCAGGTTGGATGGGAGCGTTGTTGCACAGCTATTTTCAGGTCTCACCAGAGATGGCTGGGCCAGTCAAAGACATTCAGAGACTTTTCCCGAAGCCACTCCAGCGTTCTCTTGGCTGTGTGCTTAGGGTTGTTTTCCGGTTGGAGGGTGAACCTTCACCCCAGTCTGAGGTCCTGAGCACTCTGGAGCAGGTTTTCAGCAAGGATCTCTCTGTACTTTGCTTCGTTCATCTTTCCCTCGGTCCTGACTAGTCTCCTAGTCCCTGCCACTGAAAAACATACCCACAGCATAATGCTTCCACCATCATGCTTCACCGTAGGGATGATGTCAGGTTTCCTCCAGACGTGATGCTTGGCATTCAGGCCAAAGAGTTCAATCCTGGTTTCATCAGCCCAGAGAATCTTGTTTCTCATGGTCTGAGAGTCCTTTAGGTGCCTTTTGGCAAACTCCAAGTGGGCTGTCATGTGCATTTAACTGAGGAGTGGCTTCTGTCTGGCCACTCTACCATAAAGGCCTGATTGGTGGAGTGCTACAGAGATGGTTCTCCTTCTGGAAGGTTCTCCTCACTCCACAGAGGAACTCTGGAGCTCTGTCAGAGTGACCATCGGGTTCTTGGTCACCTCCCTGACCAAGGCCCTTTTCCACCAATATCTGAGTTTGGACGGGTGGCCAACTCTTGGAAGAGTCTTGGTGGTTCCAAACTTCTTCTATTTAAGATGACAGAGCCCCCTGTGTTCCTGGAGACCTTCGATGCTGCAGAAATGTTTTGGTACCCTTCCCCAGATGTGTGCCTCGACACAATCCTGTCTCGGAGCTCTACGGACAATTCCTTTAACCTCATCACTTGGTTTTTGCTCTGACATGCACTGTCCACTGTGGGACCTTATGTAGACAGGTTTGTGGCTTTCCAAATCATGTCCAATCAATTGAATTTACCACAGGTGGACTCCAATCAAGTTGTAGAAACATCTCAAGGATGATCAATAGAAACAAGATGCACCTGACCTCAATTTTGAGTCTCATAGCAAAGGGTCTGAATACTCAGGTAAATCAAATATTTCTGTATTTTTTAAATTTGCAAACATTTCTAAAAACCTGATTTTCACTTTGTCATTATTGGGTATTGTGTGTAGATTGATGAGGATTTTATTTATTTTTAAAAATCAGTTTTAGAATAAGGCTGTAATGTAACAGAATGTGGAAAAATACAAGGGTCTGAATACTAGCTAGCCAGAAGTGGAACGGAGTTAGGAACTTCCCCTAACCTGACTCCACAGCCACCTGGAATAAAATATACCAATCATTACATTTCTAGTGGCTCAACATGGAGGAACATTGTCAAGGAGGGCTGTAGTAATGAGTGTTGGTAACCCAGTATGGGGCAATCAGACAGTTGAGGAAGCTAAGCTGTTAGGAGGAGGCTAAACAACAATTTATTTAGGAAGCTAAGCTGTTAAGCAGCAGGTGGGGGCAAAGGATACTGTGTGCTAGCTAGCTAGGACTCCAGTATACAGGCAGGAGGAGTGGGTGACACCGGTGTCACACAAATAAGTATTGTGACACCAGCATGAAGATGGGGGGATTAATGTGCTTAATTATAAGAGTTGAAAAATAAATAGCACAGAAAGCTGGGAATCTCTTCTTTTAAATAGTGGCCAGTCAAAACTAAGTTTTCACAAACGATTACGCAATGACTTTGTTTATAAGAGCACGTTTCACTATAGGCTATATGTCAGGGCTCTCCAACACTGTTCTGGGGGTCCTATAGGCTACATTTAATTTCGAGTTATTTGGCCACTTTAGTTGTGATACAAATCTTATCAATACATATAGGCATTTGGGATGCGAGATGCGACAATTGATTATTTTAACCTCTCTGAACCACCCATACCGGATCCGGGATAATTGTCATCAGCAACGCTGAATAGCATAGCGCCACAGTCAAATAATATTACTAGAAAATATTCATATTCATGAAATCACAAGTGCAATATTGCAAAACACAGCTTAGCCTTTTGTTAATCCACCTGTCGTCTCAGATTTTGAAATGATGCTTTACAGCGAAAGCAATACAAGCGTTTGTAAATTTATCGATCGCTCGACAAAACAATAAGTACACTTAGCATCAGGTAACTTGGTCACGAAAATCAGAAAAGCAATCAAATGAATCGTTTACCTTTCATGATATTCGGATGTTTTCACTCACGAGACTCCCAGTTAGACAATAAATGTTCCTTTTGTTCCATAAAGATATTTTTTATATCCAAATACCTCTGTTAGTTTGGTGTGTTATGCCCAGGAATCCACCGGAAAGAGCAGTCACGACAACGCAGACAAAAATACCAGTCAGACGTTTTTTATAATCAATCCTCTGGGTGTTTTTCAAATATCTATTCGATAATATATCTACCGGGACAGTTGGCTTTTCACTAGGACCGGGAGTAACAATGGCCACCTTTCTCTTTTGCGTACAAGTCACTCTGAGAGGCCCCACCTATCCACTTACGCAATGTGGGCATTCACACTCATTCTTCAAAATAAAAGCCTGAAACTATGTCTGAAGACTGTTGACACCTTGATGAAGTGATATGAAAAGGAATCTGGTTGATATCCCTTTAAATGGAGCAATGGGAGGTTATGGAACATGGGGTTTTCAAAATAGAAGCCACTTCCTGGTTTCATTTTTCTCAGGGTTTTTCGCCTGCAATATCAGTTCTGTTATACTCACAGACAATATTTTAGAGTGTTTTCTATAATCTGTCAATTATATGCATATTCTGGCATCTGGTCCTGGGAAATAGGCCATTTACTTTGGGAACTTTATTTTTCCAAACATAAAAATAGTGCCCCCTAGGTTCAAGAGGTTAAAAAGTTGCAAAAAAATGTATGTGCTATGTTTCCTGCCATAGTAGACTGCACATGCTGAACAGTTTCTCATTCACAAGTGATAATGTTCTCACACATCAGACTATTCTCAATGTATTCTTGTCTTTACATATATTAACTAATATATGTGTGAAATTAATTTTGATTTAGAAAGGGACATTATCATGCACCTGTCAGAAGAAGGCCAGGGGGGAAAAATTACATTTCATCCATATGCATATTAATTTACATGCCAGACAGGTAGGCTACTCCAGTTGTAAAAGGAAGCAATGTGCTTAATATGAGGTAAGATTAGAAATAAATATAGGCTAGCAATATAATGCTGGGATCCTCCTCTTTTTAAAAGAAGCCAGCAAAACTCTGTTTTCACACTCGCAATGACTGGGATCTGGCTCTCACTATGCGACAGGTGATATTCCGCTCAAACTCTGAATGCCTGGTGCTTTCCAACCCTGTTCCCGAAGAGCTAGATTTTAGCTCCAATCTCAGATGTTACTAAACTGATTCAGCTAGCTAATTATTAGACTCACATCCAAAATGCGTCCAAATGGCTGCTGTTGTGTTTGGCTTTGAATTTGAAACAAGACTGCATTCGCATTGATATCAGAGTAATAAGAGGGACAATAGAGTGCTGAGTACAAGGGTCCTGTTTCCCAAAAGCTTCTTAAGGCTAAGTTAATCGTTAAAACATTCGATAGAGCTGTTTCCCAAAATCATCATTGTTAAGTAAGGTTGATGTCTATGCCCCCATCAAACATCTAATTAGCATAATAAAGAAATCCCCATAAAATTCCCTCAGTTTAAGATGGAGATCAGTTTTTTGCATTGGAAGCGTCTCAATCCACTGCATCCGCCTATGTAACACTTCCACATCTGCAGAAAGGTAACAGAGCGGTGTTTGTCAGACCATGAGACCGTAAATCAGTCTTCTCACAAAAGTCATCTGTAGCGTCCAAACACTTTGGCCTACAAATACTATGATCCCTCTATGAGACTAACAAACACGATGGTGTTCTACGGTTTGCTCTACGACCTCCACAAGTGTCAAGAGACTTGTCTGAATTCGGTACAGCTGATCTGCCAACTTCTGTCTGTAGCGTCCGAACCGTTTGGTACACATTCTTATACAAAGGTGAGACTCTTACAAACATGTACAGTGACTTGCAAAAGTATTCACCCCCTTGGCGTTTTCCTGTTTTGTTGCATTACAACCTGTAACTTAAATGGATATTTATTTGGATTTAATTTAATGGACATACACAAAATAATCCAAATTGGTGAAGTGAAATGAAAAAAAATACTTGTTTAAAAAAAATCAATTTCAAACGGGAAAGTGGTGCGTGTATATGTATTTATCCCCTTTGTTATGAAGCCCCTAAATAAGATCTGGTGCAACCAATTCACATAATTAGTTCAATAAAGTCCACTTGTATGCAGTCTAAGTGTCACATGATCTGTCACATGATCTCAGTATATATACACCTGTTCTGAAAGGCCTCAGAGTCTGCAACACCATTAAGCAAGGGGCACCACCAAGCAAGCAACACCATGAAGACCAAGGAGCTTTCCAAACAGGTCAGGGACAAAGTTGTGGAGGAGTACAGATCAGGGTTGGGTTATAAAAAAATATCAGAAACTTTGAACATCCCACAGAGCACCATTAAATCCATTAATATAAAATGGAAGGAATATGCCACCACAACAACCCCTGCCAAGAGAGGGCCGCCCACCAAAACTCACAGACCAGGCAAGGAGGGCATTAATCAGAGGCAACAAAGAGAAAAAAGATAACCCTGAAGGTTCTGCAAAGCTCCACAGAGGAGATTGGAGTATCTGTCCATAGGACCACTTTTAGCAGTAAACTCCACAGAGCTGGGCTTTACAGAAGAGTAGCCAGGAAAAAGCCATTGCTGAAAGAAAAAAACAAGCAAACACGTTTCGTGTTCGCCAAAAGGCATGTTGAAGACTCCCCAAACATATGGAAGAAGTTACGCTGGTTAAATGAGACTAAAATTGATCAATCAAGGAAAATGCTAAGTCTGGCACAAACCCAACACCTCTCATCACCCCGAGAAAACCATCCCCACAGTGAAGCATGGTGGTGGCAGCATCATGCTTCATGTGGGGATGTTTTTCATCAGCAGGGACTGGGAAACTGGTCAGAATTGAAGGAATGATGGATGGTGCTAAACACAGGGAAATTCTTGAGGGAAACCTGTTTCAGTCTTCCAGAGATTTGAGACTGGGACGGAGGTTCATCTTCCAGCAGGACAATGACCCTAAGCACACTGCTAAAGCAACACGCGAGTGGTTTAAGGGGAAACGTTTTAAATGTCTTGGAATGGCCTAGTCAAAACCCAGACCTCAATCCAATTAGGAATCTGTAGTATGACTCAAAGATTGCTGTACACCAGCAGGAACCCATCCAACTTGAAGGAGCCAGAGCAGTTTTGCCTTGAAGAATGGACAAAAATCCCAGTGGCTAGATGTTCCAAGCTTATAGAGACATATCCAAAGAGACGTGCAGCTGTAACTGCTGCTAAAAGTGGCTCTACAAAATATTGACTTTGGGGGAGTGAATAGTTATGCACGCTCAAGTTCTCTGTTTTTTGTCTTATTTCTTGTTTGTTTCACAATAAAAAATATTTTGCATCTTCAAAGTGGTAGGCATGTTGTGTATATCAAATGATACAAACTCCCCAAAAATCTATTTTAATTCCAGGTTGTAAGGCAACAAAATAGGAAAAATGCCAAGGGGGGTGAATACTTTCGCAAGGCACTGTACATGTCGGTTGTTTTACTCTAGGACACCCACAGGCCTCACAAGACTCATCTGAAGGTCCCCCAGTACCAGTTAAAAAATGAATGAAAGTATACAGTACCAGTCAAAAGTTGGGACGCACCTACTTATTCAAGGCTTTTCCTTTATTTTTTACTATTTTCTACATTGTGGAAAAATAGTGAAAACATCAAAACTCTGAAATAACACATGGAATCATGTAGTAACCAAAAAAGTGTTAAACAAATCAAAATATATTTTATAGTTGTCACGTCTACTCCCGCTCCTCCCCTCCGGCGTTCGACATCATCAGTTTACTAACCACCGTTTCGGACAACCATCATCACGTGCACCTGGCATCAATCATTACACGCAACTGTGCTTCATCACGAGGCACACCTGGAATCCATTATTTCCCTCATTCCCTCTCCTTTATCTGGCACTCCCTTAAGTTCATTCCCCAGGCAGTATTGTTTCTGTGTTTCATGTCAAGATGCTACGCATATGTTGTATTGTGCCATGCTCTTTGTTTTATCAAACGTATCACCTGCTTCTCGACAACATCTCCTTGGACTTGCTCATCGCCATTGCCATCTATCTGGATAAGGAGAAGTATATCTCTAATTCTGTGCATAACACTTGTATCTTATATTAACGTTTATGATGACTATTTCTGTAAATTGATGTGGCTCTCTGTAAAATCACCGGATGTTTACATTACTGAACAATAATGCGCCAATGTAAACAGATTTTTAGATATAAATATGAACTTTATCGAACAAAACATACATGTATTGTGTAACATGAAGTCCTATGAGTGCCATCTGATGAAGATCATCAAAGGTTAATGATTAATTTTATCTCTATTCTGCTTTTTGTGACTCCTCTCTTTGGCTGGAAAATGGATGTGTGTGTTTTTGTGACCAGGCTCTGACCTAACATATGTTGTGCTTTCGCTGTAAAGCCTTTTTGAAATCGGACATGATGGATGCGTAGATTAACAAGAGGTTAAGCTTTAATTCGGTGTATTGCACTTGTGAATGTATGAAAGTTACATATTTCCAAAAAATATTTTGGAATTTTCCACCTTTTCAGCGGAATGTTGTCAAGCAGAACCCCTAGCCATAAGAAGATAACCTACTTTGGGAGCGTCGGTACTCTCATAGCTTCTCTCCCTCCCCCAGTGAACACTTTGGATCAGAGCCTGAACCCAGGTAGGGTTCACATGCCTCCCCACGGCGGTGTGACCCAGATGGAGACAGCTGGGGCTCTGTCTCTATTGTGACCAGCTCCAGCAGTGTCTGGTACGTCCCAACTTGGGTTCCACGTGAGCAGAGGGATGGTCACATGATCTTCCTCCTCCTGGGGCATGTGTGAGTATTCCCTCTTCATCAGTTTCTGCTAAACCCTCTTTGGTTTCGATCATACTAGTTGACTGTCTCTCATGTAGTTTTAATCCCAGGACCTGTCCCCGCAGGAGGCGCTTTATCTTTTGGTAGGCTGTCATTGTAAATAAGAATTGATTAACTGGCTTGCCTAGTAAAATAAATGTACTGTTTCTACAGCGTTAGTGGTTTCCAGTACCGCAGGGAACTTTATTGACCAGACCCTTGCCTGCTCTTTTAACATCACCTCATACTCTCTCTCCTTTCCCGGTTCAAGCCCTCGATAATCGTCCACTTGGTTCCGGGACCATCACACACTTCACCAAACCACTCACCCTCACTGTGGAGTCCATCCATCAGGAGAACATTCCCTTCATCACAAGATCATCCTTGGCTTCAACGCCGTAACCCCACCATCTCACGGTTGAGAATTAAAATAATTCAGCCGAATGCCAGAGGGCCTGCTTTCCCGCCACCTGTAGTTCCACGTCGGTTGAGAGTCCTATGGTTGCCCTTTAGCCCAACATCCC
This sequence comes from Oncorhynchus tshawytscha, assembly GCF_018296145.1. Taxonomy (NCBI): domain Eukaryota; kingdom Metazoa; phylum Chordata; class Actinopteri; order Salmoniformes; family Salmonidae; genus Oncorhynchus; species Oncorhynchus tshawytscha. The sequence continues at coordinate 76,710,106 of NC_056429.1, read as the reverse complement.
AGAGGTATACCAGGACCTGTGTGAGGTATTTTCCAAAACCCGCACCACCTGTCTCCCTCCTCATTGCCCCTGTGACTGTGCCATTGAGCTGTTTGCAGGCTCTGCACCCCCGCACGGACGCATCTACCCTCTGTCAGTGGCTGAAACCAAGGCCATGGAGGAGTACACCATGAGGCGCTCCAACAAGGTTTCATCCGCACGTCCACTTCTCATGCGTCTGCAGGTTTTCTTCTACGTGGCCAAGAAGGATGGAGTGTTACGCCCGTGTATTGATTACAGAGCACTTAATGAATCACCAAGTACCGTTACCCTCTCCCGCTGGTGCCGGCAGCCATGGAACAGCTCTGCAGGGCCTGGTTCTTTACCAAATAGGACCTGTGGAGTGGATACAATCTCATCCATATCTGGGAGGTGGATGAATGGAAGACAGATTTAAGCACGATGTCTGGTCACTATGAGCACTTGGTGATGCCAATGCGCTGTCAGTGTTCCAGACATTCGTCAACGAGCTGTTCGGGGACATACTTGGATGCCAGGTGGTTGTGTATATCGACGACATCCTGGTCCACTCCGCTACCATGGAGGATCACATCGCTCATGTCTGAGTAATCCTGGAATGCCTCCTGGCTAACCAACTTTTTGTCAAGGCAGAGAAGTGTCAGTTTCAGCCCGCAAGTAGTGAAGATGGACATCAAGAAGGTAGATGCGGTCAGGTCACGACAAGTCCCAACCACCATAAAAGGGTTACAATGATTTTTGGGGTTTGCCAACTTCTACTGCCGTTTCATCAGGAACTTTAGCTCCCATCGCCTCTCATCTCTCTCCTCAAGGGTGGTCACCGTAAGTTGGTGTGGAGTCCAGCAACTGACAAGGCTTTCCGCCTACTGGAGGGACATTTCACCTCCGCCACATTGCTGAAACACCCAGATCCCACGATACCCTTTGTGGTGGAAGTGGATGCTTCAGAGGTGGGAGTGGGGTCAGTTCTGTCTCAACAACAAGGTAATCCACAAATGTATTAATGTGCGTATTACTCTAAGAAACTGTCTCCTGCAGAGGAATTATGACTTCGGCAATCGAGAGCTCCTGGCGGTGAAGTTGGCATTAGAGGAGTGGAGACACTGGCTGGAGGGCGCCAAGGACCCATTCTTCATCCTCACTGACCATTGCAACCTGGCGTACATACAGACAGCAAGGAGGCTGAATCCGCGACAAGCAAGGTGGGGCCTTATCTTTACGAGATTTGACTTCACGCTGACCTATCACCCAGGTTCAAAGAACAGCAATGCCCTGTTCCGTCAACGATTCGGGAGAAGGTCCTGTCCTGTCCTGCCCTTCCTCTCGAGTCATGGACCCTGTGGTTTGGGACGTCCCATCACTATCAGGACACCGGGCCCAGGTCATTAGCAACTTGAGGGCCATTAACAAGTTTTGTAATCTAACAACCAGCAGTACGATTCATTTAACCTCTCTGGGATATGTGGGACGCTAGATTCAAATAAATTACTATAAAAATCAAACTTTCATTAAATCACACATGCAAGATAGCAAATTAAAGCTACACTTGTTGTGACTCCAGCCAACATGTCAGGTTTCAAAAAGGCTTTTCGGCGAAAGCAAACGTTGCTATTATCTGAGGATAGCACCTCGGTAAACAAAGAGAGAAAAGCATATTTCAACCCTGCAGGTGGGAAACACACACAAAAATATATATATAATAATACAATAAAAATATAATTCATTCCTTAGCTTTGACGAGCTTCTTTTGTTGGCACTCCAATATGTCCCATAAACATCACAAATGGTCCTTTTGTTTGAATAATTCTGTCGATATATATCAAAAATGTCCCTTTATTTGGCAGGTTTGATCCAGAAAAACACCGGTTCCAACCTGCGCAATGTGACTACAAAATATCTCAAAAGTTCCCAGTAAACTTTGCCAAAACATTTCAAACTACTTTTGTAATACAACTTTAGGTATTTTTTTAACGTAAATAATCAATAAAATTGAAGACGGGATGATCTGTGTTCAATACCGGAGGAAAACAAACTGTAGCATGCTTTCTGGTCACGCGCCTCTATCTAACAGTACACTTCAAGTGACCCTCGTTCAAGATGGCCATACTTCTTCATTACACAAAGGAAAAACCTCAACCAATTTCTAAAGACTGGTGACATCCAGTGGAAGCGGTAGGAACTGCAAGAAGGTCCCTTAGAAATCTGGATTCCCAATGAAAGCTCTTTGAAAAGAGAGTGACCCCAAAAAAACAATCTGAATGGTTTGTCCTCTGGGTTTTGCCTGCTAAATAAGTTCTGTTATACTCACAGACATGATTCAAACAGTTTTAGAAACTTCAGAGTGTTTTCTATCCAAAGATGCTAATAATATGCATATCTTATCTTCTGGGTATGAGTAGCAGGCAGTTGAATTTGGGCATGCATTTCATCCAGACATGAAAATACTGCCCCGTCACCAAGAAGTTAATTAAAGGACGCAGTTTAGGAGAATCCTAGTTACCATGACTCAACGGTCACATGGAATTTCACTATGTTCTTGACTGCCAATGTGGCTGTATTTATGTTCTCCGTTACAGCCTTAGAACTCATGCATTAACCAGGCCAGAATAATATAGTTTAGAGCTATGTAACACTGAAGAGGGCATTTATAAAATCTGGATCTTTGAAAACATTATACCAAATGGAGGAAGAATGCGATCTCCTTTTATCTATACTTTTGTATGATCTAATCTAGGTATTCCCAAACTGGGGTACGCGCAATGCCGTTGGGGGTACACCAAATAAAAATGTGATTCACATTAAAAAAATAAAATGTCTTCACATTTTCAAACAGTCCATGAATATTTTCCAATGGGTGACTTTTTTTCTCACCTGAGTAGCCTCCTTTCCCTGCCAAAAATGTAATTAAAGCATCTAGTGTTCAGCAAAATAACAAACACAATGTCAAATACAGGTAGCCTAGTCATAATTAACATCAATCACATTAACTGTTACTGTCTCACGGGAATTCCACTAACGGTTCGTATGTAGCCAAACTTAGCTGCTGCGCATTCTATTTGCTCGAAAATGGCTAAATGGTTTAAAAAAGCAAGGACCGCGTCCATAGAGACACTGCTACTACCAGCAGTAGTGCACCTGTCGACGACACAAGTTCTGCTTCCACGAGCACATCCAATGCTAGCATTATTAATTGTACATTTGTTGTTAGCCCAGCTAGCATGGACACTGACAGTTATGATATCTAATGCAGCTGAAGAGCTACTGCCCCCTTACCCGGGAAAGCACCGAACAACAGACAGGGACGTTGGACCATTGAAGAGACCCAAATATGATGAGAACTACATTGATTTGGGGTTCACTTATATAGGGAGTAGTGCCTTTCCTCAGCCACAGTGTGTTATATGTGCAAAAGTACTATCTCACAACTCAATGAAACCTTACCTCTTGCGCAGACATTTGAAAAATAAGCCACATGAGTTTTTTGAGTGAGAATTAAGATGACTTTCGAGTAGTAAGACATGAATAAAAGCAACAGATACCATTAATAAGAAGGGTCTAGAAGCATCATATATGTTGAGCTACCGAGTGGCATGGACAGACGAGCCCCATACTTTTGTGTGCAAATGAACTCAAGCTTAGGGACAATGTCAAATGTGATATAGTGAAGCACCTGAGTGAGCTGGGTGCGCAATTACGCAGGTACTTTCCCGAAACGGACGACACAAACAACTAGATTCGTTATCCCTATCATGCCCTGCCTCCAGTCCACTTACCGATATCTGAACAAGAGAGCCTCATCAAAATTGCAACAAGAGGTTCTGTGAAAATTGAATTTAATCAGAAGCCACTGCCAGATTTCTGTATAGGGCTGCGCTCGGAGTTTCTTGCCTTGGCAAATCACGCTGTTAAGACACTGATGCCCTTTGTAAGCACGTACCTATGTGAGAGTGGATTCTCGGCCCTCAGTAGCACTAAATACAGGCGTGGAAAATTATTTAACACAGACTCTCTCCAATACCACCCAACATTGCAGAGTGATGTGCATCCTTTCAAGCACACCCTTCTCATTAACCTGTGTTGAGTTATTCACAATTGTCAATTAACAAATAAGGTTTTATATGTAAGATGGTTAAATAAAGAGTAGAATTATTGATTATTATTGCCCTGGTCCTATAAGAGCTCTTTGCCACATCCCACAAGCTGGGTTATGACAAACTCACACTCATTCTTATGTTGAAGAAATGTATTGTGTGTGTGGCAGGCTTACAATGATGGCAAAAAAAAACTTTTGAGAGTGCGTTGACCCTGGTGCTAGAGGGCAGCTGGAGGTTGAATGTTTGAAGAGGTAAGGGACAATACAAAGTTTGGGAACCACTGATCTAATCAATCATCAGCTATTGTATTGAACCTTTTTAGTAAACTACAGAGATGATTAAAGGGGCAATCTGCAGTTGATGCATCCATGTTTTACCTTAAAATGAATTATGTACCCATTGATTCTTGAAAAATACCATTTAGAAATGCCTCATGAGCTTAGTTCAACAGTCGTATCCCATCAGACCCCAACATACAAGCTTGTTTTACAAAAAATAAATAAACCAAATAAACGTGAACAAACACTGTATCGCCTCAAAACATGGTCCTTGCATCCATAGCTCTGTCTATGAACTTGAGAGTGGATACATGTCTCTAGCCCCATCCCTCAGATTTTTAGCAAACAGCTATGGGGAAAATTCTTTGTTATTGTTTCCACTGCTGATTGTCCCTTTTAATCTTCACTCAACTTCCAAAATAGATTGTAAAGGAGCATCCAAACATAAATAGTTCTATTATCATTGAGAGAATTAAATGAGGCTAAAATTAATCAGAAATGTATTATCACAAGGGTGTGGCAGAAAGGAGAACAAAATTAAGAGGCTATTTCTGGCATGCCTGCTGACTCCTTATCATAACAGGATGACAACTTCAGGTCATCTGAAACATCGGACCATTAGTATGAGACAAAATAATCAACCAATCTAAGGTAAATGTACCAGCATAACCTTGAACTCATAACAAAATAAGGTGAACAACAATTACGGATGGATGCTAATCCACACATTAAAAATGAGGATGTCGACAAAAACAACAACAGTGGGAAGAACCTTGAGCCAATACAGCATGATTACTATCATCCTCTGTAAAATTACCATCACTAAAACTAATTTGTAATCTAAGTCATGAGTACCATATTTTAATTGGCATATTTAACTTGGCTCCATTCCATTTATACTGTGCATAATGTGTACTGGCCCATTTGCTGACTGCAATGTCATATCTTAGCTCATACCCAAAATTACAATCAAGATGCTCATGCTATTGCATGAGGTGAAAATATTTACATTTCCAACTTAACAGCAAATCATAGATTATATTTGTTGATAAGGCTAATGTAAAGGCTATGGGGAGGGGGTGTCAGGAGTAAGTTCCCAGAGTTCATAACTCTGCCTGTATGTATGCAATGTTGTAGTCCTCACTTTTACAAATGACACCACTGGTCTCATTATATTTGCATAAGTGTGAGTTATGTACTCAACCATGCAGTATAAATGCATTTTAATTTTAAAAGAGCATGTTAATCAGACCAGTACAACGTTTGTGTCTATCTTTAAGAGACGTATCACCCTCGTTTACATCTTGAGAAACCTATAGATCTAGAGAAACCTGTAACTTGACAAAGCATATCCACTGACAGAAATACATGGCCTTCAATAATAAAAGTATCCCTTATTGCTATGAATAACACCATTTGAAAATAAAATGGAGCAGTGCCATTCCAATACACTGACGATAATTACAAAAACTTTGTGTGACAATAGTCTCCAGTAAATTTGCATTTAATTGAGAAACTTCAAGAGTTATTTAACTGGCACATTTCTATTGTGGTATTTGACACATACCAATGAAGAGTAGCATTGCAGTAAGAGGCTGTTCATATATACAGTGGGGCAAAAAAAGTATTTAGTCAGCCACCAATTGTGCATGTTCTCCCACTTAAAAAGATGAGAGAGACCTGTAATTCATCATAGGTACACTTCAACTATGACAGACAAAATGAGAAAAAAAATCCAGAAAATCACATTGTAGGATTTTTAATGAATTTATTTGCAATTTATGATGGAAAATAAGTATTTGGTCAATAACAAAAGTTTATCTCAATACTTTGTTATATACCCTTTGTTGGCAATGACAGAGGTCAAACGTTTTGTGTAAGTCTTCACAAGGTTTTCACATACTGTTGCTGGTATTTTGGCCCATTCCTCCATGCAGATCTCCTCTAGAGCATTGATGTTTTGGGGCTGTTGCTGGGCAACACGGACTTTCAACTCCCTCCAAAGATTTTCTATGGGGTTGAGATCTGGAGACTGGCTAGGCCACTCCAGGACCTTGAAATGCTTCTTACGAAGCCACTCCTTCGTTGCCCGGGCGGTGTGTTTGGGATCATTGTCATGCTGAAAGACCCAGCCACGTTTCATCTTCAATGCCCTTGCTGATGGAAGGAAGTTTTCACTCAAAATCTTACGATACATGGACCCATTCATTCTTTCCTTTACACAGATCAGTCGTCCTGGTCCCTTTGCAGAAAAACAGCCCCAAAGCATGATGTTTCCACCCCCATGCTTCACAGTAGGTATGGTGTTCTTTGGATGCAACTCAGCATTCTTTGTCCTCCAAACACGACGAGTTGAGTTTTTACCAAAAAGTTTTATTTTGGTTTCATCTGACCATATGACATTCTCCCAATCTTCTTCTGGATCATCCAAATGCTCTCTAGCAAATTTCAGACGGGCCTGGACATGTACTGGCTTAAGCAGGGGGACACGTCTGGCACTTCAGGATTTGAGTCCCTGGTGGCGTAGTGTGTTACTGATGGTAGGCTTTGTTACTTTGGTACCAGCTCTCTGCAGGTCATTCACTAGGTCCCCCCGTGTGGTTCTGGGATTTTTGCTCACCGTTCTTGTGATCATTTTGACCCCACGGGGTGAGATCTTTTTTTTTTTTTTTTTTTGAGGATGGATCAGCTTAATATTGTGGAAAGAACGTTGCTTCAAATGTAATTGTCTGCATCATTTCCAATCCCCCATATTTTTTTGGTAAATATATATATCCATACATAAATACATACACATACCTACGTATATAGACAAACATACTTTTTTAAAGAATATACCTTTATTATTATTCCCCGCAAACCCTACCGCCGATCCCCCAATTGAAGTAAACTAATAAACACTTCTGCTTCTACCTTCAATCCATACATCTTATACACATTCTACAGACACAGTCTACTTTACAATAGTTCTCTCTTGTTTGTTCTTAGTCCTTCCTCTATTTCTGATAGAGGAAGGTATTTCTGATATTTCTGTCCATCCAGTTTGATTTCTATTTGTAACTATGCTATTTCACAAAAGTTCCGAACCTATATACATTTTACAGATCCAATATGCTTTACATTGTTTATCTTGTTATTAGTCCCACCCTTCAGCTCCATTCAACCCCTCCCATCTATCTCTCAACATCATCCATTTCGGATTTCTACTTGCCATATATTTTTCGACTGTGCTGTGATGCTTCACAAAATAATTGAACCTTCCTATTCTCATAGCTTCTACAGATTGTAAATTAAGAATAAACATTTTTGCTAAAATAATTATTATATTATTGATTGATTATGACTTTTCAAATCACCCAGTATTGCTATCTGTAGTGTTAGTTCTAGGCAAATGTTGCAATTCTTCAGCCATTCCTGGACCTGTGACCAAAAATGAGCTACATATGGACAATACCAAAATAAATTATCTAATGACTCTGCCTCCTCACAGCAGAATCTGCAGAGCTGGGAAGATTGTTTCCCCATATATATAACATTCTATTAGTTGCAAGAATTTTGTATAGTAATTTATATTGAAAAATTTGAAGTTTTGAATCCGGCGTTGTTTTGCGTATCAATTCATAAAACATGTGCCCTGGAATGGGCACATCGAAAATCTCTTCCCAACTATTTTGCGATTTATATGGCACAGCTGTCAGTTTTTCGGTCCTTAAATGAAATCGGTATATGTTTTTATTTATCACACTTTTCTTTAACCATTTATGTTCTTTAATTAATAAAGGGCCGACATACAAGTTCCTTACATTTTTCCCCTTCTACTTGCCTCTTCCATTTTTGTGGTAATGCTGCAATTAATTGGTTGTAATTTTGGGTAGAGCAGACATTTCCATATGTCTGTGTTAGCTTCATGTGTGACATAACTCCACCAGTCCTATTTATTATTTCATTCACTAAAATTATACTTTAAAAAAAAATAATCTTCGATAAATACAGTTTATCAATTAGTATATTTGAATTTAACCAAAATATTTGTTGTACTATTTGTTCCGTCCTTTCAGGTGGATTAAACTGAAATTGCAACCAACTTTCTAAGGCTTGTAATCTGAATAAAGGGGAAAAGGCCCTTCCTGAATATAGGATGAGACATTCGTACACATTGACTAGAGAACCAGTTTGGATTTAAGTATAACTTTTGTATGACTGATGCCTTTAGTGAGAGGTCTAATGCTTTAATATTTAATCATTTCTGCCCACTGAATTCATATTCGTTATATAAATAGGCCCTTTTTAATTTTATCTGGTTTGCCGTTCCAAATTAAATTGAATATTTTTTGTTCATATAATTTAAAAAGCAGGTCACTAAGTGTAGGCAAAACCATAAGCAAATAGGTAAACTGTGATATAGCTAAGGAGTTAATCAGGGTGATTTTTCCACAAATAGACAGGTATTTTCCTTTCCATGGTAGCAAGAGCTTATCTATTTTTGCTAACTTTCTATAAAAATGTATTGGAGTGAGATCATTTCTTTCTTTTGGGATTTGTATACCGAGTATGTCCACATCTCCGTCAGACCATTTAATTGGTAAATCTTTTAGTGATTCAATACGTATATGGTACATTTATCATAATTTGGTTTTAATCCAGAGAGGATAGCAACGGGTGAGAGCTTGCGTGGAGCCCCAGATCGAGGGAGATTATCAGTGGTCTTGTATGTCTTCCATTTCCTAATAATCGCTCCCACAGTTGATTTCTTCAAACCAAGCTGCTTACCTATTGCAGATTCAGTCTTCCCAGCCTGGTGCAGGTCTACAATTTTGTTTCTGGTGTCCTTTGACAGCTCTTTGGTCTTGGCCATAGTGGAGTTTGGAGTGTGCCTGTTTGAGGTTGTGGACAGGTGTCTTTTATACTGATAACAAGTTCAAACAGGTGCCATTAATACAGGTAACGTGTGGAGGACAGAGGAGCCTCTTTTTATTTTTAGTTATTTCACCTTTATTTAACCAGGTCGGCTAGTTGAGAACAAGTTCTCATTTACAACTGCGACCTGGCCAAGATAAAGCATAACAGTGTGAACAGACAACAACACAGAGTTACACATGGAGTAAACAATAAACAAGTCAATAACACAGTAGAAAGAAAAAAAGAGTCTATATACATTGTGTGCAAAAGGCATGAGGAGGTAGGCGAATAATTACAATTTTGCAGATTAACACTGGAGTGATAAATGATCAGATGGTCATGTGCAGGTAGAGATACTGGTGTGCAAAAGAGCAGAAAAGTAAATAAATATAAACAGTATGGGGATGAGGTAGGTAAATTGGGTGGGCTATTTACCGATGTACTATGTATAGCTGCAGCGATCGGTTAGCTGCTCAGATAGCAGATGTTTGAAGTTGGTGAGGGAGATAAAAGTCTCCAACTTCAGCGATTTTTGCAATTCGTTCCAGTCACAGGCAGCAGAGAACTGGAAGGAAAGGCGGCCAAATGAGGTGTTGGCTTTAGGGATGATCAGTGAGATACACCTGCTGGAGCGCGTGCTACGGGTGGGTGTTGCCATCGTGACCAGTGAACTGAGATAAGGCGGAGCTTTACCTAGCATGGACTTGTCTTTAACTTAAGGAGGCTGCGAATTTTCAACATTTCAGCGTCCTGCTACTCATGCCAGGAATATAGTATATGCATATGATAAGTGTGTGTGTATAGAAAACACTCTGAAGTCTCTAAAACTGGTTAAATCGTGTCTGTGGCTATAACAGAACGTGTTTAGGAGTCAAAATCCTTCGAAAAACTGGTCACCAAAAACACAAAAATAATATCCATCCGCCAGTCAATGTATTGTCTAAGGCTGAAGAAAATACATGGCAATCCCCTGTAAACGCCTACAGCTTCCACACGATGTCGCCAATGCTGTCATTTAGGGGCGGCTTTATCCTTGGTTTGGAAACGTGACGCATTTCCTTTCTTTGGGCTCACCACAGGATGTTTTGAATGTGAAAACATGGACGATGATTTCAAGACTTGCTGCTATCGAATACAGATCGCCCCGTGATCAATTTAATAGATTATTAACGTTTATTAATACCTAAAGTTGGTTTAGAAAAGTAATTTGAAGTGATTTGTAAAAGTATATAGGCAACTTTTGTAATTTTAAAAAGTGACGTTGCGTCTTGTAAAGGGCCATTTTTCTGGATCAGACCGGTCTTCAGCAAATCACATTTTGGGTATACAATGACGGATTTAATCGGGAAAAAGACCCAATTGTGATGTTTATGTGACATATAGGAGTGCCAAGAAAGAAGCTCGTCAAAGGTAATGAATGTTTTATATTTTATTTCTGCGTTTTGGGTAGCACCGGCTACTGCAAAATCTGTTGTTTTGTTGACGGTCTGGTATTCTGGGGGGTGTATGCTATCAGATATTAGCTTCTCATTCTTTCACCGAAAAGCATTTTACAAATCTGACTTGGTGGCTAGATTCACAACGAGTGTAGCTTTAATTCAGTACCTTGTATGTGTGTTTTAATGAAAGTTTGAGTTTTATCAAAAACTTTCGACGGCGCTCTAAAATATCCGCTGATTTGATCCCGCCACAGGAACATCCTCCCTAACAAGTTTTAAGAAGAAGTTACAGGTCTGTGAGAGCCAGAAATCTTGCTTGTTTGTAGGTGACCAAATACTTATTTTCCACCATAATTTGCAAATAAATTCATTAAATTTATTTAATTGATTTTCTGGATTTTCTTTTCTCATTTTGTCTGTCATAGTTGAAGGGTACCTATGATGAAAATTACAGGCCTCTCTCATCTTTTTAAGTGGGAGAACTTGCATAATTGGTGGCTGACTAAATACTTTTTTTGCCCCACTGTAAATGTATGTATATGAATTCAACCCTTCCTCATGCAAGTGATCAAATCACATTATCTATAGACTATAGTATGGTGTCCATTTTATGACATCCTCATTCCATTGTCCAAATTCCTCCTTCCTCCTTCTTCTGTCCGTGTATTGCATTATATGGATGGCCTATAAAACTGTTTTGTGCTATTACATGATCTAGCTTACATGCATAAATAATGATACACTCATTCCTTAGAGCAATGGTAGGCAACTAGATTCAGCCATGGGCAGATTTTTGTCTGAGAGGATGGTCGTGGGGCCAGAACATAATTATAATAATTTGTACACTTCGAATTGACCACAACTAAGTTCAAAAATATATTGTATTAGAAAATAACAATCATTTCAAACCTTAATTACATTGAGACACCATCACATGATGTACCAGTCAAAGGTTTGGACACACCTACTCATTCAAGGGTTTTTCTTTGTTTTTACTATTTTCTATGTTGTAGTATAAAAGTGAAGACATCATAACTATGAAATAACACATATGGAACCATGTCATAACCAAAAAAGTGTTAAACAAAACAAAATATATTTGAGATTCTTCAAAGTAGCCACGCTTTGCCTTGACAGCTTTGCACACTCTTGGCAATCTCTCAACCAGCTTCATGAGGTAGTCACCTGGAATGCATTTCAATTAAGAGGTGTGCTTTGTTAAGTTAATTTGTGGTATTTCATTCCTTCTTAATGCATTTGAGCCAATCAGTTGTGTTGTGACAAGGTAGGGGTGGTATACAGAAGATATCCCTATTTGGTAAAAGACCAAGTCCGTATTATAGCAAGAACATCTCAAATAAGCAAAGACAAATGATAGTCCATCATTACTTTAAGACATAAAGGTCAGTCAATAGAGACCTTTTAAAGTTTCTTCAAGGGCAGTCGCAAAAAGCATCAAGCGCTATGATGAAACTGGCTCTCATAAGGACAAGGATGTCCCAGAGTTACCTCTGCTCTAGAGGATACGTCATTTAGAGTTACCAGCCTCAGAAATGGCATCCCAAATAAATGCCTCAGAGTTGAAGTAACATGCACATCTCAACATCAACTGTTCAGAGGAGACTGTGTGAATTGCTGCAAAGAAACCAATACTAAAGGACACCAATAAGAAGAAGAGACTTGCTTAGGCCAAGAAACACGAGCAATGGACATTAGACCGGTGGAAATCTGTCCTTTGGTCTGATTAGTCCAAATGTGAGATTTTTGGTTCCAACTGCCGTGTCTTTGAGAGTGAGTAGGTAAGCGTGATGAATGAGTAGGTAAGAGTAGGTGAACGGATGATCTCTGTGTGTGTGGTTCCCACCATGAAGCATGGAGAAGGAGTTCTGGGGGTGCTTTGCTGGTGACACTGTCTGTGATTTATTTAGAATTCAATGCCCACTTAACCAGTATGGCTACCACAGCATTCTGCAGCGATACTCCATGCCATCTGGTTTGCGCTTAGTGAGACTATCATTTGTTTTTCAACAGGACAAAATCCCCCAACACACCTCAACGCTGTGTATTTGACCAAGAAGGAGAGTGATGGAGTGCTGCAGCAGATGACGTGGCCTCCGCAATCACACAACCTCAACCCAATTGAGATGGTTTGGGATGAGTTGGACCGCAGAGTGAAGGAAACGCAGCCAACAAGTGCTCAGCATATGTGGGAACTCCTTTAAGACTGTTGGAAAAGCATTCCAGGTGAAGCTGGTTGAGAGAATGCCAAGAGTGTTCAAAGCTGTCAAAGGCAAAGGGTGGCTACTTTGAAGAATTTCAAATATAAATATATTTTTGAATTGTTTAACACTTTTTTTGCTTTCTACATGATTCTATATGTGTTATTTCATAGTTTTGATGTCTTCACTATTATCCTACAATGTAGAAAATAGTAAAAATACTGTATGTCTCTTTTCTTTATTCGTGGGAATACTTGGGAATAGATTTCCTAAATTAAACAAATTTGACCTGAATTCCTGATGATTTTAAAGTCTTTATTTTTTATTTTACTAGAATCCCCAAAATATGATAATTTTATTTACTTACTCAAAAGTTTGGGGACCAAAATAAATCACAACTTTCCTGCGGCCCGCCTGATGCCGACCCCTGCCTTAGATATTACCACAAACATAAGGATAGTAAAACCCCCCAAAATTTAGAAAAACACCCTCCCGTTGAGATGTTTCTCTTGCTGTTAATAGAGTAGATTATTCCAACTTTGATTTGGCTTGGATTTGCCTGCAGCTGAGTGACCTATATGTTGGACCACTTTAGAATTCTGTCTGCTAAATGATTTATCATTGTCTCTTTTGAGTCTTCAACTTTGACCTTGTCATGCTTCATTTTAATTCAATGTCTAAGTAAAAGGTTATTCATCACTCTGCGGAGAGCAGTCAGCTCTCAATCAAATATAGATTGTTAACGCCTATAACTGTGGCTTTAAAATAAGAACTGAGATGAATGTTCTGTCATTGTTTTTAATGGTCTCTGCAGAGCTGTGTACTCAATTCTGTTAAATTTGCCCTACAGGCGCAGGCCCCTGCAATCAATGTTTGGATCGCTGACCAACCTGAATTCAATGTGCATTATAAAACGGTTATTTACAGCCTTGCAATCTGATTGGTTCAAAAATGGGTTCTAGCCATGCATTGGGTCCTGCACACAAAGCCCGCAGAGGCCACAAGGACGATGTTAGCGTTTTTTGGCAACTCTGCATAGGCTATAGAGAAATTTCCTCTCAGACTCTTTGACCTTCCCTAGCCTAATTAAAAGCCTCTTTTACACATCAACACTGGTCTTACAAATAAACCATATCCCCTCTAAGTACCGTTCTTTAATAAGCACTTTGTGGTCACAATCTTAGATCAAAAAGATAAAATGAAGTCACCATGCTTTGTTTCACTGCGCAAATAAAAGTTTTAAAAAACTGTCATGATGTGAATTGTAGTCCTGAGGCACAACATTTTTTTTGAAGTATTGCTGTAAGGTTCTGCTTTTCTTTTCTTAGTCAACCTTGTGTTATTTTTCTTTGTGTTCTTGAACATAGCCCTGTCTTTCATTTTTGTTCATTGATTTCACCTGTGTTAGTTTCTCACCTGGTCTCATCAGCTCCCTGTTCAATTCTTTCTGTTTGTATGGTTGTGAGGTATTGTTTGTTTTTGACTGCCTACCTGTGTTTAACATCTGCAGTGCCCTGCGCGTGAATCCACACCTTTTTCTCCCTGAATATTCATTACAATTGCCAGATGTCTCTCGTGAAAGAAAATGTCTCCCACTGGTATGACGTTCAATATAATGCCTTTATAATCATGGGGATCATGGGGTGTTTATTCAATACAAATAAATAACACTAACTTGAAAATAGGTCAATACCAGCCTCATATTGAGTTATACATTTGTGTAATGTTTTTATAACATACTGATGATGTCACAGCCAAGTTATCATACTGATGTTTTTTTTTTTATTCATAAAAAAAAAAAATCCCAACGATGTGATGAGCTATAGTAAGGAACAGGTCTCCCACAAGTGCCGGACGGCCTTAGTGCTCTCTCACACACGTGCCAGAGGGCCTTAGTGCTCTCTCACACACGTGCCAGAGGTCCTTAGTGCTACTGTGAGAGAGAGCGCCCACCAAGTTAACATGTGAGTGATGTGGACATCTAAGGTGAGTGCAAGCAGGTGCATGGGAGAATTGGAATGGGGAGCGTCTTGTCAGCTGACTGCAGCTCCAGCAGTGTACGCAGAAGAGTGTGTGGCTGAGTCCAGTGGCCTGTCAACAAGGAGTAGGTGAGAGAGATGAGAAGTGAGTGTGTGCCTGAATGCGTTCATGCTATAGCTCTCAAAGAAAGCTACAAAGCTCACAAACAGTGAGGGAGCGGGGAGAGACGGTTCGGTGGGAAAATTGTTTGCTAAGATGTCATCACACTCGAATTACAGCTTCTTCTTTTCATGTTATTTTGACAAAAGTGGAAAACAGTGGATCCCCAATGGAAACGTTTGACATTGATATTTACTTCTCATTTTTGTACCCCATTAATGAAAATGCATCAAATTCAATCACAGCTGTAATATCAAAGATATTAGATTTAAGCATTTGAACACTTCTTGCAATAGGACCGTAGACATAAAATGAAATGAACCACACACGAATCTAAAATATTTCAGTGGTTGATATCTCTTACAAATGTGCTATCTAGGACCTAAAAGGGTTCTCCGGCTGTCCCCATAGGAGAAACCTTTGAATAATGATTTTTAGTTCCATGTAGAACCCTTTCCACAGAGGGTTTTACATTGAACCTAAAAGAGTTCTACTTGAACCCAAAAAGGGTTATCCTATGGGGACAGCCGAAGAACCCTTTTTTCTAAGAACTGATACACTAGATTTACTTTATTTGGTGGAAATGTCATTTGAGGGTCAGTCCTTGTGCAGTGAAAGCATAATATCCTTTTAATCCAGCCAGCTATACCTTTTTGACAGCATTTTGTATTTACATTTGCATAATGTAGAACCGATAACAACTTCTGAAATATGCTGACACAGTAATGTCTGAGGGCAAGGGTAAGGACCAGAAATTGCAACAAAAACAAACAGTACACATAATGTATTTCTCAAGTAGAAAAATATTGTTAAACCACGAATGATATTAGCAATAATTTCAGGGTTTTGTCTAACCAAATGGTGTGGTGCCCGCTGTGCAGTGGTGCCTAATTATACCTGAATCTTTTTGGGGTTCAGGTAGAACTCTTTTAGGTTCAATGTAGAAACCTTACACATTTTTTGCTGTTGTTCAATTTGCAGTTTCACATGTGAAAATCGCATTTTCACACGTGAAATAGCTGTTTTCACACGTTGAGCTTAAATTTCACGTGAAACCATATCTTCACATGTATTAAATTTAGAGGTCACATGTTATTATCACCTTTTCAAATTAGAAGAATGACATATTTTCACCTCACATGTGAATTGCAGTTTCATATGTGAAATTGGATGTTTTACATGTTAAAAACTTTCTCATGTGAAAATCACATTTGCCGTTTCACATGTTAAAAAAACTCCAGGTGAAAGTCTTCTATCAAATCTACCGTATCTGGAACCAACATAGACCACGAGGACTGGAGCACCCTTGCCATAGAGTATGCATAGAGAGTATACATTCCATTACATCTGCAACATCAAATAAGCCCAATATAGACAGAAACCCTGCAAATAAACCTTGCCATGTACAGGGTTATTTTGTTTTCTCAACACACAGTTTACAAGGTCTACTTGCCACTCACACTTGGTTTGCTTTATATGCCTTTAGGCCTGTTGTTAAGTTGTCTGTGGAAAGGAAGGAAATACCATCCAAATAAAACTGAATTACATTGGAACTAGCAAAACACCTCAGAGACAACAGAAATGCCATCCACAGAGCATAGTAGTAAGAAAAACCAATTTCATAAATGTTCTTTATGCCCACCACCATTACAAAAAAAACATTTTTAAACACACACGTGTGAACAAATCACATGTGAAAAATGTCACATGTAAAAATAAATCACAGGTCAGATGTGGTTTTCAAACATGTGTGAAGTTTCACATGTACATTTTTCACCAGTGAAAAAAAAATCCCCATGTGAATTTGTTTTCTCCACACTTTTAATTTCACCACTTCCAGCTACGTCTGGTGTCCCATCCAGGGACCAACCAGGATAGACCGTGCTTAGCTTCAGACGCAAACCGGCAGTGGAATGGAGGGTGCTATGTTGCCGGAATGAATGTGCCAAAACTTGCAACTGGAAAAAAGCAAAATCAAACAAAATCAAAGGTCAGGGTAACATCACTAAAGATTGGAAAAATTGCAGGAAAGAGGGAGATGTTTTATTAAAATCGCATTATCATATTTTTTTGCATCCATTTACAATTAATTGTTCTCGCATTTTAAAATTATTTATTTGCAATGTTTTGTTTTACAATCAATACTATTTGATTTATGCTTTGCTTTCAATATCGTTATTTTTGATTGAAATACTTAGAATTTTATTCTCGACTTTCAAGTTTTGCTTGATATTAATGGTACAAAAGTAACTCACTCACTAGAGGATTGCACCATATAATAACACTATTGCTCTGTTTAAAGCGACAATCCTTAATTGAAACATTAACATTAAATGTTCTCCTAGCCACAGTTTCAGTAAAAAGCTGAGCGATGGGGCTGGAGAAATGCAACCACTCTCAAATCCATAGACTATGCTATGGATGCAATGATGGACCATCCATGATATCAAAATGATAGTTTACCATGTCTTAGGCTATATAGTGCTTGTTTATATTTTTTTATATAAACATTGGAGTTAAAGAAGGTTATATTTTGGGCTCTGATAGGGTACGACAGTTGAATTAAGCTCATGAGACATTTGTACATTATATTCTACAAGAATCAATGGGTACATATTAATAATTTAAAAGTCCAAAAATGGATGTAGGAACTAAAAGGTTTCACTTATAACATACAGTATGTCGACATTTGAACATGGTCAATTAACCTATCCCCCCAAATATGTATTCTGTCAGTTTTCATACATGTGAAACTTCAAATTGAAAAACAAGCACATGTAAAAATCTAATTTGCAGTTTTATATGTGAAACACTTTCACATGTGAACCTGCAAATTTGATTTTCACATGTGAACTTGCAATTCCACATATGAAAGTGACATTTTCACGTGTGAGTTTTTTTTAACATGTTAAACGGCAAATGCAATTCCACATGTGAAACTGCATATCTGACTTTCACATGTGAAACTACAAATAATTTGTGAGGTGTAACCAATTAATCTCCTCACATGTGAAAAGGTGGCATTAACATGTGAACTTTAAATGTAATATGTGAAAATATGGTTTCATGTGTGAAATTTAAGCTCAACTTGTAAAAACAGCTATTTCACATGTGAAACTGCAAATTTGAAAGAGTATTTTTGTAAGGGTATGTTCTCATTGAGTGTATACAGGACCGGCCCCTAGCCTTTTGTGGGCCCTAAGTAAAATTTGGTTGGGGGCAAGCCCACCTCGCGGGTAAAACATTTTAGCGGCCCCTCTCTTGGCAGCAGATATTTTTTTACTGCAGTTTTAAAGAATTTCTTTCAGTTATACTATTTCAGATATGGGGTGGAGATAACTTTTTACATTTTTAAAGCAAATTTCCTGCAATTCTATGCATTTTGTTGTGGGGTTTTGAGAACATTTTGCTGTTTTAAAACTTATTTAATGCAATTCTACACATTTTGTCATGGGGCAGATACTTAAAAAAGAAGTTTTAAAACGTATTTCTACTCAATTCTACTTATTTTGTCAAGGGGCAGAGGGACATTTTAGCATTTTTAAAGCTAATATCCTGCAATTCTACAAATTTTCCAGTGGGGTGGAGAGACAATTTTGCAGTTTTGAAATGAATTACCTGCAATTTTACACATTTCGCCATGACTTATGCCAAATCAATGGGGGAGCACCTGGAAGTCACGGTCCCTGGGCATGTACCCTGTTTTCCCTGTCGGTAACTTGACCATGAACACTACAAGATTTAGACAGATGAACTTACATAGCAATCTAACATGGGCTAATTGATTCACTGTCAGTGACTGACATAAGAGAAAAATCTGCAGACGCATTACCCAATTTTGAAATTGGAAATTGTGTATTATACTATTAGTCGGGGTCTCAACAAACTGAATTCCTCCTTTGGTCAAGGGGGGTCCTAAGTGGCCGCTTATGTGGCTTATAGGCAGGGCCAGTCCATGGTGTGTAGGTGTAACATGCAGGAACTAAATCAGTGGCAAGATTGGTATAGCCCTAGACACCTTTGCTCTTTTATTTTGAGTTAAAAGCAGCAGAGGTTCAAAATCAGAAGGGAAGACTCAAAATCGGACTAACAACCTTGCCTTTCGTGAACTAACACTCACACTTTTCTTTTTCCTACTAGCACTGAGTTTGCTGATAGATACTTTATTGAGGAACATTTTACCTACTATGACAGAGATATGTGGTTGTCTCACCTAGCTATCTTCAGATGAATGCACTAACTGTACATTTCTCTGGATAAGTGTAAATAAATGTAAATCTTGCAGACTGCTATGTTCAAAGTACTTTTTGAGACAATTGGGGGGAACAAATGCCAAGGAGGGAATTTACAAGCTTTTACAGTATGGCTGGTGACATTTCAGAATAGGTTCAATTTCATCCACTATGCCTCCAGTGTATAAGGAATAAATAAAAGTGTCTCAATTAGGTAAAAAATTATATATTAGTGCCCTAGAAAACACTATAAGTCAGGAGTAAAGTGGCCTTCAGCACAATGTCTGTCGGTGAAACACTGCAAGACACACCAATCAATTTAGCCCTTTATCATTGGGGGACAGAAATTAACAATTGTGCTGCTCCCTCCCTCGATAAATGACTGTATTCCCCTTGAAGCCTGTTAATTGCCCTGTCCTTCACAAATTCACTGGTATGTTAGTGCTGCATTTTCAGGTTCCTAAACCTTCCATTACCTCATGCTTGGTTGCTATGTTGAACTGGCAATGTATGGGACTGACTCAACGAGTTTCTGTATTATGTAATTTAGCACCAGTTATCATGATACATTATTTGGGGGGTTGACAGAAATAGAGCAGTACAACGATCATAGTGTATCAGTCACAAAATATACGGGTAGCACTGCACATAACATTGATTTTGAAGTCTAGGACTACAATACCAAACTTCCAGTCTTTAAGTGATAAAGTAGTGTCATAGACATGCTTTTCATTTTACTTTGTATAATGGCTTTGTATAATGGCTCCAAAGTCTCCTTGGTGATATGTAATTTATTGGCTTACTTATTAAGTGGATTATAAGGGTGATATTTTGACAGGGTACAAAAAACACAACTTATCACTTCAAACACCTGGCACATCATTCATCTCAAAACAGGTTTAGAATGTGAGTTATACACGTCTGAATCCCCATTCTAAACCCATAGAAATGTACATCTCACAAAATTATTCTGTGACATGTAGGGTGATGTTAATTTCTAAATTAGAGGTTTTGAAGTAAAAATGTTGGGTGTATTATGGTTTCATTTGACACCAGTGCCGCTTATTTAAGCCATTAAAACGGAGCCCTTGGTGTTCATGTGCGGTATTAAATGAGCTTCCAGAGTTGCATTTAAAGTTGCAGCACAGACTGCTTTAATCCTATGTTTCCATGGTTACATCAGCCACAGTTCTGTATAATTCTATACTGAAAATTATGCAAAGTGAGATGCTACCTAGTAAAATCAACACACTATGACAGAGTATTGTGAAATAGACACAAATGACTTATTCGAAATTCGTGACCGGCACAAAAAAAAAGAATAATCATGTCCACCACATGATTTTCTTCATAAAGTATTCGTGTCCAGTAGACGATTTTCTTTTCTACCACACAATTTTTCTTCGTAACGCATTTGTGTCCACAACACGATTTTGTTCATAATGAAGTCCAATTTGTTGTGGCTAGCGTTAGCTTGGTGACTAACGTTAGCTACTAGTTAGCACTGTGGATCTGCGTCGATTCCGGCTGAGAGTCGGGGCACTCGGCTGAGAGTCAGACTCTGTCGACATCAGACTCGCCAATTCTGGTGAGAGTTATCTGGCCCAAATCTATATATTACTTGGGGCTCGGGCCGATTGGGGCTACTCTCTGGCAGATGATTACAGATGATTGGGCTGCTTTATATAATTAACATTTCATTATTTATTTTTCCATGATTAAAAAATACAATTCACTTTTGAATTAAATTCTTTAAGCGTCTTGTGTCGCATTTTAGTATTTTGATACTTTGGGCAAGGCAACTCCCGAGTGGCGCAGCAGCCTAAGACACTGCATTGCAGTGCAAACTGTGTGGCTACAGATGTTGGTTCGAGACCCATGAGGCGATATGTAATTGGCCCAGTGTTGCCCAAGTTAGGGGAGGGTTTGGCTGGCCAGGATGTCCTTGTCCCATTGCGTTGTAGCGACTCCTGTGGTGGGCCAGTCGCATGCACGCTGACACAGTCACCAGGTGTATGGTGTTTCCTCCAAAACCAAACTTTTTTTGTGGATGGGTATAATTTGTATGTATAAAATGTATAATAGTAATATTTAAAATGACTAAATCAGGTAATTTTTCATACATTTATTTAAATTTGCATCGGGCCGCTTCTGGGGGGTTTCCGGTAAGAAGCCGGCAAAGTCGGCTGAATTCCGATAGACGGACACGGCCCAATGTACTTGGGCTGATTCTGGGCAGTCATTCATTTTGATTCCAGGCCGAGTCCGACATCCGATTCCGGGCCAATTCAATCAGTTACAGCCGCCCTGGAAGAGGGCCGCTTCTGGGCCGATTCCTCATTGCTAGCTGGGTAGGCTCTATGTTAAGATTAGGGTCAGGGGTTAAGGGTTAACGTTAGGCTTAGGTAACATGCTAGCAAAGTAGTTAAAGGTTTGGTTAGGGTTAACTAACATGCTAGCTAAGTAGTTAAAAAGTAGTGAGTAGTCACAAAGTGCTAATTAGCTAAAATGCTAAAGTTGTCCATCACGTTATACACTCACCCATCCTCCCCAACCAACCTCCCTCCTATCCTTTCTGTATTAAGCCGCTTTTACCTTGATCTGTGATTGAAATGCACTGGATACAAAATTGTGTGGTGGACATAAGTATTTTGTGTCTATTTCACAATAATTTGTGATAATGGGTTGACTAAAATACCAGGATTAATAATAATATGATAGAATTAAATTCACGTTTAATACAAGGGCATTACCTTTGCAATTCATTTCCCATGTTATTAAACAGTTTTGCCTTGCAAATAGAACTATGAAACCAGTGTAAAAAACTTTTTTTGAAATCTAAAATGGAGGGAAAAGGGCATCTTTCTACTTTCGCTCATGAAAGTTCGCACACACATCAATTCTGTGCATAAAATTAACATATGCATTCATTTTTTATTAATTCTGTAACCAAGGTGTAAGTAAACATACTTGTTCATAAGAACTAAGCCTGCTACTTCAAACCTGGAACAGAGCAGACACTGGCTCTCATGACAGGAGAGTGGCAATACTAAATAATGCATGACTGACGTAAAGAAAAGAGCTCAGGGCTTCTGTGAATGACAGAGAGAAAGGGAGATGGATTGCATTATTTCTTTGTAATTTCCTTTCAGGAATCAAATTCTATCTCTGGGATCTATGCCTGTTTACTATATTTACAGAGGTCAAATGGAGATACAAAACCATATTTTCAAAAACCGACAGCCACTAAAAGGTCACTGCACACAGTTAAATTAACTCTCACTCATCATAGAGATAAACCACAACTGGGTAAAATCATGACGAGACACAGTTGTTAACCTGATGTGCCTGCTACCGGATCCAACTGACAGAAATGAAGTTAACCATAATCAGTACGTATCTCCACATGCACTAGTACGACATAAGAGACAGTGACAAATATGTAATAATGGCGCCGGAGAGGAAGGCAGACATTTTACGTGTCCCCAACCGATTGTTATTTTGTTCGATTACTTGCTTTTTTTGTAACTTAAAAAAAAATCTATTTTGTACATAATGTTGCGGCTACTGTCTCTTATGACCGAAAATAACTTCTGGACATCAGGACTGCGATTACTCACCAAGGACTGGCAGAATCCTTTTTTTCCTTTAACGAGTCTGACGAGCCCGACGCGAACGATATTCTGCTTTCTTGGGAACAGGCCCAGATCCCAGTGATTTGCGTGAAGAAGAGGCAGAGAAAAAGGGGCCAAAGGGCAGGCTGCCTTCTGAGATTTTGAAGGCGATCATATAAACCCTAATTTCCTTCCATTCTGCTAACAAACATGCAATCTTTGGAGAATAACATAAATTACCTACGCGCAAGATTAAACTACCAATGGGACATTCAAAACTGTAATATCTTATGCTTCACTGAGTCGTGGCTGAATGACAATACTATCAACATACAGCTGGCTGGTTATACGCTGTTCCGGCAGGATAGAACAGCGGCGTCTGGTAAGACAAGGGCCGGTGGGTTACGTGTTCTTGTAAATAACAGCTGGTGCACGATATCTAAGGAAGTCTTGAGCTATTGCTCGCCTGAGGTAGAGTATCTCATGATAAGCTGTAGACCACACTATCTACCTAGAGATTTTTCATCTGTATTTTTCGTAGCTGTTTACATACCACCACAGTCAGAGGCTGGCACTAAGACAGCATTGAATGAGCTGTATTCCGCCATATGCAAACAAGAAAACGCTTACCCAGAAACGGCGCTGCTAGTAGCCGGGGACTTTAATGCAGGGAAACTTAAATCCGTTTTACCAAATTTCTGTCAACATGTTAAATGTGCAACGAGAGGAAAAGGGAAAATAACTTTTGACCACCTTTACTCCACACACAGAGACGCATACAAAGCTCTCCCTTGCCCTCCATTTGGCAAATCTGACCATAATTCTATCCTCTGGATTCCTGCTTACAAGTTGTCAGATGAAGCAGATGCTAAGCTACAGGACTGGAATATGTTCCGGGATTCCTCCGATGGCATTGAAGAGTACACCACATCAGTCATTGGCTTCATCAATAAGTGCATCGATGACGTTGTCCCCAGTGACCGTACGTACATACCCAAACCAGAAGCCATGGATTACAGACAACATCCGCACTGAGCTAAAGGCTAGAGCTGCCGCTTTCAAGGAGCGGGACACTAACCCGGAAGCTTATAAGAAATCTCACTATGCCCTCAGATGAACCATCAAACAGACAAAGCGTCAATACAGGACTAAGATCGGATCGTACTACACCGGCTTTGACGCTCGTTGGATGTGGCAGGGCTTGCAAACCATTACACCTCAAGAGACTGAAAAGATTTGGCATGGGTCCTCCGATCCTCAAAAGGTTCTACAGCTGCACCATCACTGCCTGGTATGGCAACAGCTCGGCCTCCGACCGCAAGACACTACAGAGGGTAGTGCAAACAGCCCAGCATATCACCGGGGCCAAGCTCCCTGCCATCCAGGACCTCTATACCAGGCGGTGTCAGAGGAAGGGCCTAAAAATTGTCAAAGACTCCTGCCACCCTAGTCAGAGACCTTCTCTCTGCTACCACACAGCAAGCGGTGCCGGAGTGCCAAGTCTAGATCCAAGAGGCTTCTAAACAGCTTCTACCCCCAAGCCATAAGACTCCTGAGCACCTAATCAAATGGCTTCCCAGACTATTTGCATTGCACCCCCCTCTTTTACACCGCTGCTACTCTCTGTTGTCATCTATGCATAGTCACTTTGATAACTCTACCCACATGTACATATTACCTCAACTAACCGGTGCCCCCGCACATTGACTCTGTCCCGGTACACCCCTGTATTTTACTGCTGCTCTTTAATTACTTGTTACTTTTATTTCTTGTTCTTATCCTTTTTTAACTGCATTGTTGTTAGGGGCTCGTAGGTAAGCATTTCACTGTAAGGTACCTGTTGTATTCGGCACATGTGACTAATACAAGTTTGATTTGATTTGATTTTTGATTTTTATCCTGTACCATCAAACTGAATTGATTTAAAGGATGGTCAGACTGGGCAAACGGCTAGGATTGGTAGGTCAGAGTGGACAAATGTCTGGGACGGGCAGTTGAACAAGTGCAGTAGGTTCCACAAAGAACATTGGAAGCGACACAGTTGAAACAAAGACAGGCGCTGTGAAAGGGACACATGGAGAGATAAGAGAGAGTTGCCTTTCTGGCTAGATAGAACCAGTGCCAGGATTAGAGGCAAACTGATTCTGATTGGATTATGTGTGGGGAATAAATGCCAACAGAATGTGAGGGGAGATATGAGGGGAGTGTTTAGAAGCTGAATGCGATTGACACCTTCACCCGTGTGGTGGTTGCGGGAAACAGAATGTGGGTCTGCCTAAAGGGTTTAGTGGAAGGCTTTAATGTCACCACATACGAGTGGGAGAGGGGACCTGGCTGGTGTGACGAAGCAGAAGCAGTGATGAGTGACCAGTACTTGCGCATGAGGTGAGTGAAAGGGCAAATAGACAAATCGTTAAGTGAATAAAGGAACACCTCACAGGGGTAAAATAGATTTTACATTGATTTCTTTGAATATGCATCCTTTCACAGTATTAATGTCTGAGTAAGTAAGGTTGTATCTTGGAAAAGTGGTTGCTGGTTCCTGCGGAGGTTGGTTAAATACAGTATGTAAAATATAGCCTCCAAAATGTTGTCAAATCCCTATGGTTATGTTTATTCAAACCAAGATCAGTATCACTATAAAAGCTATGCAGTTTTTATGTTGAGTACTAATGGTCAGGCCATTGACTCAAGCCCAAACTGAAGTGCAGGAAATCGTCCTAATAGAAAAACACTCTCATGTACACCTGTATGGTGGTATGGTTTGCATGACCTCACCTTACTATACACATTCCTTGACACATGCCCTGAACATTGATATGCTATGAAGGCTAATGTGAGAGTTTGACGGATATGGTTGATGGATCGTGTTCACATAGGTTTTTTAGTCTGAGTAAGAGATGCACCCCCCCACACACACATCTGAAATGTAGCAAGAGTCCCATGCAGTAATATCAGGAAGGCACAGTGAGTCATGCTGCTGCAAAAAAACAGCAGACTCCCAAAATGTCTATCATAATTCATTATATAACACGCGGTAATTAATCAATGGCGGTATATTATACTTAGTTAAATGAAGTGCAGATCATTACAGATCTCTGAGTAATTGTGCTATGTTCGTGATTAATTACGTGGCTCTCTCACAGAGATACAGTCGGCAGAAATCGGTCTGATGGAGGGATCAGCGGCAGTACATTTTTTCAGTAATTCACTGAACGTACTGCTAAGAAACTGGCTCAGGTAGCCTACAGTACAGGGACAATGGGTCTCAGGTAGCCTACAGTACAGGGACAATGGGTCTCAGGTAGCCTACAGTACAGGGACAATGGGTCTCAGGTAGCCAACAGTACAGGGACAATGGGTGTCAGGTAGCCAACAGTACAGGGACAATGGGTCTCAGGTAGCCAACAGTACAGGGACAATGGGTCTCAGGTAGCCTACAGTACAGGGACAATGGGTCTTAGGTAGCCTGCAGTACAGTGACAATGGGTCTCAGGTAGCCTACAGTACAGGGACAATGGGTCTCAGGTAGCCAACAGTACAGGGACAATGGGTCTCAGGTAGCCAACAGTACAGGGACAATGGGTCTCAGGTAGCCAACAGTACAGGGACAATGGGTCTCAGGTAGCCAACAGTACAGGGACAATGGGTCTCAGGTAGCCAACAGTACAGGGACAATGGGTCTCAGGTAGCCAACAGTACAGGGACAATGGGTCTCAGGTATTCTACAGTACAGGGACAATGGGTCTCAGGTAGCCTACAGTACAGGGACAATGGGTCTCAGGTAGCCAACAGTACAGGGACAATGGGTCTCAGGTAGCCAACAGTACAGGGACAATGGGTCTCAGGTAGCCAACAGTACAGGGACAATGGGTCTCAGGTAGCCAACAGTACAGGGACAATGGGTCTCAGGTAGCCAACAGTACAGGGACAATGGGTATCAGGTAGCCAACAGTACAGGGACAATGGGTCTCAGGTAGCCAACAGTACAGGGACAATGGGTCTCAGGTAGCCAACAGTACAGGGACAGGATATTTTTTTAATGTCTTTTTTACTTACATTTTTACATTTTTCATTTTTTTATTCACCAGATAAGTGCAGTGAAATGTGTTGTTGGAGCAAATAAGGAGCAAATAAGGGTTAAGGGTTAAGTGCCTTGCTCAAGGGCACATAGACAGATCTTTCATCTTGTCGGCTCGGGTATTCAAACCACTACCTTTCGGTTACTGACCAACTCACTAACCACTAGGCTACCTGCCGCCTTGAAGGTGTTGTTAAAAGGGGAGTCCAGTACATAATATAGAAAAACCCCATGCAGAAATCCATTCTAATTTACATAATTCGATATCTTGAGGGACATATAGAGCCAATTTTCCATAAAAACAACCATGTATGTGTATCATGACAACATAGGGTACTATTTGTTTTTATTATGAAAGCATCAACCAATGTCTTACGCATTAAAGGGAGGACTTAGTATAGTCTTAAAAGGTTTTCAGAGGAAAACAGAAAATGATACACCCTTGCTTCATACAAGCTCCACAGAATTCACCCCAACCAGGAAAAATAGACACAATAACTTACTCAACACAAACTCATAAACAATATTTTACTCTGCATCCAACAAAAGCATACCAATAAATAGTAATTTTCCTGCAATTAAGCAAACCTGAAGCTATAAGACAGACAGAACAAGATCACTGCACATAACAAGAAGGATTTCACTATGAAGAAATGAACAATATTTCCAGATCAGTGATCAAGAATGTGGATAAGGTTGAATTAAGGTTGCTGGCCTCTTTTTTTCTACCATGGTAGGACCCTTAGGGGCAACACATGGTGGCAAGTGATCACTTATCCTCATGCCAGTTCCTCATTCACTGACAGCTAGCCTCTCACATGGGACTGATTGTCAGGTGCTAGACAGATTATTTTCCTTTCCTTTTGATTTTTTCCTCCATCTGAATGATCAGTTGTTAGTAATGAAAAGACAAAGGAAAGGTGTACTTCAACAGTATGATATCGAGTCCGACGGCCATTGACTTCGTGTTTGTTTTCACATACCATACCATAGAGTCACCACCTTAAAATGAAATACACACCAGATATTGACGTAGAGAATGCAATGACTGTATGCAGTGTATGATGTTTCAGCAGTGGTGGAAAAAGTATCCAATTGTCATAGTTGAGTAAAAGTAAAGATAGGTTAATAGAAAATGACTCAAGTAAAAGTGAGTAACTCAGTAAAATACTACCTGAGTATAAGTCTAAAAGTATTTGGTTTTAAATATACTTAAGTATCAATAGTGAATGCAATTGCTAAAATATACTTAAGTATCTGAAGTTCGAATTCCTTTTATTTAGTAAACCAGATGGCACCATTTTCTTATTTATTTATTTTTTATTTACGGATAGCCAGTGGCACCCTCTAACACTCAGACATCATTTACAAACAAAGCATGTGTGTTTAGTGTTTAGGCCTATATCGAATCTTCCATTCCTCTCAAAATTTTTAGAAAAGGCTGTTGCGCAGCAACTTACTGCCTTCCTGAAGACAAACAATGTATACGAAATGCTTCAGTCTGGTTTTAGACCCCATCTAAAAAAAAAGCACTAAAAAAGCACTAAATAAACTTCAGTTGGTGCTAAATGCGGCTGCTAGAATCCTGACTAGAACCAAAAAATTTGATCATATTACTCCAGTGCTAGCCTCTCTACACTGGCTTCCTGTCAAAGCAAGGGCTGATTTCAAGGTTTTACTGCTAACCTACAAAGCATTACATGGGCTTGCTCCTACCTATCTCTCTGATTTGGTCCTGCCGTACATACCTACACGTACGCTACGGTCACAAGACGCAGGCCTCCTAATTGTCCCTAGAATTTCTAAGCAAACAGCTGGAGGCAGGGCTTTCTCCTATAGAGCTCCATTTTTATGGAACGGTCTGCCTACCCATGTCAGAGACGCAAACTCGGTCTCAACCTTTAAGTCTTTACTGAAGACTCATCTCTTCAGTGGGTCATATGATTGAGTGTAGTCTGGCCCAGGAGTGGGAAGGTGAACGGAAAGGCTCTGGAGCAACGAACCGCCCTTGCTGTCTCTGCCTGGCCGGTTCCCCTCTTTCCACTGGGATTCTCTGCCTCTAACCCTATTACAGGGGCTGAGTCACTGGCTTGCTGGGGCTCTCTCATGCCGTCCCTGGAGGGGGTGCGTCACCTGAGTGGGTTGATTCACTGTTGTGGTCATCCTGTCTGGGTTGGCGCCCCCCCCTTGGGTTGTGCCGTGGCGGAGATCTTTGTGGGCTATACTCAGCCTTGTCTCAGGATGGTAAGTTGGTGGTTGAAGATATCCCTCTAGTGGTGTGGGGGCTGTGCTTTGGCAAAGTGGGTGGGGTTATATCCTTCCTGTTTGGCCCTGTCCGGGGTGTCCTTGGATGGGGCCACAGTGTCTCCTGACCCCTCCTGTCTCAGCCTCCAGTATTTATGCTGCAGTAGTTTGTGTCGGGGGTCTAGGGTCAGTTTGTTATATCTGGAGTACTTCTCCTGTCCTATTCGGTGTCCTGTGTGAATCTAAGTGTGCGTTCTCTAATTCTCTCCTTCTCTCTCTCGGAGGACCTGAGCCCTAGGACCATGCCCCAGGATTACCTGACATGATGACTCCTTGCTGTCCCCAGTCCACCTGGCCGTGCTGCTGCTCCAGTTTCAACTGTTCTGCCTTCTTATTATTCGAACATGCTGATCATTTATGAACATTTGAACATCTTGGCCATGTTCTGTTATAATCTCCACCCGGCACAGCCAGAAAAGGACTGGCCACCCCACATATGCTCTCTCTAATTCTCTCTTTTTTTCTTTCTCTCTGAGGACCTGAGCCCTAGGACCATGCCCCAGGACTACCTGACATGATGACTCCTTGCTGTCCCCAGTCCATCTGACCGTGCTGCTGCTCCAGTTTCAACTGTTCTGCCTTATTATTATACGACCATGCTGGTCATTTATGAACATTTGAACATCTTGGCCATGTTCTGTTATAATCTCCACCCGGCACAGCCAGAAGAGGACTGGCCACCCCACATAGCCTGGTTCCTCTCTAGGTTTCTTCCTAGGTTTTGGCCTTTCTAGGGAGTTTTTCCTAGCCACCGTGCTTCTACACCTGCATTGCTTGCTGTTTGGGGTTTTAGGCTGGGTTTCTGTACAGCACTTTGAGATATCAGCTGATGTACGAAGGGCTATATAAATAAATTTGATTTGATTTGATTAGTGAGTCTGCCAGATCAGAGGCAGTAGGGATGACCAGGAACGTTCTTCTTATACAGTAAGTGTGTGAATTGGACCATTTTCCTGTTGTGCTAAGCATTCCAAAAAGTAACGAGTAGCCTACTTTTAGGTGTCAGGGACAATTTATGGACTAAAAAGTAAATCATTTTCTTAAGGAATGTAGTGAACTAAAAGTAAAAGTTGTATTTTACACCATTGTGTTTTGGCGTGCATAGACCATTTTAAATGGGTAAAAAAATGATAATAGCTCATTCACATCTTGTGTAATATAAATTGATGTCCTTGTATTCAATCTACCAAGAGATAACTGTGCACAATGCCAAAGATGTATCAAGTTTTGAGGGAGCGTGCAATTGGCATGCTGACTGCAGGAATGTCCACCAGAGCTGTTGCCGGAGAATTTAATTTTAATTTCTTTACCATAAGCCGCCTCAAATGTCATTTTCGAGAATTTGGCAGTAGGTCCAACCGGCCTCCCAACTGCAGACCACGTGTATAGAGTCATGTGGACGAGCGGTTTGCTGATGTCAATGTTGTGAACAGTGTGCCCCATGGTGGTGATGGGGTTATGGTATGGGCAGGCATAAGCTACGGACAAGGAACACAATTGCATTTTATCAATGGCAATTTCAATGCACAGGGATACCGTGACAAGATCCTGATGCCCATTGTCGTGCCATTCATCTGTCGCTACCCCCAAGCAATAATACTGCTTGACTTATTAATCAAATGGACTATTTGAATTGACCCCTCACCCTTTTTTTACACTGCTGCTAGTCATTGATTATTATTTATGCATAGTCATTTTACCCCTACCTACATGTACATGTTACTTAAATTACCTCGACTAACCTGTAACCCCACACATTGACTCAGTCCCGGTAACCCCTGCACACAGCCTCGTTATTGTTATTTTATTGTGTTACTTTTCTACTTTAGTTTATTTAGTAAATATTTTCTTAACTCTTATTTTCTTAAAACTGCATTGTTGGTTAAGGACTTGTAAGTAAGCATTTCACAGTAAGGTTTACACCTGTTGTATTCGGCACAAGTAACAAATACAATTTGATTTGATTGAGAAGTTTGGGATGCTCTGGATCGATGTGTACGACAACATGTTCCAGTTCTCGCCAATATCCAGCAACTTCGCACAGTCATTAAAGAGGAGTGGGACAACATTCCACAGGCCACAATCAACAGCTTGATCAACTCTATGCAAAAGAGATGTGTTGAGCTGCATGAGGCAAATGGTGGTCACACCAGATACTGACTGATTGTCTGACCCATGCCCCTACATTTTTTAAACGATATCTGTGACCAACAGATGCATATCTGTATTCTCAGTCATGTAAAATCCATAGATTAGGGCCTAATGAATTTATTTCAATTGACTGATTTCCTTATATGAACTGTAACTTAGTAAAATCGTGTTGTTACATGTTGCGCTTATATTTGTGTCCAGTGTACATTAACATTTTGGTTATTTAACTTACAGTTAGTGTATTAATTTTAAGGTAGCTAGGTATGACAACCACATATCACTCGTCACAGTCTGATTAGTAAGTAAAACTTTCTTCAATAAAGCAGCTATCAGCAAAGTCAGTCCTAGTAAGAAAAGACAAGATCAAGTGTTAATTCAAGAAACAACAAAGGCAAGTACAACAGTAGGGTGTAACCAGTTATGCTACCAGCTAAAATATTGTCAGATTACAGATACTTCTGAAAAACATATTGGATTACTTTTAAATGGATGTTCGTCAACAAATACATTGACACCTTTCTGTTTTCTCAATCACATAAATTCAGCATTAAAAAATGGTGCAGTTTTAAGTTTGTTCCACCTGAGTGAATCTGACCACAAGTCAGAGTGTAGTGGGTGCGTGTTGGTGGCAGGGAAGTCAGACGCAGGAGAACGAACTTGGTATAAACGGAGTCGTTTAATAAGTGCTCATTAAACTCCAAAAACCAAAATATACAAAAAATAATAAAAGTGGGTACAAAACCCGTCGCACACCGACACATGACTTGCACAATACATACAATCAAACAATCTCCGACAAGGACATGAGGGGAAACAGAGGGTTAAATACACAACATGTAATTTATGGGATTGGAACCGGGTGTGAAGGAAGACAAGACAAAACTAATGGAAAATGAACAATGGATCAGTGATGGCTAGAAGGTCGGTGACGTCGACCTCTGAACACCGCCCGAACAAGGAGAGGGACCGACTTCGGCAGAAGTCGTGACACAGAGACCACTATGATGTCACATCAAATGCGTTTTATGATTATTTTTGACATCTTCTAATGCTTCTGAAAGGGAAAATAATCCAAATGTAACTGAAAGTAATCAGATAACGTTACTGAGTTTAAGATACATTACTGATTACAATTTTGGAAGGGTAACTAGTAACTGTAACAGATTACAATTAGGTAAGTAAAATGCAAAAAACTTATAATAATACATTTAGAAAGTAACCTACCCAACCCTGGTGATGATGTAGCTAAATGTGCCCTTCATCAAATTCTCCCATTTGTGAGCTTACTCCATGGAGTCTGAACAACATGCATTGATCCAAATGCTCCATATATCACAGGTGCTGTACTCTGGCTCACATAGGAATAGTCATATGCTGAGGTCGTGATGAGCTGAATAATCCATTATATCTCCAATTGAAAGGTTTTTCAATTGGCAATGTATAGCAAGGTGTCAGAGATAGTTTCAAGACACTGCCATCCTAGGTTTCAAAACATTGATGCACATAAATAAATTGCTATCAACACTTTTTGAGGTCATTAGAAACATTCTGTTTTTTCAATAGTAAAAGCAGGCCTTGCATTGCAGTGGTTACAGTGCGAAATGAGAGTATTACTGTGTAACTTTTAACTTGTAATGTTCTGTAAACTATCATACGTATGATAGAATAATGTTACACCGCAAATAGTGACAGCACCTACAGCATGCATTACTAGTATTAGAAAGTAAATATTTTAAACCAGTTATTTGAGAATTAAATGAAATAATCTTAACAATAGAGTATGAGTATCTGAATTATCAAAACAATGCTGTGCAATCTTGGTTTGTCCATAACAAATCACATGGATTGAATGTATTTATTTTTGTTTTCAGGATTGAATGTATGTATTTTTGTTTTCAGGTATAGAAAAAGAAAAAAAGGCATGGATTGAATGGCTTGTATTTATGTTTTCAGGTATAGCCCTCCTATTTTAATCTCAAAATCTTGTGTCTGTTGACACCCCTCTGATATTTATGGGTAAGACTGGCCGAGGTAGCTGAAACATAATTTGAAGGACCTCAGAATTTAGTTCAGTTTAATGTCATGTTAATAATCACCTTTTTCCTCAGGCTTCATATGAAAACATAATGACAAATGGTGTCCTTGAAGCTACCCTGAGAAAACATCAGATAAAACCTGTCACCTTAGATTTACAGTTGCTCTCCTGTTGTGGTCTGAGGATATAATCTTTCAAGATGGTCCGTCTAGCTTTTAATGTCATGTCGTCCATACAAATGCGGGAATCCTATCTCAGAAAAAAAAATCTAAAATCAAGCTTTGCTATAACTAGTTGGAGTAGACAAAGGTTCAAAGGAAACTACTTGAAAAAGGGGTGTCCTTCGGTTCTGGTAAGCCATCTAAACCCATGGCTTTCAGAGTACTTTTCCCTCTAGGTTAAGCACAATTCCCTCTTTATTTATTTTTTCAATGAGTCATCAATGATGTGAAACCAGCAGTGTGAGACCAGCAGTGAGGTCCAGTGTGTATTGTTTTTCTTTCAATTCTATTTCTATCAACTCTGCTCCTCCATTTGATACGCTTTCCAATCTTAGTAATACAAATACAGTGCATGGAAAAATATCTCATCATAGTTTCCCTGGGGCTTTTTCAAATGGCACTAACCTGGAAGATGCAACAGCAAAGTTGTGAGGGAAATTCAATGTTCCAACCTAGGCCTACTCTACTGATAAACTACAAGGTATATTTGCTGAGCATTGTTGACGGGGGGGGGAGGAAGAAATGCTTGTGCCGATTGATGTATTTTCTGATGAATATGTGGGAGTCCCCGCATCCTGGCTGTGTCATCACTGCAAAACCTCAAAAGAAACAAGTAGCTTTTATATTCTAATGAATAGATAAATACACATCACAGTTACTTTGTTTAAAATTAACGCCTATCTTTTGACTCCGATATATTTTCTTCAATAATGATTATTTTCTGATCATTACTGCAAAAAGAGACTGATAGTATTTCCAACTGAAAGAATCTTGCGTATAAGAAATCATTAACTCACGACACGGTTCTCTGAATATCAACTCAATTAACATGGACCCCCAATAATCCTTTCCGATTCACATTGTGTCAGTCGGGAACTTCAAAAAGCCATTTAAGGTGACTCAAGTTATTACTCTTAAATTTTGCTCTAATACATTGCCAATTACTTCAACACGAAGCTGTATGATATGGACACACTCCAGTACCCAGTATCTGACTGGTGCATACCCTTGGGAAACATTTACATCCTACTGCCCCCACAGTTGTTTGCTTAACACACTGTATAGATTGAGCATGGTAAGGAGAAAGGGAAGGATCAGTAGGGAAGGTTGTTTTGTACTTAATTAGACATGACGGCCCCTGGCCTTCCTTAACATTGTTTTTATGACATCCTTCAGCTTCATACCTTCCCGCCGCACACAGAGACAAAAAGAGAAGGAAGCCTTTTGGTGTCTAAAGCATTGAGCTCATGTAATAGCATTACTAATTCAGTCATGGAATAAACTCATCTTGAAATTGCATAATCTGTGGTTGATAACATAAATCAATCTGGGGTTTGCTTAAAAAAAGGACTTCCACCATGCGACTAAATACCTTGTATTTAGAGGTGACACCGACTATGCCCAGAGCCTAAACTGCTAAATAAAAGCCTCACACTCTTTTTAACATGTCATGGAGAAAGATGTAATGTGACAAGGTGAGATTGATGAGAATGTTCTACTTCTCCCGTTATACTGCCTCATGAACATACAATCAGGGTATAATGAAGACCGCGCCAGATGTACACAAAATTTAACAGTTGGGGTTGTCACTGACATCACAACATCTTGCACTAAAGCAATTTTAGACGGAGATGCCTGTAATTAATGCCAATGGAAATGTGTTCATAAAACATTCAAGTTGTAGTTTACAGTTATAATGTAATACTATAATGTTATAAAAAGTATGGTAATATGATAGCTTTGAGGCATTAAGTAATAATGAACCGCCCCCAAATTACGACAAGAGAGTCAACGGCATGTTGAGAGAGACCACTTAAATCTTCATGCGTATTTCTACCATAACACATGTAGCCTACAACTGTTGAAACTGTGTTAAGCAGTTAATTATATAATACCCTGGATATGCTTGGTTTAATAGTAACCAGTATGCTGAGAATAGGCCAAGACATGTACCACTGCCTCAGACTATTGAAACCAGCATGAGCGCACATCCAACCTCCTGACCTCCGTGTAGAAAGGACTTTTTTTGCACATTTGAAATAGCATTGAACACATATATTTTGCTGAATACAATGTTGTCTCTTTAAACACTCAAAGTACATGCAATTACGTTTCCAAAACAGTTTAGCAGATTATATCATCCATCCTCACCATTGTGGCAAAACCAATGCTACAGCCCCACTTAAATAAGCCCCACTCTCATCTGGGTGATTGAATTTCAAACAGTAAGAAAAACAACCAGGAACTAACATTTCGACAGACGTCACTAACAGAGGTCACAAACATCACATTAGGACGGCACAGAGAATCAGGAGTTGTAACAAAACACTACCGGGAGAAACCTGAATGTCAAATCATCACTATGAAATATTTCTAAATAGCATTGTGTCTCTCTAACAACTCATTGGATACTGTAACGGGAGATGCCTCTGGAAGCCGCATTGTAAGTAGGTCCAACAGGCCACAAAGAGCTACACCACAAGTAACCACCAACTCCTATAAGTCATACAGTTTTCAACAGATGAAAAACACTCCTCTACAATCACGCACCTTCCAGCATCTTCCACACACAGACCATAATAACTATGGTAGCACAGTAGCACTTAATTTTATGGTACTGTTTCGCTGTTATATTGCTCATAAGTTGTGATGTAGAAAACTGAGAATAGACTAACCACCTGCCAAGTGCATCAGGTTGCCCACCATTGAGATGTACAGCCGTCGTTCCACTTCCCTTATTACTATCTGCCATGTTCTCCATTGATTTACTGATTTTGTCAGCAATTAATCTGTCTTCTCTTTTCAGCAATCTAACGTATGTCCGTCCATGTTCTCCACTGTTTTGTTTACAGTATTCACTGAGGTCTCGCCATGAAATACAATAGGGTGAAAGCGAGAGAGCTATATGTTTACTGTTGATTATAATTTTTTGAATTCCGGTATCTCATGGACACATTTCATTCTCATGCATAATAAAAAATAAAAAATTCCTATTTAGGATTGTATTAGGATTTTGCGTTTCAGAATTCACCTTTGTTTCCCTGATATGATATGCTGCTCGTCTCGAGCTGCTAGGTCAAATCCACCATGATGCCCTCTTAAATAAACCAGTCTACCAGGAGTCTGCCAACCGACTGTCATCGTCCCTTAACCCTCAGCAAAGTAAATCAATCAGAATGGGATTCAATCAGCAAACACAATTCTGATCCTTTGCCCTTCCATCTTGCATAGGTCACATCTGGAGAGATATCATTCTGCAGCACTGGCCCTTCTAATATTGTTTTACAGACCACCAAATCTATTCACGTTGGCAAAAATCCCTCCCTCCTTCCAAGATCCTGCAATAGCATTCATTTACCCTCCCATCTCCTGAAGCTGCCTTGGTATTACTTGACTGTCAACCCACTGTGAGGTTGCAGTTGGCTGCTGTGGACCCTCCTTTCACATTGGCCTTCAAGGCACTCTCGTGTTTTAACAGGGGGGCTGTGAGGCTACATCAAAGATATGGTTCCATGTCCTTGATTTCCCATAATCCATAATCTGGCAAAGCCATATGGGCCATTCAGATTGTACATAGCTGAGCTCAATATAAGCCATACATCAATGTTCGCTCCAATTTGATTTGCAGAGCTGTCAAACAACCACTACTGCAACCATAAACAGATCATTGCCTGTGCCTTGCAGCTAATGTTATTGCTTTCACCAGTACTTTTGACGTTATTTACCTTGGAGGAATACTGAAAACTGAAGCATCTACAGGTGAGAGGAGTCTGTTATTTTCACAGTAACCAAAATGCTATAGAATATTGTATGCAGGGATGAAGTGGTAAAAATAAGGTTTGTAAACACTGAACACCAGTCCAGATTATTGAATTGAGGCCCTACTCTGTCCAATGAGCGTCGTGACTCAAAAGCTATGGAACACAGGAATTGTTTAGTGTGCCATTCAGACAAAAAAAGGATATGTATAAAGGGGTTGACATTCAGAGGATGCTTTTAGTTTATGAAATGAGAGTGTTTGTTTGAGCTCAGAACAGACTGCACTCAAATGCTTCACCTTGACAATGCTAGAAAATGAAGTGTTCCGTCACATGGCTATCGGCGAGTGCTGAGGCAAACATTCCAATGTCCTCCACTTGAATCCAACATGTAAAGCTCCTTTCAGGGTAACATCAATCCGAAAATGGAAGGATGTCGGATGTTCCACCTCAAAAAGCACAAGAAAGAGGATTTCGACACCCACCATCTCATATTATTCAGAAATCATTTCTGTTGTTAGAAACAAAAGATGAGCATTCATAGAACATTATTTGGTTGAAATATAAATGGATATCTGATAAATTAAGCTAATTGATTGCATCCAAATGGGCCATTTTA
This sequence comes from Oncorhynchus tshawytscha, assembly GCF_018296145.1. NCBI lineage: Eukaryota > Metazoa > Chordata > Actinopteri > Salmoniformes > Salmonidae > Oncorhynchus > Oncorhynchus tshawytscha. The sequence continues at coordinate 76,672,005 of NC_056429.1, read as the reverse complement.
ATGTATAGGATTCATATAATATTCAATAAATATAGTACCTAACATTCTATTTGGACCACACGTTTTTCAAACAATGAGTTAGACATGAGGAATCCAAAGGAAAGGTTCAAAAGCAACCCACGGACCCTCCACACCCCACACCAATCCCACCCCAACAATAAGTATACAGTATCAGTTTTATATATCTGACAAGTAGTTTGGAGCTCAGTGGAGGCTGCTGAGGGGAGGATGGCTCATAATAATGGCTGGAATGTAGTCAGTGGAATGGCATCAACCACAAGGAAACCATGTACAGTCATGGCCAAAAGGTTTGAGAATGACACAAATATTACTTTTCTCAAAGTCTGCTGCCTCAGTTTGTATGATGGCAATTTGCATATACTCCAGAATGTTATGAAGAGTGATCAGATGAATTGCAATTAATTGCAAAGTCCCTATTTGCCATGCAAATAAGTTGAATCCCCCCCAAAAAAACATTTACAATGCATTTCAGCCCTGCCACAAAAGGACCAGGTGACATCATGTCAGTGATTCTCTCGTTAACACAGGTGTGAGTGTTGACGAGGACAAGGCTGGAGATCACTCTGTCATGCTGATTGAGTTGGAATAACAGACTGGAAGCTTTAAAAGGAGGGTGGTGCTTTGAATCATTGTTCTTCCTCTGTCAACCATGGTTACCTCCAAGGAAACACGTGCCATCATCATTGCTTTGCACAAAAAGGGCTTCACATGTAAGGATATTGCTGCTAGTAAGATTGCACCTAAATCAACCATTTACTGGATCATCAAGAACTTCAAGGAGAGCGGTTCAATTGTTGTGAAAAAGGCTTCAGGGCACCCAAGAAAGTCCAGCAAGCGCCAGGACAGTCTCCTAAAGTTGATTCAGCTGCGGGATCGGGGCACCACAAGTACAGAGCTTGCTCAGGAATGGCAGCATGCAGGTGTGAGTGCATCTGCAAGCA